>NC_057807.1:360413635-360731703 GCF_018294505.1 Triticum aestivum
ATCGAACCAAAAGGAGAATCACGCAAACCCTAGTGAACAACACCTGCACACACAAAAGCAAATACTTGCACCCAACACGGGCAAGAGGGTTGTCAATCCCCTCGAACTCGTTACTTGCAAGGATCAAATCTTGTATAGGTAGATAGATAAATTGCAAAACAAAATAAAAGTAAATAAATTTTAGCAAGGCATTTTTGGTTTTTATAACATGATTAAAGTAGATCCGGGTGTCGGTGTCAAAACCGGCGGATCTCGGGTAGGGGGTCCCAAACTGTGCGTCTAAGGCTAATGGTAACAGGAGGCGAGGGACACAATGATTACCCAGGTTCGGGCCCTCTCGATGGAGGTAATACCCTACTTCCTACTTGATTGATCTTGATGATATGAGTATTACAAGAGTTGATCTACCACGAGATCGTAGAGGCTAAACCCTAGAAGCTAGCCTATGATTATGATTGTTGTTGTCCTATGGACTAAACCCTCCGGTTTATATAGACACCAGAGGGGGCTAGGGTTACACAAAGTCGGTTATAGAGAAAGGAATCTGTCAGATATCGGGTTCCGGCAAAACCCTTAAGGTTCGAACTCTGGGGTGCGCACGAAGATCTACTCCCTACCGATCCACGTCCCAACGCCTCGCCGTGAATCTAAGCTACACGATGAACAACACAAGGGACACAAGGTTTATACTGGTTCGGGCCACTGTTGTGGTGTAATACCCTAATCCAGTGTGTGGTGTGGTGGATTGCCTCTGGGGCAGATGATGAACAGTACAGAGGAAGAACAGCCTCGCGAGGAGTGTTCTTGTGGTGGTGTGCTTGGAGAGGAATGGCTCCGTCTCTGTTGGCTCTAGGTGAGATCTAGATGCCTTCTACTATGGTGGCTCTCTCTATATATAGAGGCCCTGGTCCTCTTCCCAAATATTGAGCGGGAAGGGAGCCAACAACGGCCATTTTGAAGGGGGACAACTAGTACAAGTTATCCTAACTAAAGTTGGTCTTCGACTGCTAAAGGCACTGGTGATGACGCCATCTTGGGCTCCACGGTGGCCTCCGTCCTGCCGTCCTGCTCGTCTTGGTCTCATTGCACCAATATGGTAACCTTTGCTTGGTGCCTCGGTACTCTGCTCCTGCGCTTACCCCCTTTGCACCAAAGAGGAAACGAGGACACTGCACCGGCTGGCACCCGCCTGGCGCCTGCCTGGTCTCGATCGTCATGGCTTGCGTCACGAGAACCTCGCGAGATACTCCTTGCCTTGATCTCTCCGCCTCCTCGCGAGCCTGCCTGGTGAGGCCGCCCCTGAGGAAGCCTTGCATTGTCCGCCCCGCGAGGCTTGGCCCCTCGCAAGGGTATTGAGCTTGGGTTGATGAAGACGGGCCATACTGGGCCACTGCTTGAGCCACGCCGCAGGCCGCAGGCAGGCAAGTCTGGGGACTCGCGTTCCCAGAATGCTGATAGTAGCCCCCGGGCCCAAGGAGCGCTCGGACATGGCTTAGCAGCAAAGCCAAAGGGCAAGTGCGGAACGCCGCGGGCCCCAACAGCATGCGGCCTTAGTCGCCGCGTGGCGGTTGATTGGACATGGGCGTCTCCGCTTCCCCACGCTGCCTTGGCAACTGCCTGATTTGACGAGTCCCTGCTACATGCAAATGGAGTCAGGATTACCTGCGATCATGGAGGCCGACGGTTGGCCTCCCCTGGACTATAAGTACGGAGAGGCACGAGCCCCCGTTGTTCATCTCTTCTTGCTCCGCTCGCTTCTTCTTCCTTGCTCCTCCTCCACCTTGCCTCCAATGGCGCCAATCCACCGGTTCTCAGCTGAAGAGAAAGGAAAGGCCCCCCGGGAGGGGCCCGACCCGCTCCCGCCGAAGAAACGGCCGGTCCTCGGCCGCCGCGACGAGGTTGCAAGGCCAGAGACGTCAAGGCCTTGGTACGAGCGGCCGCCTCCTGGGTTCCCGCTCCCTCTGTACGCCCGGGCCGAGGGCCCTGGAGAAGGAGATGCCGAGTGACGCCGCCCGCGCCGTCGGCGATGCCGATGAGCCATGGCGGTGTGTGCCGTTGCTCCTGGAGTCCACACCGCGGATTCCTCTCGCGAACTCGTGCTCCATGTTGCGATGCCTCCGAGCTCCTGGATCCGCTTTCCTCCCTTCTTTGCCTTCGAGACGTCGCCGAGGGGGCCTCTCGAGCTTTGGCTGCAGCACGCCGACTGCGGCACCCCGGCGATCGGAGCAGAGGTCGAAGTCGTCGCTCCGGGCAAGGTCTACATGACTCGGGGCTGGGGCCAGATCGCCCGGGTCTGGCGAACAAGGGGCGCCCTCGTGATTCATTTCAAATACAATGGTGCCTCCTTGATGCTATTCAAGGTCTTAGATGCAGAAGGCCGCTGGCTGGAGTGCTGCCCGAGAGGAGGCAGCCAGGACGTCCATGTGGCGAGGGCTAGGCCTGCCACCCGCTTCCCCAACGGCTCCTCTGGCAGAAGTGGGGATGCTTGGGAGTCCAGCGACTCTCTCGAGCTCCTCGCGACTCCGGAGATGAGCGATGACAGCTGCGTGCCCCCGAGATCGCATCATGCTCGGAGCAGGGCGGCTGCATCAGGCCGCCGGCGCGACTGATCTGGATGGGGTTGGCACCGACCTCTCGTGGCCCACTGTTTATGATGGCGCCGGCCATGAGGGCGCGTTTATCTAGGGCTCCTTAGGATTCACACCTTTTGTTCCCTGCGAGGAATTGAGAAAGTACCCCGTGAGGGCATGTAAAGTGTCTGCAATGTCTTTTGTTGATATTATCCTGATTGTGAAGTGGTGCAAATGCTTGTCCTATTCCGGCTTGGTTCCCACTTTCTAACCTCGCGACGACTTGGTGCTCTACGCTGACAGGTCCCGGTCCCCAGGCAGGCTTCAGCCATCGCTGGTATGCCAGGTCGTGATGCCGTGGTCAAGGCTAGGAGGTGAGCGGCCCGAGGTCCAGTAAGAGCCCCTGAGGCGCGATGCTCAAGAGGTCCTCTTTAGCGCTCAAGCAGCCGCCAAAAGGCGAGAAAGGAAGGCAACGTCACCGTCAAAGGGCCGCATTAAGTGGGGGGTTTCGTGTCGCGTCAATTAGCTATTCCAGGGGCGAGACTTATCTCAAAAGCAGGGGGTAGATCCTTCGTGAGCGCCGGACTTGCATGCCTGCAGCTGGGATGTAGCTGGGCTAGGCCTTCGTGAGCTTCCCCTCCCTTCCCCGTAATCTCCTTTGTGCTCTACGTCCTCAGGTCCCGGCGCTCGAGCGAGCTCAACCGCCGCTAGTATGCTAGGTCGCGATGCCGTGTACAAGGCCAGGGGGTGAGGGCTGGAGAGCCAGTAAGAGCTCCTGAGTCGCGATGCTCATGCGCTCCCCTTTTAACGCGCAAGCAGGTCGCACGGGTAAGAGAAGTAGAGAGCTCGCGATGCCTCCCGTTTTGGCCTCAGGTAGTCCCTGTAAACCAACGCGAGAAAAACAAGGGTTGCCATTACGATTGCCGGCCGGCCATTGGTTGGTCCGAGAGAGTGGTGAGGGCACTCAGAGCCTGGTGAGGTGACGCTTGCGGCGCTGCCGTGGGCTAGAGCTCGACCACTCAGATTTGTCGGCGTTGCAGGGACGGACCTATGCACAAGCATCGTGCCAGCGCGAGCGGCTCCAGGGGCAGGTGTGAATCGAGCAGGCGATTATCACAGGTAGGTTAAGCATGGAAGGTAAATTGGCTTAGATAACTGTAGGAAGCATACATGCCACTGGGTCAGGCCCGAGCGACTTGGGGATGATGTAGACCAAGGGGCGCCCCCAGCAAAGAAAACTAAAGACATAAGCAAAAGGGATACGTGCCGCAGGGACAGACCCACATGACTTGGGAATAATGCAGCCCTAAGGGAGCTCCTAGCTGAAATGAACTCGAAAGATGTCACCTGATACCATTGTAGAGCGGGTGTTGAAGTAGCTGACGATGCGCGGTGAAGAGGCCGATCCTCACGAGCCACCGGAGCCCTGAGTCTCAGGAGGCTCTGGGGGTCTGGGCGGCTCCTCGAGGGCCATCTCCATCTCCGCTAGGACCACGTGGTGTCTGGCCTCCTGAGCTGCTAGAATGCTCCGCAGAAGACGCTGGTGAGCAACAGCCGCGTTCAGACCGAAAGGCATGTGAACATAGCTGTGCGGCGGACCCTCACAGCATCCCGCGCGCGAAGGCCAGAAGCGCTCCTAAGACGCGACTCGGTTGAGCCCTGGGTAGTCTATGCAGACGCGCAGCCCGCCATCCTCGCCTGGATGAGGACCTATGCCAGGTAGGCGGTGATCGCCGTGTATGACTTGATTCTTGAAGCTCCTGAGTGGCCTTGGTGATGAACTCCTGAGGGTTGGGCCCTCCTTGCCCCATGCCTTCCTGAGGGAAACGTGCCGCAAAGCATGCCTCCAAGTGGTGCCCGAGCGCCTCCCTCATGATCTTGGCAATGTCTGAGGCCCTCCAGGAGAGAGCCCCCGAGCCTTGCCCGAGGAGGGCACCGGGCGCGCCTTCTTATGTGATAGTGGGAGGCGCCCCTTGCACGGGCGTAGATCCTGAAGTGGAGCCTCCAGAGATGTCAACCTCCTGAGGCCTTGAGCTGGGTGATGTCTTCTTCTTCTTGGGAACTGCCTCGGGAGGGTTCCCACCCTTGTTGTCTCGGTCCTCGACTGATGCAGCTTGGAAGGCACGCTCAAGAGAGCACACCACATCCTTCTCTTCACAGGGGACTGTGATGATTCCGCCGCTTCCCGGCATCTTGAGGACATTGTAACCATGGTGAGTTACCGCCATGAACTTGTCCAGGGCTGGATACCCGAGGATGGCATTGTATGGCAGGAGAATGTGGGCAACGTCGAAGTCGATGAGCTCGGTACGGTAGTTATTGCGCTATCTGAAAGTGTCAGGGAGGCGAACCTGCCCTATCGGAGTGGTGGAGCCGTCAGTGACTCCTGAGAAAGGCTTGGTTGGCTGGAGTTGATCATAAGGCACTTGGAGGTTGTTGAATGTCTCGACGGACAGAAGGTTGAGCCCTGCGCCGCCATTGATGAGGGTCCTGGTAACTTGCACATTGCTGATGACTGGGGAACAAAGCATTGGGAGGACGCCAGCTGTAGCCGCACACTTGAGCTGATCCGTTGAGCTGAACATGATGGTGCACGTGGACCACCTGAGAGGGCGCGTGGCCTCGTGCTTGGGGAGGACTACGTTCACCTCGCGAGCAAACTGCTTGAAGATGCGCTGAGAGGCTTGGGCTTGGGCGCCGCCCAAGATGCAAGCGATAGCACGTGGCTCCTGGAAGCCCCCAGCCCCCTCGTCCTGGTGGTGGTCGTCATTACTTCTTGGCGGTGGTGGCAGAGGAGGAAGGCCTGCGTTTCCCTGCGGGCGATCCTCGCGAGGCTGATCCCTCCAAGCCCCCTCATGAGGCTGGTCCTGCCAGTGATCCTCGCGAGGTCGGTCACGCCACTCCTGGCGAGGGCCTCGGTCGTCCCGTCGTCCTCCACCTCTTCCTCCTCCTCGGCCGTAGCACCGGTCATTGCGCTTGGAGCGTCGATCGATGTGTCCTTCTCGAATGGCTCTGAGCTCCTGGCATTCGTTGGTGTTGTGGGTGTAGAGGTTGTGGTAGGCGCAGAATCCGTTTCCCTTGGACGACTCCGTCTGGTCCCTATCGCGCTTCGTGTCTGGTTCTGCTGCGAGCACGGCTGCTCCTTTGCGCTTCACGTCCTTGGCCTTGGCTTTCTTCTCTTCTGGGTCAGTAACTGGAAGCTCGAGGAGGGAGAGGCGCCCCTCCTCAGCTCTTGCGCACTTGGTCGCTAGGTTGAACAGCTCCAGGGATGTGCACAGATCCTCGTGGATGGCGAGCTCCTCCTTCATCTTGACGTCGCGGACGCCGTCAGATAATGCTGGGATGATGGCCTCCTCGGTCACCTTGGGAATCTTGAGGCGGGCGCTGTTGAAGCACTGGATGTACTTCTACAAGGTCTCTCCCGGTTGCTGCTTGATGCAGCACAGGTCACCCATGAATGGAGGACGGTCGCAAGTGCCCTGGAAGTTGGCGATGAAGCGGTGGCGCATCTCATCCCAAGACGAGATCAAGCTGGGAGGCAGGTTCAGGAGCCAGGTGCAGGCACCATCCTTGAGCGCCATGGGAAACCAGTTCACCATGATCTTTTCATCTCCGTTGGCCGCCTCGATGCCCAGCTCGTAGAGCTACAGGAACTCCATGGGGTCGGCAGTGTCGTCGTAGCGAGGAGGTAGATCTGGCTTGAACTTGCCCGGTCAGGCGACACTTTGTAGCTCGGTGGTGAAGGCGCGGTAGCCTGCGGTGGCCACCAGAGCCCTTTGCAGATGCGGGGCTTGCTCTTGGAGAGTCCCGCGTGCCACCGCCAGGGCCAGCGTGGGGTCTTGACGTGCTGGCGCAGGGATGCGGTCTTGACGTGCTGGCACAGGGATGCGGTCTTGACGTGCTGGAGCAGGGAGCACGCGAGCACCTTCTTGGGGCCGAGGGATTTCTTGGCAGCTCCTTTCTTGTCGAGCGGGCACTGGACGCGGTGGGGCTCGTCCAGGGGCCGCGCGCCTTGGAGCCAGGGCACCTTCTTGGGGAGGAGGTGGTGGAGGCGCCTCCTGAGCTGCATCGTCCACGTAGGACGGAGGGCGAGGCAGCGAGAGGGACAGCACAGGAGAGCCCCCTGAGGTGCTGACGAGCTCGATGATGCGAGCGAGCCAGTCCTTGTAGAGGTCGTCGACAGGGCGGTAGTGCAGGAGCTCACGTGCCAGGAGCAACGCGGCCAGCGCATCCGTGGGAGCGCGACGAGGGTGAGACGACGAACCAGTTGAAGTTAGTGACGGTGTGGCGGTGCGGCCTTCCCGCCGCACCGAGCGATGCAGCAACGATGCTTGCTGCTCGATCCCCGCAGGGCTATGGCGGCAGGTGACGGAGAACAACGAGGAAGCCCACCGACGGGAGCCGTTTGGGCGACGCGGGTGGCGAGAGCAGCCCGACGCTCAGCGCGAGCTCGGCGAGCGTCCGCCATGGATGCGACGAAACGATGGAACACAGAACCGCGGAAAGAGGATTTCGGCGCCCCCTACCTGGCGCGCCAAATGTCGAATATCGGGTTCCGGCAAAACCCTTAAGGTTCGAAATCTAGGGTGCGCATGAAGATCTTCTCCCTACCGATCCACGTCCCAACGCCTCGCCGTGAATCTAAGCTACACGATGAACAACACAAGGGACACAAGGTTTATACTGGTTCTGGCCACTGTTGTGGTGTAATACCCTAATCCAGTGTGTGGTGTGGTGGATTGCCTCTGGGGCAGATGATGAACAGTACAGAGGAAGAACAGCCTCGCGAGGAGTGTTCTTGTGGTGGTGTGCTTGGAGAGGAATGGCTCAGTCTCTGTTGGCTCTAGGTCGGATCTAGATGCCTTCTACTGTGGTGGCTCTCTCTATATATAGAGGCCCTGGTCCTCTTCCCAAATATTGAGCGGGAAGGGATCCAACAACGGCCATTTTGAAGGGGGACAACTAGTACAAGTTATCCTGACTAAAGTTGGTCTTCGACTACCAAAGACACTGGTGATGACGCCGTCTTGGGCTCCACGGTGACCTCCGTCCTGCCGTCCTGCTCATCTTGGTCTAGCTGCACCAATATGGTAACCTTTGCTTGGTACCTCGGTACTCCACGCCTGCGCTTGCCCCCTTTGCACCACCAAAGAGGAAACGAGGACACTACACCGGCTGGCGCCCGCCTGGTCTCGTTCGTCATGGCTTGCGTCACGAGCACCTCGCGAGGTACTCCTTGCCTTGATCTATTCGCCTCCTCGCGAGCCTGGCTGGTGAGGCCGCCCCTAAGGAAGCCTTGCGTCGTCCGCCTCGCGAGGCTCTTGAGCTTGGGTTGATGAAGACGAGTCATACTGGGCCACTGTTTGAGCCACGCCGCAGGCCGCAGGCAGGCAAGTCTGGGGACCCCCGTTCCCAGAACACCGACAAAATCTTCATATCCGAATCGCCAAGCTTGCCTTCGATGCAAAGGAGAGTACCATCTGGACACGGGATGAAGTCTTCTATCTTGTATCTTGATTTCACAAGACTCAACGTCATTAAGAGGAGCAATCGGAGTACTAAGGAAATCATTAGTATTGGTATTGGAAAAGGTACACAATTTGGTATTATCTTGCACCATCGCGACAAGCAATCCAACAGACAAGCAAACAAAAAGGCAACCGAAAGAGAGGGGAGATTGGGAAAGAGAGGGCGAATAAAATGGCAAGGGTGAAGTGGGGGAGAGGAAAAGGAGAGGCAAATGGCAAATAATGTAATGCGATGGAGATGAGTTTGTGATGGGTACTTGGTATGTCTTGACTTGAGCGAAGACCTCCCCGGCAACGGCGCCAGAAATCCTTCTTGCTACGTCTTGAGCTTGCGTTGGTTTTCCTTGAAGAGCAATGGGTGATGCAGCAAAGTAGCGTAAGTATTTCCCTCAGTTTTTGAGAACCAAGGTATCAATCCAGTAGGAGGCTCCTCAAAAGTCTCATGCACCTACACAAACAAACAAGAACCTCGCAACGAACGCAATAAAGGGATTGTCAATCCCTTCACGACCACTTGCGAAAGTGAGATCTGATACAGATGATATGATAAGATAAATATTTTGGTATTTTTATGATATAGATTGGAAAAGTAAAGATGCAAATAAAAGTAGACGGCAAACTTATATGATAAAAGATAGACCCGGGGGCCATAGGTTTCACTAGTGGCTTCTCTCAAGATAGCATAAGTATTACAGTGGGTGAACAAATTACTGTCGAGCAATTGATAGAAACGCGCATAGTTATGAGATTATCTAGGCATGATCATGTATATAGGCATCACGTCAGTGACAAGTAGACCAACTCCTGCCTGCATCTACTACTATTACTCCACACATCGACTGACTCCTGCCTGCATCTAGAGTATTAAGTTCATAAAGAACAGAGTAACGCATTAAGAAAGATGACATGATGTAGAGGGATAAATTCATGCAATATGATATAAACCCCATATTTTTATCCTCGATGGCAACAATCCAATACGTGCCTTGCTTCCCCTGTTGTCACTGGGAAAGGACACTGCAAGATTGAACCCAAAGCTAAGCACTTGTCCCATTGCAAGAAAGATCAATCTAGTAGGCCAAACCAAACTGATAATTCGAAGAGACTTGCAAAGATAACTTAATCACACATAAAAGAATTCAGAGGAGATTCAAATATTTCTCATAGATAAACTTGATCATAAACCCACAATTCATCGGATCTCGACAAACACACTGCAAAAAGAGTTACATCAAATAGATATCCAAGAAGATCGAGGATACCTTTGTATTGAGATTCAAAGAGAGAGAAGAAGCCATCTAGCTAATAACTATGGACCCGAAGGTCTGTGGTAAACTACTCACAACTCATCGGAAGGGCCTTGGAGATGATGTAGAGGCCCTCCATGGTCGATTCCCCCTCCGGCGGAGCGCCAACGAAGGCTCCAAGATGGGATCTCGCGGATACAGAAGGTTGCGGCGGTGGAAATAGTTTTTCATGGTGCTCCTCGATGGTTTCAGGATACGTGGGTATATATAGTAGGAAGAAGTAGGTCGGTGGACGCTTGAGGGGCCCACGAGGGTGGGGGCGCGCCCAGCCCTAGGGGCGCGCTGGGCACCCTCGTGGCCGCCTCCTCTGTTGCTTGACGTCCACTCCAAGTCCCCTGGATCACGTTTGTTCCAAAAAGATCGCCCCTGAAGGTTTCATTCCGTTTGGACTCCGTTTGATATTCCTTTCCTTCGAAACACTGAAATAGGCAAAAAACAGCAATTCGGGCTGGGCCTCCGGTTAGTAGGTTAGTCCCAAAAATGATATAAAAGTGTAGAGTAAAGCCCATAAACATCCAAAATGGGTAATATAATAGAATGGAACAATAAAAAATTATAGATACGTTGGAGACGTATCATATCTTTCATAGCCCAATAGTCCGACATATGCATATAGTCTAGCTATCCGAGGACCCCCTTAATCCAGGACTCCCTCAGTAGCCCCTGAACCAAGCTTCAATGACGATGAGTCCGGCGTGCAGATTGTCTTCGGCATTGCAAGACGGGTTCCTTCTCCAAATACTCCAAAGTAGATCTTAAACATAATAATCATGTCTGGCTCTGCAAAACAAATTCCACATAACACTGTAGAGAGTATAATATCCTACGAGTCCAATATGTTGACAACTCACAGCGTGACATCATGCCATGGCCCGGTCTTTATTCGAACCATTTTTATCCTGCCCCTCCGTATTTCAAGGCGCGGTTTCATTGGCACGTCTTGCTAAAGAAGAGATCGTGTCCCCTTATCACGGGATCCTCATCAATGCGGGTACGGGTAACCCAACCGTGCTATCAACACGACGCTTGGGAAATAAGCAAGCTTTAGGGCGAGTGGGGAGGTGCATGATTTTTACTGCCTTTATAAAGGGATAAGGATTCCTTCCACCCATGCTTTCTTCTTCCTCTGCTCATTCATTCTCGAGCTCCAGCGCGCAAATACCTGAAGGAAATATGCCCTAGAGGCAATAATAAAGTTATTATTTATTTCCTTATATCATGATAAATGTTTATTATTCATGCTAGAATTGTATTAAACGGAAACATAATACATGTGTGAATACATAGACAAACATAGTGTCACTAGTATGCCTCTACTTGACTAGCTCGTTTATCAAAGATGGTTATGTTTCCTAGCCATGGACAAAAGAGTTGTCATTTGATTAACGGGATCACATCATTAGGAGATGATGTGATTGACTTGACCCATTCCGTTAGCCTGGCACTTGATCGTTTAGTATGTTGCTATTGCTTTCTTCATGACTTATACAAAGTTCCTACAACTATGAGATTATGCAACTCCCGTTTACCGGAGGAACACTTTGTGTGCTACCAAATGTCACAACGTAACTGGGTGATTATAAAGGTGCTCTACAGGTGTCTCCAAAGGTACATGTTGGGTTGGCGTATTTTGAGATTAGGTTTTGTCACTCCGATTGTCGGAGAGGTATCTTTGGGCCCTCTCGGTAATACTCATCACCTAAGCCTTGCAAGCATTGTAACTAATGAGTTAGTTATGATATGATGTATTACGGAACGAGTAAAGAGACTTTCCGGTAACGATATTGAACTAGGTATTGGATACCGACGATCGAATCTCGGGCAAGTAACATACCGATGACAAAGGGAACAACGTATGTTGTTATGCGGTTTGACCGATAAAGATCTTCGTAGAATATGTGGGAACCAATATGAACATCCAGGTTCCGCTATTGGTTATTGACCGAGAATAGTTCTAGGTCATGTCTACATAGTTCTCGAACCCGCAGGGTCCTCACGCTTAACGTTACGATGACAGTTTTATTATGAGTTTATAAGTTTTGATGTACCGAAGGTTGTTCGAAGTCCCGGATGTGATCACGGACATGACGAGGAGTCTCGAAATGGTCGAGACATAAAGATTGATATATTGGATGACTATATTCGGACACCGAAAGTGTTCTGGGTGTTTTCGGAGAAAAACCGGAGTACCGGAGGGTTACCGGAACCCCCCCCCCCCGGGAAGTAATGGGCCTTGATGGGCCCTAGTGGAGAGAGAGAGGGGCCGGCCAGGGCAAGAGGCGCGCCCCCTCCCCTTGAGTCCGAATAGGACAAGGAAGGGGGGGCGGCGCCCCCCTTGCCTTCCCCCTCTCCCACTCCTTCCTTCCCCCTCCTTCTTGGAATAGGAAAGGGAGGGGGCAAACCTACTTGGAGTAGGTTTCACCCTCCTAGGGCACGCCTCCCCTTAGGCCGGCCCCCTCCTCCTCTCCCCCTTTATATACGGAGGAGGGGGCACCCCATAGACACACAAGTTGATCTACGGATCGTTCCTTAGCCGTGTGCGGTGCCCCCCTCCACCATATTCCACCTCGGTCATATCGTCACGGAGTTTAGGCGAAGCCCTGTGCCGGTAGAACATCATCATCGTCACCACGCCGTCGTGCTGATGGAACTCATCCCCGACGCTTTGCTGGATTGGAGCCCGGGGAACGTCATCGAGCTGAACGTGTGCTGAACACGGAGGTGCCGTACGTTCGGTGCTTGGATCGGTCGAATCGTGAAGACGTACGACTACATCAACCGCATTGTCATAACGCTTCCACTTACGGTCTATGAGGGTACGTGGACAACACTCTCCCCTCTCGTTGCTATGCCATCACCATGATCTTGCGTGTGCGTAGGATTTTTTTTGAAATTACTACGTTGTCCAACAGTGGCATCCGAGCCTAGGTTTTATGTGTTGATGTTATATGCACGAGTAGAACACAAGTGAGTTGTGGGCGATACAAGTCATACTACTTACCAGCTTGTCATACTTTGGTTCGGCGGTATTGTTGGATGAAGCGGCCCGGACCGACATTACGCGTACGCTTACGTGAGACTGGTTCTACCGACGTGCTTTGCACACAGGTGGCTGGCGGGTGTCAGTTTCTCCAACTTTAGTCGAACCGAGTGTGGCTATGCCCGGTCCTTGCGAAGGTTAAAACAGCACTAACTTGACGAACTATCATTGTGGTTATGATGCGTAGGTAAGAACGGTTCTTGCTAAGCCCGTAGCAGCCACGTAAAACTTGCAACAACAAAGTAGAGGACGTCTAACTTGTTTTTGCAGGGCATGTTGTGATGTGATATGGTCAAGACGTGATGCTATATTTTATTGTATGAGATGATCATGTTTTGTAACCGAGTTATCGGCAGCTGGCAGGAGCCATATGGTTGTCGCTTTATTGTATGAAATGCAAACGCCCTGTAATTGCTTTACTTTATCACTAAGCAGTAGCGATAGTCATAGAAGCAATAGTTGGCAAGACGACAACGATGCTACGATGGAGATCAAGGTGTCGCGCCGGTGACGATGGTGATCATGACGGTGCTCTGGAGATGGAGATCACAAGCACAAGATGATGATGGCCATATCATATCACTTATATTGATTGCATGTGATGTTTATCCTTTGTGCATCTTATCTTGCTTTGATTGACGGTAGCATTTTAAGATGATCTCTCACTAATTATCAAGAAGTGTTCTCCCTGAGTATGCACCGTTGCCAAAGTTCGTCATGCCCAGACACCACGTGATGATCGGGTGTGATAAGCTCTAGGTCCATCTACAATGGGTGCAAGCCAGTTTTGCACACGCGGAATACTCAGGTTAAACTTGATGAGCCTAGCATATGCAGATATGGCCTCGGAACACGGAGACCGAAAGGTCGAGCGTGAATCATATAGTAGATATGATCAACATAATGATGTTCACCATTGAAATCTACTCCATTTCACGTGATGATCGGTTATGGTTTAGTTGATTTGGATCACGTGATCACTTAGAGGATTAGAGGGATGTCTTTCTAAGTGGGAGTTCTTAAGTAATGTGATTAATTGAACTTAAATTTATCATGAACTTAGTCCTGTTAGTATTTTGCAAATTATGTTGTAGATCAATAGCTTGCGTTGTTGCTTTCATATGTTTATTTTGTTCCTAGAGAAAATTGTGTTAAAAAATGTTAGTAGCAATGATGCGGATTGGATCCGTGATCTGAGGTTTATCCTCATTGCTGCGCAGAAGAATTATGTCCTTGATGCACCGCTAGGTGACAAACCTATTGCAGGAGCAGATGCAGACGTTATGAATGTTTGGCTAGCTCAATATGATGACTACTTGATAGTTTAGTGCACCATGCTTAACGGCTTAGAATCGGGACTTCAAAGACGTTTTGAACGTCATGGACCATATGAGATGTTCCAGGAGTTGAAGTTAATATTTCAAGCAAATACCCGAGTTGAGAGATATGAAGTCTCCAACAAGTTCTATGGCTAAAAGATGGAGGAGAATCGCTCAACTAGTGAGCATGTGCTCAGATTGTCTGGGTACTTCAATCGCTTGAATCAAGTGGGAGTTAATCTTCCAGATAAGATAGTGATTGACAGAATTCTCTAGTCACCATCACTAAGTTACTAGAACTTCGTGATGAACTATAGTATGCAAGGGATGATGAAAACAATTCCCAAGCTCTTCGCGATGCAAAAATCGGCGAAGGTAGAAATCAAAGAAAAACATCAAAGTGTTGATGGTGGACAAGATCACTAGTTTCAAGAAAAAGGGCAAAGGGAAGAAGGGGAACTTCAAGAAGAACAGCAAGCAAGTTGCTGCTCAAGTGAAGAAGCCCAAGTCTGGACCTAAGCCTAAGACCAAGTGATTCTACTGCAAAGGGACTGGTCACTGGAAGTGGAACTACCCCAAGTATTTGGTGGATAAGAAGGATGGCAAAGTGAACAAGGGTATATTTGATATATAGGTTATTGATGTGTGCCTTACTAGTGTTTATAGTAGCCCCTGAGTATTTGATACTTGTTCGGTTACTAAGATTAGTAACTCGAAACAGGAGCTACAGAATAAACAGAGACTAGTTGAGAGGAAGTGACGATGAGTGTTGGAAATAGTTCCAAGATTGATATGATTATCATCACACACTCCCTATACTTTCGGGATTAGTGTTAAACCTAAATAAATGTTATTTAGCATTTGCGTTGAGCATGAATATGATTTTATCATGTTTATTGCGATACAGTTATTCATTTGAAGTTAAAGAATAATTGTTATTCTGTTTACATGAATAAGACCTTCAGTGGTTATACACCCAATGAAAATAGTTTGTTGGATCTCGATCGTAGTGATACACATATTCATAATATTGATGCCAAAAGATGCAAAGTTAATAATGATAGTGCAACCTATTTGTGGCACTGCCGTTTGGGTCATATCGGTGTAAAGCGCATGAAGAAACTCCATAAAGATGGATTTTCGGAATCACTTGGTTATGAATCATTTGATGCTTGCAAACCGTGCCTTTTGGGCAAGATGACTAAAACTCCGTTCTCCGGAACAATGGAACAAGCTACTGACTTATTGGAAATAATACATACCGATGTATGCGATCCAATGAGTGTTGATGCTCGTGGCAAGTATCGTTATTTTCTGACCTTCACAAGATGATTTGAGCAGATATGGGTATATCTACTTGATAAAACATAAGTCTGAAATAGTTGAAAGGTTCAAAGAATTTCAGAGTGAAGTGGAAAAATCATCGTAACAAGAAAATAATGTTTCTGCGATCTGATCGCGGAGACAAATATTTGAGTTACGTGTTTGGTATTCAATTAAAACAATGTGGAATAGTTTCACAGCTCACGCCATCTGGAACACCACAATGTTATGGTGTGTCTGAACGTCGTAACCGCACTTTATTGGATATGGTGCGATCTATGATGTCTCTTACTGATTTACCACTATTGTTTTGGGGTTATGCATTAGAGACAGCTGCATTCACGTTAAAAGGGCACCATCTAAATCCGTTGAGATGACACCGTATGAACTATGGTTTAGCAGTAAACCTAAGCTGTCGTTTCTTAAAGTTTGGATTTGCGATGCTTATATGAAAAAGGTTTTCAACCTGATAAGCTCGAACCCAAATCGAAGAAGTGCGTCTTCATAGAATACCCAAAGGAAACTGTTGGGTACTCCTTCTATCACAAATCCAAAGGCGAAACATTCGTTGCTAAGAATGGATCCTTTCTAGAGAAGGACTTTCTCTCGAAAGAAGTGAGTGGGAGGAAAGTAGAACTTGATGAGATAACTATGTCTGCTCCCTCATTGGAAAGTAGTTCATCACAGAAATCAGTTCCTGTGACATCTACACCAATTAGTGAGGAAGTTAATGATGATGATCATGAAACTTCAGATTAAGTTACTACAGAACCTCGTAGGTCTTCCAGAGTAAGATCCGCACCAGAGTGGTACAGTAATCCTATTCTGGAAGTTATGTTACTAGACCATGACGAACCTACGAACTATGAAGAAGCGATGGTGAGCCCAGATTCCGCAAAATGGCTTGAGGCCATGAAATCTGAGATGGGATCCATGTATGAGAACAAAGTATGGACTTTGGTTGACTTTCCCGATGATCGGCAAGCCATTGAGATTAAATGGATTTTTAAGAGGAAGACAGACGCTGATAGTAGTGTTACTATCTACTAAGCTCGACTTGTTGCAAAATGTTTTCAACAAGTTCAAGGTGTTGAATACGATGAGAGTTTCTCACTCGTATCTATGCTTAAGTCTGTCTGAATCATGTTAGCAATTGCCGCATTTTATGAAATCTAGCAAATGGATAGACAAAACTGCATTCCTTAATGGATTTATTTAAGAAGAGTTGTATATGATGCAACCAGAAGGTTTTGTCAATCCTAAAGGTGTTAACAAAATGTGCAAGCTCCAGCAATCCATCTATGGACTGGTGCAAGCATCTCGGAGTTGGAATATACGCTTTGATGAGTTGATCAAAGCATATAGTTTTATAGAGACTTGCGGTGAAGCCTGTATTTACAAGAAAGTGGGTAGCACTACAACATTTCTGATAAGTATATATGAATGACATATTGTTGATCAGAAATAATGTAGAATTATTCTTCAAAGCATAAAGGAGAGTTTGAAAGGTTTTTTTTCAAAGAAAGACCTCGGTGAAGCTGCTTACATATTGAGCATCAAGATCTATAGAGATAGATCAAGACACTTGAAAAGTTTTTTCAATGAGTACATACCTTGACAAGATTTTGAAGTAGTTCAAAATGAAACAGTCAAAGAAAGAGTTTCTTGCCTGTGTTACAAGGTGTGAAATTGAGTAAGACTCAAATCCTGACCACAGCAGAAAATAGAAAGAGAATGAAAGTCATTCCCTATGCTTCAGTATAGGTTCTATAAAAGTATTCCATGCTATGGACCAGACCTATTGTATACTCTGCCCTGGTTTGGCAAGGGAGTACAATAGTGATCTAGGAGTAGATCACTGGACATTGGTCAAAATTATCCTTAGTGGAATAAGGATATATTTCTCGATTATGGAGGTGACAAAAAGGTTCATCGTAAAGGGTTACGTCGACACAAGTTTTGGCACTGATCCAGATGACTCTAAGTCTCAATCTGGATACATGTTGAAAGTGGGAGCAATTAGCTAGAGTAGCTCCATGCAGAGCATTGTAGACATAGAATATTTGCAAAATACATACGGCTCTGTATGTGATAGACCCGTTGACTAAACTTCTCTCACAAGCAAAACATGATCATACCTTAGTACTCTTTGGGTGTTAATCACATAGCAATGTGAACTAGATTGTTGACTCTAGTAAACCCTTTGGGTGTTGGTCACATGACGATGTGAACTATGGGTGTTAATCATATACATATATGAATATTGGTGTTAAATCACATGATGATGTGAACTAGATTATTGACTCTAGTGCAAGTGGGATACTGAAGGAAATATGCCCTAGAGGCAATAATAAAGTTATTATTTATTTCCTTATATCATGATAAATGTTTATTATTCATGCTACAATTGTATTAACCGGAAACATAATACATGTGTGAATACATAGACAAACTAGTGTCACTAGTATGCCTCTACTTGACTAGCTCGTTTATCAAAGATGGTTATGTTTCCTAGCCATGGAAAAAAGAGTTGTCATTTGATTAACGGGATCACATCATTAGGAGAATGATGTGATTGACTTGACCCATTCCGTTAGCCTGGCACTTGATCGTTTAGTATGTTGCTATTGCTTTCTTCATGACTTATACAAAGTTCCTAAAACTATGAGATTATGCAACTCCCGTTTACCGGAGGAACACTTTGTGTGCTACCAAACATCACAACGTAACTGGGTGATTATAAAGGTGCTCTACAGGTGTCTCCAAAGGTACATGTTGGGTTGGTGTATTTCGAGATTAGGTTTTGTCACTCCGATTGTCGAAGAGGTATCTTTGGGCCCTCTCGGTAATACTCATCACCTAACCCTGGCAAGCATTGTAACTAATGAGTTAGTTATGAGATGATGTAATACGGAACGAGTAAAGAGACTTGCCGGTAACGAGATTGAACTAGGTATTGGATACCGACGATCGAATCTCGGGCAAGTAACATACCGATGACAAAGGGAACAACGTATGTTGTTATGCGGTTTGACCGATAAAGATCTTCGTAGAATATGTGGGAACCAATATGAACATCCATGTTCCGCTATTGGTTATTGACCGAGAATAGTTCTAGGTCATGTCTACATAGTTCTCGAACCCGTAGGGTCCGCACGCTTAACGTTACGATGACAGTTTTATTAAAGGTTGTTCGGAGTCCCGGATGTGATCACGGACATGACGAGGAGTCTCGAAATGGTCGAGACATAAAGATTGATATATTGGATGACTATATTCGGACACCGGAAGTGTTCCGGGTGTTTTCCGAGAAAAACCGGAGTACCGGAGGGTTACCAGAACCCCCCCGGGAAGTAATGGGCCTTGATGGGCCCAAGTGGAGAGAGAGAGGGGCCGGCCAGGGCAAGAGGCGCGCCCCCTCCCCTTGAGTCCGAATAGGACAAGGAAGGGGGGGGGGGCGGCGGCGCCCCCCTTGCCTTCCCCCTCTCCCACTCCTTCCTTCCCCCTCCTTCTTGGAATAGGAAAGGGAGCGGGCAAACCTACTTGGAGTAGGTTTCCCGCTCCTAGGGTGCGCCTCCCCTTAGGCCGGCCCCCTCCTCCTCTCCCCCTTTATATACGGAGGGGGGGCACCCCATAGACACACAAGTTGATCTACGGATCGTTCCTTAGCCGTGTGCGGTGCCCCCCTCCACCATATTCCACCTCGGTCATATCGTCGCAGAGTTTAGGCGAAGCCCTGCGTCGGTAGAACATTATCATCGTCACCACGCCGTCGTGCTGACGGAACTCATCCCTGAGACTTTGCTGGATTGGAGCTCGGGGAACGTCATCGAGCTGAACGTGTGCTGAACACGGAGGTGCCGTACGTTCGGTGCTTGGATCGGTCGAATCGTGAAGACGTACGACTACATCAACCGCGTTGTCATAACGCTTCCGCTTATGGTCTACAAGGGTACGTGGACAACACTCTCCCCTCTCGTTGCTATTCCATCACCATGATCTTGCGTGTGCGTAGGAAATTTTTTGAAATTACTATGTTCCCCAACAATACCCACCTCTTCCGCGCCAAAAAGCACTCCAACCATGTCTGGATCCGGAGCACAAGGCAAGTGGATGGCCTCCTCCGTCAAGCAGAAGGATATCAAGAAACTCCGGGAGGCCGGATACTTAGCCAAGACGGTCAACCATCGGCTCTCAGCCAAGGGAAAATTGTCCCTACCCCAGAACCCCAAGAAAGGGTAGTGTTTATTTCTCACTTCGTTCGTGGGCTAGGATTTCCCCTCCACCCATTTTTCCATGGACTGATGCATTATTACGGGCTGGAATTCTATGATCTGGCCCCCAACTCCATCCTCAACATATCAACATTTATTATCGTGTGTGTGGCCTTTCTCCGCATCCCACCCCATTTTGGGTTATGGTTGAAGACTTTCAATCTGAAACCGAAGGTGGTGAGCGGTCAACAAGCGGAGTGCGGAAGCGCTACGGTGGGCAAGATGCCCAATGTTATCTAGCCCGACGGCTCTTTTGTGGAGGCGGTGAAGGGGTGGCAGTCGGGGTGGTTCTACATCACCGAGCCGCGCAACTCTAACTGGGCGGAGGCCCCCGAATTCTGGTCCGGAGTACCAATGCGGCTCACCTCCTGGCAAGAGAAGGGCCCGACCTAGGGCTCTTCGGACGAAGTGTCCGGGCTCTAGACGTGCATCTAGAACATGATAAATAAGAAAATCAAGCTTGTCAATGTGGTGCAAGCCATGCTCATTCGCCGAATCCTTCCGTGCCAACACCGGTCCTACAATTTGTGGGAGTTCGATCCGGCCGAGCACGAGATGCTGCTAGAGATCTTCGGCACAACACACGAAGATATCTGGAAACTTCTTTTTAAGGCCGGAGAGACACCACCACCCACGACCGAGGATCGTGGGCTTAGCTGAAAACTTCAGGCTAATCCAGTAAGTTTTTTCATGCTTTCAAGGTATATCCTTGACTGGCATATCCGAGGAAGGAATCTAAGCCTTCCTACAAATCTTTATGGCCTGGGTAGAGATAACGGAGCAGAATAACTGTCCGGCTCCGCTCCCCGAAGATCCAGAAATGCCTCTTCTGATGAATATGCTGTTTCCGGCGCCCTATGAGGTGCCGGAGAAGAAGGCCAAGAAGAAGTCCCCGGGGACCAGAACCGGTCTCCTTCGCAAGGGCACTTCGGGACATGACGTCCGAAGACGCCGTGATGCATTCCACCACCGAAGACGACGAGGAAGAGGAGGAGGAAGAAGAGATCTGTCCCCCCCTGCTGGAGGGAGAAATAAGAGGAAGGCCTCCATACATGGGGAGGCTGAGGCGTCCAAGAAGGGGAAAACTTCCTGTTCGGACTACTCTGCCGCGGGTACTAATAGTGACAGGGAGTGGGAGCCTAGGGTCAAGCCCCTAGCCAGCTCATAAGTGTTCGGACACAGTAATAATCCGAATTTTTTTACTTTATTGTTTTTAATGTGCTCAATCATGCACTTGCTGCCCGGCCTGGTCCAACATTGCGCTGTCCACCTCTTCGGAGGGACCGCTGGACCCGTCGGCGATGAACAGTGGGTCCCTGCCGACGCCCTCCTCCCCCAAGGCCACGGATAACACCAAGGTGTTGTCTCGAAGGATCCTAGGCCAAGGGGAGGCCATCTCGGTGATGCCGGAGGATAAAACCCCGGTTGCCGGACAAATGGGGGGAAAGACCCATACTGACGGTGGGGGGCGCATACAATTTGGCCCCTAGCCGAATACAGCTCCGGAGACCCAGGTGGCTCTGGATTCAGGCATGCCGCTTCTTCCAAACGAGGGGGGCAAGCCAACTCTACCGGTGACCTCTGTCCAGCCAGAGGCACCCGATGGATTACTGGAAGTGCCACAAGGCGCTTCCATTGTGGAAGAACATCGTACTCTTATGAGTACGGTGATTGGGAAGGTCCAATCCGCCAAAAACAGACTGACCAAAGCCTGCCTTAGCCTTCTAACAGGCTTTGCGGTAAGTAATATAATTGTAAAAGAATATCACATTGCAGACAGTAGCTCCTGATGCTCTGTTCGGTGTTTGGAAAGAAAAGCTGAACAGAGGAGCAAAATAATTTTCGTAGGAGCCTAACATAATATGTCTATGTGAATAAGCAGGCATCGATGCTGGCTGCTACCGCTCATACTGGTGAGGTCTCCGGACTGAAGCAAAACCTGGAGCAGGTCGAGCAAGAGCTGTACCTCTTGAAGAAGCAGCTGGATGAGAGCAAAGGTATGTATTTGACCTGCTCGCATATTTTAGGAAGGATGAATGGTTCATGTTGACTAAGGCGTCATGAACTTTATTAGGGGCCACTACCAAGGTGGCGGCCCTCAACAAAGCGTTAGCTGAGGCTGACAAAGTGGCCAACGAACTAGCTGCGCGCGAGAAGCAGGAGGCCCGTGTTAGTTAGGTCCAGCAAGAGCTCCAGGACGCCGTCAAGAAGCATGAGTCCTTGGAGCGTGATTTGAAGACTCAAGAGTTCGAACTTGCCAAGGCTCACTAGAGTGCATAGGATGCCTGAGCCGAGGCCCATAGCACCCTCCAGGAAATCCAGGCGGCCAAAAAAGATCACGTCGGGTAAGGCTTTTATTATCCAAAGCAAGTATGTGAAGAAAACGTTCCTTTTGCTTACCCGAATCTGGAGTTCTCAGGAGCGTTTGCGGACCTGCCGCGCAGCATATCAGAGTTCGATTGAGCTGAAGAAGGGAGTTCTACGAAGAAGCTATTCTGGTCTCAATACCTTGGGCCAGAACATCTGGTGCCCTTTAGCGACCAGCTCAAACAGCTGGTCGAGTTGCACAAGGCGGCCGAACTGGCCATGAAGGATCTAATAATCCGGCTATGGCCTGCCGAGCCCATGATAAGTAGCTACTTCAGACTCGTGAAGCGGCTGGTCAGTGCCTGCCCTCGGCTTGATCCGCTCAAGCTGTCGGTCTGCGTTGAAGGTGCGCGGATGGCTTTCGCCCGCGCCAAGATGCACTGGGCGAAGATGGATGCCACGAAGTTGATGACAGAGGGTCCGCCCGCGGGCAAGGAGCATCACAAGCCCGAGATGTACTATGACAGTGTCATGGAGGGATCTCGCTTTGTGGCGGAGCAATGTGCCAAGGATATCATTTTCCCATGAAAGCATTATTTTATCCTGTCCTGTAATATGGAACAAGATCTTCATGTAATATAATGCTTGTTATTTAAAATTTTACCTCCTGTGCATCCCTTTATAAAATCTGAGAGATAGCTAGTCGTCGGCTTCTTCCCCCACGTAGCTAGTACACGGGTGTTTGGGATAAATATAAACACTCTTTATCCAAATTTTTCATCCTTTAAGGAGGTGTTTAGCGCAACGAACAAGGCAATCGGACTATACAGCTTTATTACCCTCACTTAGCCATAGGAGTTCTATAATTTTAAATTTTGCTATAGCCCCTGGTATTCGTAAGGCCGGAGTTGGGGCGTTGTACACGCCTAATCGGATAAAAACCGATTCCTCGCATAAAGCATACAAAATCTCTAAGGATTTGAAAACCTCTCGAACAGCTGACCAGCTCTTGCCGCATCATGACAGTTAGTTTTCGGCTTTCTCTACTAAGGTGCTCGTCCGGAACAACCGGGACACAATAGCAGTAGTTATCCCTTTACTACCCTAGCCAATATAGCGGAACGTAAGGTAGCAGGCATAGGAGCCGGGCAACCCAACTATTGACCAAAGACATGATTCGGAGCCGATGCATATAATGCTATAAGTTCGGGGTGCCGAGCTGTACTGTAAAAGTGTTCAGACTTTCTTGCCGTGTTATGGGGTACAACAAAGCCCTGGTGAATTAAAGCGTACCAGAATGTACGGGTGCAATTGATAATAAATAAATAGACAAGGAAAAAAATCAAGTAATAAGCTGATGCTGCAAATTATTTTTCATTGTAATTTGATTAATATGTCAAGGCGTATGTGTACAAGTAGTGCAATAAGCGAATAAGGCTATTTAACATGCCACGACTAAGAGCGAGCTGCGTGCGGGTATTTAAAATAGGTATGACGATCATTAGCAGAGACCACCTGGGTATTTCCTTGTACGTCCAAGCCCCTAGCTTTCTTGGTGTATCCGTCCCGCGATGGGTCCGATGATCAGGTTTATCACAAAAAGCCTCGAGAGGAGAAAAAACCTGAAAGAAAGAGAAAAGGTGAAGGTATGCGGATCCAGGAGCGGTTGAGCCGCATTGTGGACCGTGGTCTAGCTGTGCCTTCGTCCATGCCCATGGTATTTTAAGTGCGTAGTTGTGTACGTGCGGCACGAATTTCACCGCTTGATTGGGCTGGGACGAAGGCCGGATTGCTAGTTGAGCTCTGAACGAGTCGGACGGTCCTGCTGCAGAGTAGGTCGGACTCGCTTGACGGTGTCCGGGGGCTTTATTGCTGAATTGAGGTTTTGCCTAAGAAGGCTATTATGTACTTCACTTGCAAGGGCCACGGTGTGCTCCTCAGTACGGAGGGAGCGCTCCGTATTTCCATTGACTGTTATAACACCGCGAGGTCCGGGCATCTTGAGCTTAGGGTAGGCATAGTGCGGCACCGCATTGAAACGAGCAAATATGGTTCGTCCGAGCAGTGCGTGATAACCACTGCGGAAGGGGACAATATCGAAGATTAACTCTTCACTTTGGAAATTTTCCGGGGATCCGAAGACCACATCCAGTGTGATTGAGCCCGTACAATAGGCCTCTACACCTGGTATGACACCTTTAAAGGTGGTTTTGGTGAGCTTGATCCTTGAGGGATCAATACCCATTTTGTGCACTGTATCCTGATAGAGCAGGTTCAGGCTGCTACCACCATCCATGAGGACGCGTGTGAGGTGGAATCCGTCAATGATAGGGTCGAGCACCAGTGCGGCTGAACGTCCGTGACGGATACTGGTCGGATGGTCCCTTCGATCAAAAGTGATCGAACAGGAGGACCAGGGTTGTATTTTGGGGCGACTGGCTCCATCGCGTAGATGTCCCTTAGTGCACGCTTCCGCTCCCTTTTGGGAATATGGGTAGCATATATCATGTTCACCGTTTTAACTTGGGGAGGAAACTTCTTCTGTCCCCCTGTGTTCGGTGGCCGGGGTTCCTCGTCGCCATCGCTTTGCGATCCCTTTTCCTTGTTTTCAGCTTTAACTTGCTGGCCTGTTTAAAGAACCAACATTCTCTGTTGGTATGATTGGGTTTATCAGGGGTGCCGTGGATTTGACATGGACGATCGAGTATGCGGTCCAGACTGGACAGGCCCGGATTGTTTCTCTTAAATGGCCTTTTTAGCTGACCGGACTTGGAGCCACTGAATACGGCATTGATGGTCGTGTCTTCGGAGTTATCGCCATTATTTTGACGCTTTTGTCTATTGCGTCGGGGCTTGCCGTTGCTATCTCTGGCTTCAGAAGTGCCAGGTTTACTTGAGGTGCTGTTGCTATGAGCTAGCCGGCTATCCTCGCCCATGCAAAAGCGGGTCATGAGCGTCATAAGGGCTGCCATGGACTTCGGCTTCTCTTGGCCGAGGTGTCGGGCAAGCCACTCGTCATGGATGTTATGCTTAAAGGCCGCTAGGGCTGAGTTGCTTTTATCTCGGCCACACGATGGTCGGTCAGCCGCATTATGCGCTGGTAGTGCTGGCTCCAGTGCCTCGTCATCGAATTGAGGTAGCAATTTGCGCTTCGACTAACTTTTGGTTGGGCGTTCGAGTCCATATTCCTCGGCTGCCAGGACCTCAGTCCATCTATCAGTGAGCAGATCTTGATCATCTTGAAGCTGCTGCTGCTTCTTCTTAAGGCTCTTTGCTGTGGTTATAAGCCGGGCGCTTAAAGCGCTCCTGCTCAATGGGATCCTCAGGCACGATAAATTCTTCATCGCCGAGGCTCACCTCATCCTCGGAGAGAGGCATGTAATTTCTGTCCTTCGAGTCTTCATTAATGGCCTGTTTATCAGGGCTGGCTCGCCCGTCTTCCCGTTCGGCCTGTTCGAAGCTTGGCTTGGCGGGGTCTTCGTTGTCTTCGGCATCGTCCGGAGTACTATTTTCTCCTGTGCCGGTATCGCTATTTTTACCATGGCATGGTTTAGAGTGGCGCCGCTGACGTCAGTGCTTTGGCTGCTTCTCAGGAGGTTTATCCTTAACTGGATCCTTTTCGTCATCGCCATTGTCTTCTTTGGGTGTATCCACCATGTATATGTCATATGAGGAGGTGGCTGTCTAGCGCCCTGTGGGCGGTGGTTCCTATTCTTCTCCGGCATCATCGTCCATACTATCGATGTCTTCGTAGTCAAAATCAAGCATGTCGGTCAAATTATCGACAGTGGCTATCAAGTGGGTGGTGGGTGGGTAACGAAGTTCTTCGTCGTCCGCTTCCCACTCAAGCCTGACATAGTTCGGCCAAGAATCTCCTGACAAGGAGAGAGACTTTAATGAGTTTAACACATCACCTAGGGGTGAGTGTTGGAAGATGTCCGAGAAGGTAAACTCTAAGATCGGCGCCCGGTCAGATTCGATGGGTGCGGATACACGCGGTTCAGAGCCTATGGTCGAAGACGAGTCCGAGGTTCCGATGACACTGGCCTCGTTGGAGGTCAGATCTGTGTTCGGCTCTAGCGTCGCTGAGTCTGCGGCTTCCGTGGCGAGGTTGAGCTTCCCGTCCTTGGATGGCGCGCTCCGCTCTGGATCTAGGGCCAGAGCAGTTATAGGCACTATCTCCTGAGCACAGTCCGATGATAGATTTAGGTCATGTTCATCGTGATAGCAGGGTGCGGCTGTCGTGGGTTCGAATCCGTCGAAGATCAAATCTGTGTGGACGTCGACGGTGTAGTTCAAGCTTCCAAACCTGACCTGATGGCCAGGGGCGTAGCTGTCGATCCGCTCTAGATGGCCAAATGAGTTGGCCCGCAGCGCGAAGCCGCCGAATATGAAGATCCGTCCGGGGAGGAAGACCCCACCCTGGACTACGTTGTTATAGATGATTGAAGGAGCCATCAAGCCTTACGGTGACGACACAGTGGAACTCTCAACGAAAGCACCAATGTCGGTGTCAAAACTGGCGGATCTCGGGTAGGGCTTCCCGAATTGTGTGTCTAAGGCTAATGGTAATAGGAGGCGGGGGACACAATGTTTACCCAGGTTCGGGCCCTCTCGATGGAGGTAATACCGTACTTCCTGCTTGATTGATCTTGATGATATGAGTATTACAAGAGTTGATCTACCACGAGATAGTAGAGGCTAAACCCTAGAAGCTAGCCTATGATTATGATTGTTGTTGTCCTATGGACTAAACCCTCCGGTTTATATAGACACCGGAGGGGGCTAGGGTTACACAGAGTCGGTTATAGAGAAAGGAATCTTCATATCCGAATCTCCAAGCTTGCCTTCCATGCAAAGGTGAGTCCCATCCGGACACGGGACGAAGTCTTCTATCTTGTATCTTCATAGCCCAACAGTCCGGCATATGCATATAGTCTGGCTGTCCGAGGACCTCTTAATCCAGGACTCCCTCACCGGGGCCCACCATTTTCACTAGAGGCTTCTCTCCAGAAAACATAGCATACGGTGGGTAAACAAATTACTGTTGGGAAATTGATATAAAAGTGCATAGTTATGACGTATTCATGGCAATGATCATGTATATGGGCATCACGTCTATGACAAGTAGACCAACTCCTACCTGCACCTACTACTATTAATCCACCAATCGACCTCTATCTAGCATGCATCTATGGTATTAAGTTCATGACAAACAGAGTAACGCCTTAAGCAAGATGACATGATGTAGACAAAGTAAACCCAATCAGTATGAATAAACCCCATTGTTTTACCCTTAATAACGACAATACAATACGTGCCTTGCTACCCCTTTTATCACTGGGTGAGGACACCACAAGATTGAACCCACTACAAAGCAACTCTCCCACTGAAGATAAATCAAACTAGTTGGCCAAACCAAATAGATAGAAGGCAGAGATATACAAAGCTATAAAAATCATGCATAATAAAGTTTAGAAAAAACTCAATTCCTTTCAATGAATAATCTGATCATAAACCCACAATTTATCGGATCCCAACAAACACACCGCAAAAGAAGATTACATCGGGTAGAACGCCAAGAACATCAAGGAGAACATTGTATTGATCGTCAAAAAGAGAGAAGAAGCAATCTAGCTACTAGCTATGGACCCATAGGTCTGTGGTAAACTACTCACACATCATCGGAAGGATAGCAAGGTTGATGTAGAAGCACTCTGTGATCGATCCTTGTCCGACAGAGTACCAGAAAATGCCTATAATTGGGATCGTGAAAAAAGTATTTTGGTTGGTTCTCTGTTGGTTTCCTGATTCTAGAGAATTTATAGAGGTGGAATTAGGTCAGACGGAGCCACGAGGGGCCCACAAGGCATCAGGGAGCGCCTACCCCTGGGCGTGCCTTATCATCTCCTCATTTTCCTTTTGGTCTCTTCCCGAAGCTTTTAGGGTCTCTCTTGTCCAGAAAAAAATCGTCAAAAAGTTTTTTTTAGCATTTGGACTTCGTTTGATACTGATTTCCTAGAAAACCAAAAGCAGGCAAAAACAACAATTGTCACTTGGCACTTAGTTAATAGGTTAGTCCCAAAAGATGATATATAATTGCATATAAAACATCCAAGATTGATACTGTAATAGCATGGAATAATCAAGAAATATAGATACGTTGGAGATGTATCGGCATCCCCAAGCTTAATTCCCGCTCATCCCCGAGTAGGTTAATGATAAAACATAAATTTTGGTGTGGAATGCTACCTAACATGTTTATCATGTAATCTCTTTTAGGTATGAGTATTTAAGATCCGAATGATTGAAAGCAATAGTGTATAATTTTTTTAAAGACATCAATATTATGGCATACCAACAAACAATCATGCCTTTGAAAACAAAAATGCTAAATAAAGTTATCCCTACAAAATCATATAGTCTTGTCATGCTCCATCTTATGAACACAAAATATTTATCATGCACAACCCTGATGACAAGCCGAGCAATTGGTTCATACTTTTTAACGCGCTTCAACATTTTCAAACCCCCAAGCAATACATGAGCGCAAGCCATGGATGACAAATTCATTTATCTGGAAATTTTGTTAACTTGCAAAACCGAACCAAATCCAGTTAACAAAAAATTCCAGTTCACTTCAAACAATGAGACAAATTCATTTAACTGAAAAATTTAGTTCACTTCTAACACTTAGACAAATTCATTTAATTAAAAATCTAGTTAACTTCTAAAACTGATACAAATTCAGTTAACAAACACAAAAGGAACATGCCAACGCTTAAATTAAACTAGAAAGCTCAAATCACATAAATATCTCTGGTTGTTCACACATAATTCAATACACACACAACTTCAGTACACAAGTTCATCAAACGAGCTACAAATTAAGTCAGCATTACAACAACATTGCATCACTCAAATCCATCTAGGATCTCCTTAATCTTCCATATCTCGTCATTTGTGTCCTCCTTACATTGAGATAAATCACCAATCATGTAATTTAATTCATTTTTCTCTTGCTTCAACTCATCCCCGTATAACACCAAATTGTCCTTCTCTTCCATCAATTTGTCCCTCTCTTGCATCATTTGATCCCTCTCTTTATCTACCTTAGCCTTCACCACCTGATGAATGCTAGTGGAAGATTTGCTAGACATCTTCTCCTTCTTAAGATCTTGCTTTTGGTCACATAGAGCAAGCTGTGTGTTTTCCCAATTGGGCAATTGTCTCTCCTTGTCAGCTACCATCTTAGCAAAATCAAAGTAAAAAAATCTAAGCTCATTTTCCATCTTTCTCTTCTCTGCCAGAATCTGAATGTTTTCTTCAGCATTAACTACATTCTACCCTGAGCCTAAGCTTATTCTCATCATAATACATAGCCCAGATCCTAGCTAGACTCATCTTCAAAGGGCAGGCCACTCAAGGTCAATCCACTCCACATAGCTGCATTTAGGTCCTTACTAGCAATTTAGAAAGAAAAAAACACAAATTAAAGTTCAACCTAAAACAATAGATAATTTAGTTAAAACTATACAAAAACTTAGTTAACAACACAGATCTAGAAAACATTTAACTTTGAACAAAATTTAGTTAACTGAACTAAATTCAGGTAACTTTTGACACTAAATGTTGGGGATATGACCCCACGATATGACCAGCCCATTTAGGGCAGGGTCATTTAGTGGTAGCTTAAAGATGACAACCCGACGATGAGCTAAGGCTACTACAGGTGCAAGGCCCAGGAGGTGAGCCGCCCAGGTGGGCCGGCTCATGGCCCAGTGTAAGCCGCCAAAAGCTTGCAAGACTACAGAGGGAGTTTCCTTACTTAGGAAACAAGACATAGAAGTTAGACTCGATCACGGGTTGTACTACGACCAGGACACTATTGTAATCCCAAGGCCTCCACTTGTATATAAAGGGGATCCCTTGGGGTAGGAAAGATTATGTTACAAGCTCTCGATTACTAGGTTAGGCAAGTTGCACCCTTGTAATCGAGATCTCTAGCAATAATCCTGAAGCAAGAAGTAGGATATTACCTCCATCGAGAGGGGCCGAACCTGAGTAAACCTATGTCTCTCGACTTCGTTCAACCCCGTTCAAGATACTACCTCCCAATGATGGCCTCACAACTAAGTCCTTTCACGAGGACATCTGCTGTGACAAAACCATGATAGTTGGCGCCCACCGTGGGGCTATCGCTCGATGGTGTTGAGTTCTTGGAGAGAGCTCTCCTAGGGATAGAGGGATACGTGATAGACCACATGACCAAGAGTCGCTATGGCAAGTTCTACATCGACAATTCAGGCTAGGGCCCCGAGGCCGACTCAATCGAGTACAGATATCGGGTCCCCTGCGGCAAGATCCACGTCTTCATTTGCAAAATTGGTGAATCACGACCCGAGATAGACATCCGAACCGACATCGTTGAGCCGTCTCGGCGCACGCACCCTGCCCGGGCTCAAGCTGGCCGGAATCATGTCTTTGTCAGTTTTGCCCAGGGGGTCGAGCTTGCACACAACTCTATGTCTGGAGGAGAAACCCTCGTTTATTCTGACAGCGAGTCATCGGTCGGGGATACCGGGTCAATTCTCCCGTTGTATGATGGAAGATTGGGGGGATGCTCAGATGATGAATCGGCTCCAACCGACCCTGAGCCGCCACCCCATTGGACCACCATTTACATGGCAGGAATTGCACCGACGCTTAACTCTACTACAGCAGGCACCATGACAGGATCTGCACCGGCACTTAACTCTACTACAACAGGTACCATGGCAGGAACCGGCGCTACAATGACTAATCCGAGCGCGTCTAGCCCGGATAGCCTGCCAGCTCAGGTCCTGTCAGAGCCAATCGCCTCATTGACGATGCTCCCCGAGTCACCCATAACAGTAGAGAAACATGCCGAGCACAACACAGAGATAGCTAAAATTCGCGAGCAGATGACTAAAATTTAGGAGGATATTTACACCGAGAACGCTCGCCCGATGGAGTTACGTGCCTAGATGCACAAAGAAGCAGAAGGCCTAAGGCCAGAGGCTTGGTGTCAGTGTCAAAACCGACGGATCTCGGGTAGGGGGTCCCGAACTGTGTGTCTAAGGCTGATGGTAACAGGAGGTGGGGGACACAATGTTTACCTAGGTTCGGGCCCTCTCTATGGAGGTAATACCCTACTTCCTGCTTGATTGATCTTGATGAATATGAGTATTACAAGAGTTAATCTACCACGAGATCATAATGGCCAAGCCCTAGAAGTCTAGCCTATGAGGTTATGATGATTGTCACTCTAACCCTAGAAGTCTAACCCTCTGGTTTATATAGACATCGGGGGGGGGGGGGCTAGGGTTGTACAAAGCCGGTTACAGAGGAAGGAATCTACATATCTGAATCGCCAAGCTTGCCTTCCATGCCAAGGAGAGTCCCATCCGAACACGGGACAAAGTCTTCTATCTTGTATCTTCATAGTCCAATAGTCCGACCAATGTATATAGTCCGGCTGTCCGAGGACCCCTGAGTCCAGGACTCCCTCAGTAGCCCTTGAACCAGGCTTCAATGACGATGAGTCCAGTGCGCAGATTGTCTTCGGCATTGGAAGGCGGGTTCCTTCTCCGAATACTTCAACATAGTCTTCCGAACACAGGAAACTTGTTTGGCTGTGCAGAACAAGTACCACACACAACTATAGAGAGTATAATATTCTACGAGTCTAATCCTCTGACAACTTTTTGTAGCGTGACATCACGCCACTGCCCGGTCATTATTCAAACCGTTTTTAGCCTACCGCTCCATATTTTGAGGTGCGGTTTCACTGGCACGTCTTGTGGAAGCAGAGATCGCGTCCCCTTATCGCAGGATTCTCATCAATACGGGCATGGGTAAACCAACCGTGTCATCTGCACGACGCTTGGGGAATAGGCGGATTTTAAGGTGAGGGGGGAGGCGCATGACTTTTATCATCTTTATAAGGGGATACAGATTCATCCTTGTTCACCCACGCCTTCTCCTTCCTCTGCCCATCCATTCTCGAGCTCCAGCGCCCAAGCTCTCGCTTTCTCCACCCGAAAAAGCACTCCAATCATGTCTGGATCCGGAGCTGGAGGCAAGTGGATGGCCTCCTCCGTCAAGAAGAAGGACATCAAGAAGCTCCAGGAGGCCAGATACTTGCCAACGACATCGCTCATCGACTTTCGGCCAAGGGACAGATCGTCCCTACCCCAGAGCCCCAAGAAAGGGTGGTGTTTCTCTCCCACTTCGTCCACGGGCTGGGATTCCCCCTCCACCTGTTCGTCCACGGACTGATGTTCTACTACGGGCTAGACTTCCATGACTTGGCCCCCAACTCCATCCTCAACATCTCGGCATTTATTGTCATGTGCGAGGCCTTCCTCCGCATCCCACCTCACTTCGGCTTATGGCTAAAGCCCTTCAATGTGAAGCCAAAGGTGGTGAGCGACCAACAAGCGAAGTGCGGAGGCGCCATTGTGGGTAAGATGCCAAATGTCACTTGGCCCAAAGGCTCCTTTGTGGAGACTATAAGGGGGTGGCAATAGGGGTGGTTCTACATCACCGAGCCACGTAGCACCAACTGGGCAGCGACCCCCGAATTCCGATCCGGAGTCCCCATGCGGCTCACCTCCTGGCAAGAGAAGGGCCTGGCCCGGGGCTCAACGGAAGAGTTGACTGGGCTCCAAACGTGTGTCCAGAACATGATAAGCAAGAGAATCAAGCTTGTCAACATGGTCCAGGTTATGCTCTTCCGCCGGATTCTTCCGTGCCAGAGCCGTACTTGGAATATGTGGGAGTTCGACCCGGCCAAGCACCAGATGGTGCTAGAGCTCTTTGGCACGACGCATGAAGACGTCTGGAAGGTGCACTTCAAGGCCGGGGAGGTACCACCGCCCACGAGCGAGGACCGTGGGCTTAGCTCAAAACGTCAGGCTAATCCGGTAAGTTCTTTCATGTTTTCAAGGTATATCCTCTACTGGCATATCTGAGGGAGGAATCAAAGCCTCCCTACCAATCTTTCAGGCCTAGGTAGAGATAGCGGAGCAGATTAACTGTCCGGCTCCGCTGCTCGAAGATCCAGAAACGCCTCTTCTGACGAAGATGCTGTTTCCGGCGCCTTATGAGGTGTCGGAGAAGAAGGCCAAGAAGATGGCCTGGGGGATCAGAAGCGGTCTCCGCCGCAAGGGCACTTTGGACGTGACGTCCGAATACGCTAGGACACACTCCTCCACCAAAGATGACAAGGAAGAGGAGGAGGAAGGAGAGATTTGTCCCCCGTCCCCCTGCTGGGGGGAGAAAGAAGAGGAAGGACTCCACACATGGGGAGGCCGAGGCATCCAAGAAGGGGAAAACTTCCCCTCCGGACAACTCCGCAGCGGCCACCAATAGCGGCGGGGAGTAGGAGCCCAGGGTCAAGCCCCTAGCCAACTCGTAAGTATCCGGACATAGTAATATATTCGGCATTTTTACTCTATTGTTTTTAATGTGCTGGATCATGCACTTGCAGCCCGACCCAGTCCAACATCACGCTGTCCGACGACCTCCTCCCCCAAGGCCACGGACAACACCGAGGTGTTGTCTCGAAGGATCCCAAGCCAGGAAGGGGATTAGGAGGCCGTCCCAGTGGTGCCGGAGGGTAAAACCCCGGCTGCCGAACACATGGGAGGACAGACCCCTATGGACACCGATGATGGGGTCCGTATCCAATTCGGCCCCAGCCGAATACAACTCGGGAGACCCAAGTGGCTCCGGATTCAGGCCGGCCGCCTCCTTCGAACGGGGGGGGGGAGTGAGCCAACTCCATCGGTGACCTCTGTCCATCCAGAGGCGCCAGATAGATTACTGGAAGCGCTGCAAGGCGCATCCATTATGGAAGAACACCGTACTCTTATGGGTACGGTGATTGAGAAGGTCCAGTCCACCAAAAATGGACTGACCGAAGCCTGCGCTAGCCTTCTAATAGCCTTTGAGGTAAGCAATGAAATTGTAAAATAATATCACAGTGTAGTCAGTAGCCCCTGATGCTCTGTTCGGTGTTCGGGAAGAAAAGCCGAATAGAGGATCAAAATAGTTTTCGCAGGAGTCTAGCATAATATGTCTATGTGAATAAGTAGGCATCACTGCTAGCTTCTGCCGCTCATACTGCGGAGGTCTCTGGACTGAAGCAGAACCTGGAGTGGGCCGACGAAGAGCTCGACCTCATGAAGAAGCAGCTGGAAGAAAACAAAGGTATGTAGTAACCTGCGTGTATAATTAGGGAGGATGAATTGTTCATGCTGACTTAAGTGTCATGAACTTTATCAGGGGCCATGACTGTGGTGGCAGCCCTTAAGAAGGCATTGGCCGAGGCCGAGGACAAAGCGTCCAAGGAACATACCATGCGCGAGAAGCAAGGGCCCGGGTTAGCAAGGTCCAGCAAGAGCTACATGATGCCGTCAAGAAGTACGAGTCCTTGGAGCGTGATTCTAAGACTCAAGAGTCCGATCTTGCCAAGGCCCGCTAGAGCGTGCAAGACACCTGAGCCAAAGCCCAGGGTGCCCTCTAGGAGATCTAGGAGGCCAAGAAAATTAGGGCGGGTAAGGCTTTCATTATGCAAAGCAGATATGTAAAGGAAACATTCCTGTTACTTACCCGGGTTTGGAGCTCTCCAAGGGTGTTTGCGGATCTGCCGCGCAGCATATCGGATGCTACCGAATTTTATCGAGCCGAAGAAGGGAGCTCCATGGAAAAGTTGTTCTGGTCTCAATACCTTGGACCAGAACCCCCGGTGCCCTTTAGCGACCAGCTAAAACAGCTGGTCGAGCTGCATAAGGTGGCCAAACTGGCCATGAAGGACTTAATAGTCCAGCTGTGGCCTACCGAGCCCATGCCCAACGGCTACTTCAGACTCGTCAAGCGGCTTGTGAGTGCCTGCCCATGGCTGGAAGCCATCAAGAGATTGGCTGCATCGAAGGTTCATGGATGGCCTTTGCCCGCGCCAAGGTGCACTGGCGTAGATGGATGCCAAGAAGCTAATGACCGAGGGGCCACCTGAGGGAAAGGAGCACCACCGACCCGAACTATACTTTGAGGGATCCCGCCTTGTGGCGGAGCAGTGTGCAAAGGATATTATATTCCCATGAAAACATTCATTTGATCCTGTCATGTAATATGAAACAAGGTTGTTGTGCAATATAATGGTTGTTTATTTACAATTTTACCTCTTGTGTGGCCGTTTATGAAATCTGAGAGTTGGCCAGTCATCGGCTTCTGCCCCCATGCATGTAGATAGTACGAGGGTGTTCGGGATAAATCTAAACACTCTTTATCCAAGTGTTTGGTCCTTTAAGGAGGTGTTTAGCACAACTAAGAAGGCAATCGGACTATATGGCTTTATCACCCTCACTTAGCCATAGGAGTTCGAAATTTTTAAATTTTGGCGCAGCCCCTAGTATTCGGAAGGCCGAACTTGGGGCACTATACACGCCTAATCAAAGAAAAACCGATTCCTCGCGTAAAGTAGAAAAAATCTCTAAGGATTTGAAACCTCTCAAACAGCTGACCAACTCTCGCCACATCAAGACAGTCAGTTTTCGGCTTTCTCTACTGAGGTGCTCGTCTGGAAGAACCGGGACACAATCGCAGTAGTTCTCCCTTTACTACCCTAGCCGATATAGCGGAACATAAGGTAGTAAGCACGGGAGCCGGGCAATCCAACTATTGACCAAAGACATGATTCAGAGCCGATGCATATAATGCTATAAGTTCAGGGTGCCAAACTGTACTATAGAAGTGTTCAGAGTTTCTTTCCGTGTTATGAGGTACACTGAAGCCCCTGGTGAATTAAGGCGTACCAGAATGTACGGGTGCAATTGATAATAAATAAACAGACAAGAAAAAAATTAAGTAATAAGCTAACGCTGCAAATTATTTTTCATTGTAATTTGATTAATACGTCAAGGCCTATGTGTACAAGTAGTGCGATAAGCAAATAAGGCTATTTAACATGCCACTACCAAGAGCGAGCTGCGTGCGGGTATTTAAAACAGGTATGGCAATCATTAGCAGAGACCACCTGGGTATTCCCTTGTACGTCAAAGCCCCTTGCCTTCTTGGTGTATTCGTCCCGCGATGGGTGCGATGTCAGGTTATCAGAAGAGCCTCGAGAAGAGAAAGAACCTGAAAGAAAGAGAAACAGTGAAGGTATGCGGATCCAGGGCGGTTGAGCCGGATTGTGGACCACGGTCTAGCTTTGCCTCCGTCCATGCCCATGGTATTTTAAGTGCGTCGTTGTGTACGCGCAGCACAAATTTCACCGCTTGATTGGGACTAGGACAGAGGCCGAATTGCTAGTTGAGCTCTGGACGAGCCGGACGGTCCTGCTGTGGAGTAGTTCGGACTCGCTTGACGGTGTCCGGGGGCTTTATTACCGAATTGAGGTTCTGCCTGAAAAGGCTACTCCGTACTTCTGCTGCAAGGGCCGCGGTGTGCTCCATAGTACGGAGGGAGCGCTCTGTATTTCCATTGACTGTTATAACACCGCGAGGTCCGGGTATCTTGAGCTTAAGGTAGGCATAGTGCGGCACCGCATTGAATCTAGCAAATGCGGTTCCTCCGAGCAGTGCATGATAACCACTGCAGAAGGGAACGATATCGAAGATTAAATCTTCGCTTTGGAAATTATCCAGGGATCCGAAGTCCACTTCCTGTGTGATTCAGCCCGTACAACAGGCCTCTACACCTGGTATGACACCTTTAAAGGTGGTTTTGGTGGGCTTGATCCTTGAGGGATCGATACCCATTTTGTGCATTGTATCCTGATAGAGCAGGTTCAGGCTGCTGCCACCATCCATGACGACTTGTGTGAGGTGGAATCCATCAATAATTGGGTCAAGGACCAGTGCGGCTGAACCGCCATGACGGATACCGGTCGGATGGTCCCTGCAATCGAAGGTGATCGGACAAGAGGACCATGGGTTGAACTTTGGGGCAAATTGCTCCATCGGGCAGACGTCCCTGAGTGCGCGCTTGCGCTCCCTCTTGGGGATGTGGGTGGCATGTATCATGTTCACCGTTTTGACTTGTGAGGGAAATTTCTTCTGTCCCCCTGCCTTCGGTGGTCGGGGTTCCTCGTCATCGTCCTTGCTTTGCGACCCTTTCTCCTTGTTCTCGGCATTTAACTTGTCGGCCTGTTTGAAAACCCAACACTCCCTGTTGGTGTGATTGGCTGGTTTATCCGGAGAGCCATGTATTTGGCATGGTCGATCTAGTATGCGGACCAGACTGGACGGGCCCGGATTGTTCCTTTTAAATGGCTTCCTCCGCTAACCGAACTTGGAGCCGTTGAATCCGGCATTGACCTCCGTGTCTTCGGTACTATCACCGTTGTTTCGACGCTTATGTCTATTGCGTCGGGGCTTGCTGTTGCTGTTTCTGGCTTCAGAAGTGCCAGGTTTGCTTGTATTGTTGTTGCTGCGGCCTAGCCAGCTGTCTTCGCCCACATAGAAGCGGGTCATGAGTGTCGTAAGGGCTGACATGGACTTTGGTTTTTCCTGGCCGAGGTGTGTGGCCAGCCATTCATCGCGGATGCTGTGCTTAAAGGTCGCTAGGGCTTCGGTGTCCGGACAGTCGATGATTTGGTTCTTTTTAGTTAGCAACCGAGTCAAAATTTCCTAGCTGACTCTCCGAGCTGTTGGATTATATGACTTAGGTCATCGGCATCCGGAGGTCGGACATATGTGCCTTGGAAGTTGTTGAGGAAGGCGCCCTCCAATTCCTCCCAGCTGCCAATGGAGATTTCGGGCAGACTCTTTAACCAGTATCTAGCTGGTCCCTTGAGTTTGAGCGGGAGGTATTTGATGGCGTGAAGATCATCACCGTGGGCCACATGAATGTGGAGAAGAAAATCCTCAATCCACACCACGGGGTCTGTTGTGCCATCATATGATTCGATGTTTACGGGTTTAAACCCTTCTGGGAAATCGTGTCCCATTACTTCATCAGTGAAGCAAAGGGGGTCTGTGGCGCCTCTGTATCGGGCCAAGTCATCACGTAGCTCGGATGGAGCTTGTCTACGGTTTTCGGACCGGGCGTGGTTACGTTTGTCACGTTCAGCCATATGGACATCATCGCGCATCGAGGCGTGTTCCCGTGATCCATAGATCGATCTTGTCTGACCTGCTCTCTTTTCCAAGTCACGTCGCAGGTCATGTATATATCCTCGAACTGTTGTATTTCTGTTTGTTCAGCGAGGTAGCGCGGGCTGGTGTTCGGCTTGAAGTGACGCTTTGTCCCGGCCACGTGGTGGTCGGTCATCCATATTGTACCTTGGTAGGACGGGTTCCAGCGCCTCGTCACCGAATTGTGGTAACAGTTTGCGCTTCGGGTAGCTTCTGGTTGGGCACTCGAGGCCGTATTCCTCGGCTTCTAGGACATCAGTCCATATTTCGTTGAGTAGATCTTGATCATCTTGAAGCTGCTACTGCTTCTTTTTCAGGCTTTTTGAAGTGGCAATTAGCTGACGCTTAAAGCATTCCTGTTCGGCAGGGCTCTTCAGGCACGATGAAATCTTCATCACCGAGGCTAACCTCGTCTTCGGAGAGCGGAAGGTAGTTTCTATCCTCCAACTCTTCGTTCATGGCCTGTTCGCCAGGGCTGACTCGCCCATCGTCCTGTTCCTCTTGTTCGGATGTTGGCTCAACGGGGTCTTCATTGTTTTTGGCACCGTCTCCTACCTCTTGAGCACTGTGTTGGTTTTCCCTTGAAGAGGAAAGGGCGATGCAGCAAAGTAGCGTAAGTATTTCCCTCAGCTTTTGAGAACCAAGGTATCAATCCAGTAGGAGGCTCCTCAAAAGTCCCACGCACCTACACAAACAAATAAGAACCTCGCAACCAACGCGATAAAGGGGTTGTTAGTTCCTTCACGCTAACTTGCGAAACTGAGATCTGATAGAGATAATAAGATAAGATAAATATTTTTGGTATTTTTATGATATAGATTGGAAAATAAAAGATGCAAATAAAAGTAGATGGAAAACTTATATGATAAAAGATAGACCCGGGGGCCATAGGTTTCACTAGTGGCTTCTCTCAAGATAGCATAAGTATTATGGCGGGTGAACAAATTACTGTCAAGCAATTGATAGAAAAGTGCATAGTTATGAGAATATCTAGGCATGATCATGTATATAGGCATCACGTTCGCAACAAGTAGATTGAAACGATTCTGCATCTACTACTATTACTCCACACGTCGACCGACTCCTGCCTACATCTAGAGTATTAAGTTCATAAGAATAGAGTAATGCATTAAGAAAGATGACATGATGTAGAGGGATAAACTCATGCAATATGATATAAACCCCATCTTTTTATCCTCGATGGCAGCAGTACAATACGTGCCTTGCTGCCCCTGCTGTCATTGGGAAAGGACACCGCAAGATTGAACCCCAAGCTAAGCACTTCTCCCATTGCAAGAAAGTTCAATCTAGTAGGCTAAACCAAACTGATAATTCAAAGAGACTTGCAAAGATAACCAATCACAGATAAAAGAATTCAGAGGAGATTCAAATACTTCTCATAGATAAACTTTATCATAAACCCACTATTCATCGGATCTCAACAAACACACCGCAAAAAGAGTTACATCGAATAGATCTCCAAGAAAATCGAGGAGAACTTTGTATTGAGATTCAAAGAGAGAGAAGAAGCCACCTAGCTAATAACTATGGACCCGAAGGTCTGTGGTAGACTACTCACAACTCATCAGAGAGGCCTTGGAGATGATGTAGAGGCCCTCCATGGTCGGTTCCCCCTCTGGCGAAGTGCCGGTGAAGGCTCCAAGATGGGATCTTGCGGATACAGAAGGTTGCGGCAGTGGAAAATAGTTTTTCGTGGTGCTCCTGGATGATTCTAGGGTATGGGAGTATATATAGGCAAAGAAAGTACGTCGGTGGAGCCATGAGGGGCCCACGAGGGTGGGGGGCATGACGGGTGCTACCTCTTGAGCACTGCGTTGGATTTCCCTGAAGAGGAGAGGATGATGCAGCAAAGTAGCGTAAGTATTTCCCTCAGTTTTTGAGAACCAAGGTATCAATCCAGTAGGAGACCACGCACAAGTCCCTCGTACCTACACAAAACGATAGCTACTCGCAACCAATGCGATTAGGGGTTGTCAATCCCTTCACGGTCACTTACGAGGGTGAGATCTGATAGAGATGATAAATAATATTTTTGGTATTTTTGATATAAAGATGCAAAGTGAAAAGTAAAAGGCAAAGTAAGAAAACAACGCAAGTAATAAAGTAATGGAGATTGATATGATGAGAATAGACCCGGGGGCCATAGGTTTCACTAGTGGCTTCTCTCAAGAGCATAAGTATTCTACGGTGGGTGAACAAATTACTGTTGAGCAATTGATAGAAAAGCGAATAATTATAACGTTATCTAGGTATGATCATGTATATAGGCATCACGTCCGAGACAAGTAGATCGAAACGATTCTGCATCTACTACTATTACTCCACTCATCGACCGCTATCCAGCATGCATCTAGAGTATTAAGTTAAAAATAGGGTAACGCCTTAAGCAAGATGACATGATGTAGAGGGATAAATTCATGCAATATGATAAAAAATCCAACTTGTTATCCTCGATGGCAACAATACAATACGTGCCTTGCTGCCCCTGCTGTCACTGGGAAAGGACACTGCAAGATTGAACCCAAAGCTAAACACTTCTCCCATTGCAAGAACTACCAATCTAGTTGGGCAAACCAAACGGATAATTCGAAGAGACTTGCAAAGATAACTCAATCATACATAAAAGAATTCAGAGAAGATTCAAATATTATTCATAGATAAGCTGGATCATAAACCCACAATTCATCGGTCTCAACAAACACACCGCAAAAAAGAAGATTACATCGAATAGATCTCCACGAGAGAGGGGGAGAACATTGTATTGAGATCCAAAAAGAGAGAAGAAGCCATCTAGCTACTAGCTATGGACCGGAAGGTCTGAAGTAAACTACTCACACTTCATCGGAGAGGCTATGGTGTTGATGTAGAAGCCCTCAGTGGTCGATGCCCCCTCCGGCGGAGCTCCGGAACAGGCCCCAAGATGGGATCTCATGGATACAGAAAGTTGCGGCTGTGGAATTAGGTTTTTGGCTCCGTATTTGATCTGTCGGGGGTACGTAGGTATATATAGGAGGAAGGAGTACGTCGGTGGAGTAACAGGGGGCCCACGAGGTAGGGGGCGCGCCCAGGGGGGAGGGCGCGCCCCCCACCCTCGTGACCGCCTCGATTGTTCCTTGGAGCAGGGTCCAAGTTTCCTGGATCACGTTCGGTGAGAAAATCACGTTCCCGAAGGTTTCATTCCGTTTGGACTCCGTTTGATATTCTGTTTCTTCGAAACACTGAAATAGGCAAAAAATAGCAATTCTGGGCTAGGCCTCCGGTTAATAGGTTAGTCGAAAAAATAATATAAAAGTGGAAACTAAAGCCCAATATAGTCCAAAACAGTAGATAAAGTAGCATGGAGCAATCAAAAATTATAGATACGTTGGAGACGTATCAGCGGGCACCCTCGTGGCTGCCTCGTGTGCTGCTTGACGTCCACTCCAAGTCTCCTGGATTGTGTTTGTTCCAAAAAGATCGCTCCCGAAGGTTTCATTCTATTTGGACTCCATTTGATATTCCTTTTCTTCGAAACACTAAAATAGGCAAAAAAAAACAACAATTCGGGTTGGTCCTCTGGTTAGTAGGTTAGTCCAAAAAATGATATAAAAGTGTAAAGTAAAGCCCATAAACATCCAAAACAGGTAATATAATAGCATGGAACAATAAAAAATTATAGATACGTTGTAGACATATCAAGCATCCCCAAGCTTAATTCCTACTCGTCCTCGAGTACGTAAATGATAAGAACAGAATTTTTGATGTGGAATGCTACCTAGCATAATTCTCAATGTAATTTTCTTTATTGTGGCATGAATGTTTTGATCCAAATGATTCAAGACAAAAGTTCATATTGACATAAGAAATAGTAATACTTCAAGCATACTAACAAGGCAATCATGTCTTCTCAAAATAACATGGCATTAGAAGGTTTATCCCTACAAAATCATATAGTTAGGCTATGTTTCATTTTTATTACACAAAATACTCCCATCAAGAAGTACCCCGGTTTCAACCAAGCAATTGGTTCATACTTTTTAACGCGCTTCAGCTTTTTTTGAACTCTCACGCAATACATGAGCGTGAGCCATGGATATAGCACTATGGGTGGAATAGAATATGATGATGGAGGTTGTGTGGAGAAGAAAAAAAAGGAGAAAGTCTCACATTGACGAGGATAATCAACGGGCTATGGAGATGCCCATCAATTGATATCAACATGAGGAGTAGGGATTGCCATGCAACAGATGCACTAGAGCTATAAATGTATGAAAGCTCAACAAAAGAAACTAAGCGGGTGTGCATCCAACTTGCTTGCTCACGAAGACTTGGGGCATTTTGAGGAATCCCATCGTTGGAATATACAAGCCAAGTTCTATAATGAAAAATTCCCACTAGTATATGAAAGTGACAACAAATGAGACTCTCTATATGAAGAACATGGTGCTACTTTGAAGCACAATTGTGGAAAAGGATAGTAACATTGTCCCCCCTTTTTTTTGGGCCTTTTTTTTATTTGGTCTTTTTTATTTTTCTTTTTTTATAAGGGTCAATGCTCTAATAATGATGATCATCACACTTAGTTATTTACAACTCATGAATTAGAACTCAAAACTAGAACAAGATATGACTCTATATGAATGCCTCCAGTGGTGTACCGGGGTGGGCAATGAATCAAGAGTGACATGTATGAAAACTTATGCATGGTGGCTTTGCCACAAATACGATGTCAACTACATGATCATGCAAGGCAATATGACAATGATGATGCGTGTCATGATAAACGGAACGGTGGAAAGTTGCATGGCAATATATCTCGGAATGGCTATGGAAATGCCATAATAGGTAGGTATGGTGGCTGTTTTGAGGAGGATATAAGGAGGTTTATGTGTGATAGAGTGTATCGTATCACGGGGTTTGGATGCACTGGCGAAGATTGCACCAACTCTCAAGGTGAGAAAGGGCAATGCACGATACCGAAGAGGCTAGCAATGATGGAAAGGTAAAAGTGTGTATAATCCATGGACTCACATTAGTCATAAAGAACTTATATACTTATTGCAAAAGTTTTATTAGCCCTCGAAGAAAAGTACTACTACGCATGCTCCTAGGGGGGAGGTCGGTAGGAGTTAACCATCACGCGCCCCCGACCTCCACACAAGGGAAGGCAATCAAAAGAGCACCCCATGCAATAAATTTGTTACACAACTTTTACCATACGTGCATGCTATGGGACTTGCCAACTTTAACACAAGTATTCTTTAAATTCACAATTACCCAATTAGCAATACTCTAATATCACCACCTCTATATCTCAAAACAATTATCAAGCATCAAATTGATCATAGCATCCAATTCACTTCCTATGATAGTTTTTATTATACCCAACTTGGATGCCCATCATTCTAGGACCAATTTAATAACCATAGCAAATACCATGCTGTTCTAAAAGACTCTCAAAATAATATAAGTGAAGCATGAGAGATCAACAATTTCTACAAAATTAAACCACTGTCGTGCTCTAAAAGATATAAGTGAAGCACTAGAGCAAAATTATCTAGCTCAAAAGATATAAGTGAAGCACATAGAGTATTCTAAATCATGTGGGTTTCTCCCAAAAGGTGTGTACAGAAAGGATGATTGTGTTAATCTAAAAATCAAAAACTAATATCATACAAGACGCTCCAAGCAAAACACATATCATGTGGCAAATAAAAATATAACTCCAAGTAAAGTTACTGATGGATGAAGACAAAAGAGGGGATGCCTTCCGGGGCATCCCCAAGCTTAGGCTTTTGGTTGTCCTTGGATTATCTTGGGGTGCCATGGGAATCCCCAAGCTTAGGCTCTTGCCACTCCTTATTCCATAGTCCATCAAATCTTTACCCAAAACTTGAAAAGTTCACAACACAAAACTCAACAGGAAATCTCATAAGCTCCGTTAGTGCAAGAAAGAAAAACCACCACATAAGGTATTGTAATGAACTAATTATTTATTCATATTGGTGTTAAACCTACTATATTCCAACTTATCTATGGTTCATACCCCCTGATACCAGCCATTGATGCATCAAAATAAGCAAACAACACACGAAAAACAGAATCTGTCAAAAACAGAACAGTCTGTAGAAATCTGTAACTTTCGAATACTTCTTGACCTCTAAAACTCCTACCAAACTAGTAAGTCCTGGGAAATTTATATATTGATCTTCTGAAAAAAGAATCAACGCAAAATCACGTTTCTGTGATTTATTAAAATTATTCTCGTGTGCGCAAAAGTTTCTGTTTTTCAGCAGAATCAAATTAACTATCACCGTAGGTTATCCTATAGGTTCTACTTGGCACCAACACTAATTAAAACATAAAACCACATCTAAACAGAATATAAATTAAATATTTGTTACTAAACAGAAGCAAAAAGCAAGAAACAAAAATAAAATTGGGTTGCCTCCCAACTAGCGCTATCGTTTAACGCCCCTAGCTAGGCATAAAAGCGAGAATAGATCTACGTAGTGCCATCTTTGACATTTAATTCAGAAGTGGCACGAATAATGGATTAATAAGGTAATTTGACTTTCTTTCTAGGGAAGTGTTCCATGCCTTTCCTTAATGGAAATTGGAATCTAATATTCCCTTCCTTCATATTAATAATTGCACCAATCATTCTAAGGAAAGGTCTACCAAGAATAATAGGACATGAAACATTGCAACCTATATCAAGAACGATAAAATCTACGGGCACATAATTTATATTTTCAACAATAAGAACATCATTGATCCCTCCCATAGGTTTCTTAATGGTGGAATCCGCGGGGTGCAAGTTTAAAGAGCAATCATCAAAATCATGGAAACCTAGCACATCACATAAAGTTTTCGGAATCGTGGAAACACTAGCACCCAAATCACATAAAGCATAGCATTCATGATCTTTAATTTCAATTTTTATAGTAGGTTCCCACTCATCATAAAGTTTTCTAGGTATAGAAACTTCCAATTCAAGTTTTTCCTCATAAGATTGCATCAAGGCATCAACAATATATTTGACTATAAGCATGAGGAGAATTCAACACGGATTGCAACAAGGAAATACAATCTATTAAAGAACAATTATCATAATTAAATTCCTTGAAATCCATAATAGTGGGTTCAATACTATGTAAAGTTTTGACCCCTCCAATCCCACTTTTACCAAATTTAGCATCAAGATCTAAAAACTCCAAATCATTGGGACGCATTTTAACCAAAGTTGACTTATCTCCAGTACCATCATTATCAAGATTCATATTGCAAAACAAAGATTTAATAGGGGACACATCAATAACTTTTAGACCTTCATCATTATTTTCATGGAAACTAGAAAAACACCCTTTTATAAAGCAATCTTTCTTAGCACGCATCCTAGCGGTTCTTTCTTTGCACTCATCAATGGAAATTCTCATAGCTTTGAGAGACTCATTGATATCATGCTTAGGTGGAATAGATATAAGTTTTAAGGAATCAACATCAAGCGAAAGTCTATCAACATTCCTAGCCAAATCATCAACTTTAAGCAATTTTTCTTCAAGCAAAGCACTAAAATTCTTTTGAGAGATCATAAATTCTTTAACGCTATTCTCAAAATCAGAGGGCGTGCTATTAAAATTTCCATAAGAGTTGTTGTAGGAATTACCATAATTATTAGAGGAATTACTAGGGAACGACCTAGAATTAAAGTTTCCTCTATACGCGTTGTTACCAAAATTATTCCTACCAACAAAATTGACATCCATAGATTCATTATTATTCTCAATCAAAGTAGACAAAGACATATCATTGGGATCAATAGGAGCACTCTTAGTAGCAAACAATTTCATAAGTTCATCCATCTTTCCAATCAAAACATTAATTTTTTCTATAGCATGCACTTTTTTATTAGTAGATCATTCGGTGTGCCATTGAGAATAATTAACCATAATGTTATCAAGGAGTTTAGTAGCTTCTCCTAAGGTGATTTCCATAAAAGTGCCTCCCGCAGCTGAATCTAAAAGATTTTTAGAGGCAAAATTCAATCCAGCATAACAAATTTGTATGATCATCCATAAATTTAAACCATGAGTGGGGCAATTGTGAATCATTAATTTCATTTTTTCCCAAGATTTGGCAACATGCTCATGATCAAGTTGTTTAAAATTCATAATGTCGTTTCTAAGAGAGATGATCTTAGCGGGAGGAAAATACTTAGAGATAAAAGCATCTTTGCACTTATTCCATGAATCAATACTATTTTTAGGCAAAGACGAAAACCAAGTTTTAGCACGATCTCTAAATGAAAACGGAAATAACTTCAATTTAACAATATCATTATTCATATCTTTCTTCTTTTCCATATCACACAAATCAACAAAGTTGTTTAGATGAGTAGCAGCATCTTCACTAGGAAGGCCGTAGAATCGATCTTTCATAACAAGATTCAACAAAGCAGCATTGATTTTACAAGATTCAGCATCATTAAGAGGAGCAATTAGAGTGCTAAGGAAATCATTATTATTGGTATTGGAAAAGTCACACAATTTTGTATTATCTTGAGCCATCGTGACAAGCAATCCAACACAGAAGCACACAAAGAGGCAAGCGAAAGAGAGAGGCGAACATAAAAGAGAGGGCGAATAAAACGGCAAGGGTGAAGTGGGGGAGAGGAAGACGAGAGGCAAATGGCAAATAATGTAATGCGAGGGAGATGACTTTGTGATGGGTACTTGGTATGTCTTGACTTGAGCGAAGACCTCCCTGGCAACGGCGCCAGAAATCCTTCTTACTACCTCTTGAGCACTGCGTTGGTTTTCCCTTGAAGAGGAAAGGGTGATGCAGCAAAGTAGCATAAGTATTTCCCTCAATTTTTGAGAACCAATGTATCAATCCAGTAGGAGGCTCCTCAAAAGTCCGACGCACCTACACAAACAAACAAGAATCTCGCAACCAACGCGATAAAGGGGTTGTCAATCCCTTCACGGTAACTTGCAAAACTGAGATTTGATAGAGATAATAAGATAAGATAAATATTTTAGGTATTTTTATGATATAGATTGGAAAATAAAAGATGCAAATAAAAGTAGATGGAAAACTTATATGATAAAAGATAGACCTGGGGGCCATAGGTTTCACTAGTGGCTTCTCAAAAGATAGCATAAGTATTACGGTGGGTGAACAAATTACTGTCGAGCAATTCATAGAAAAGTGCATAGTTATGAGAATATCTAGGCATGATCATGTATATAGGCATCACATCCGCAACAAGTAGATCAAAACGATTCTGCATCTACTACTATTACTCCACACATCGACTGACTCCTGCCTGCATCTAGAGTATTAAGTTCATAAGAACAGAGTAACGCATTAAGAAAGATGACATGATGTAGAGGGATAAACTCATGCAATATGATATAAACCCCATCTTTTTATCCTCGATGGCAACAGTACAATACGTGCCTTGCTGCCCCTGCTGTCACTGGGAAAGGACACCGCAAGATTGAACCCAAAGCTAAGCATTTCTCCCATTGCAAGAAAGATCAATCTAGTAGGCCAAACCAAATTGATAATTTAAAGAGACTTGCAAAGATAACCAATCACACATAAAAGAATTCAGAGGAGATTCAAACACTTCTCATAGATAAACTTGATCAAAAACCCACAATTCATCGGATCTCGACAAACACACCGCAAAAAGAGTTACATCGAATAGATCTCCAAGAAGATCGAGGAGCACTTTGTATTGAGATTCAAAGAGAGAGAAGAAGCCATCTAGATAATAACTATGGACCCAAAGCTCTGTGGTAAACTACTCACAACTCATCGGAGAGGCCTTGGAGATGATGTAGAGGCCCTCCGTGGTCGATTCCCCATCCGGCGGAGCGCCGGGGAAGGCTCCAAGATGGGATCTCGCGGATACAGAAGGTTGCAGCGGTGGAAAATAGTTTTCTGTGCTGCTCCTGGATGTTTTCAGGGTACGGGAGTATATATAGGCGAAGGAAGTACATCAGTGGAGCCACGAGGGGCCCATGAGGGTGTGGGGCGCGCCCATCCCCTTAGGACACGCCGGGCACCCTCGTGGTCGCCTCATTTGCTTCTTGACATCCACCCCAAGTCTCCTGGATTGCGTTTGTTCCGAAAAGATCGCTCCCGAAGGTTTCATTTCGTTTGGACTCCGTTTAATATTCCTTTTCTTTGAAACACTGAAATAGGCAAAAAAAACAGTAATTCGGGCTGGGCCTCCGGTTAGTAGGTTAGTCCCAAAAATGATATAAAAGTATAAAGTAAAGCCCATAAACATCCAAACCAGGTAATATAATAGCATGGAACAATAAAAAATTATAGATACATTGGAGACGTATCACCGTCCGGAGTGTTATCCTCTTCTATGACTGTATTGTTGGTTTTACTACGGCGTGGTTTAGAGCGGCGCTGCTGACTTCGGCTCTTCGGCTGTATCTCAGGAGGTTTATCCTCGACTGGATTCTCATTGTCGCCGTTATTTTCTTTGGGTGTATCCACCATGTATATGTCGTACGAGGAGGTGGCTGTCCAACGCCCTGTAGGCAGTTGTTCCTGATCCTCTCTGGCATTGTTGTCCATACCATCGATGTCTTTGGAGTCGTAGTCAAGCATGTAGGTTAAGTTGTCGACAGTGGCTATAAAGTGGGTGGTGGGTGGGGAATGAATTTCTTCATCGTCCGCTTCCCATTCAACCCGGACATAGTTCGGCCAAGAGTCCCCTGACAGGGAGAGGGATTTCAATGAGTTTAACGCGTCACCAAAAGGTGAGTGTTGGAAGATGTCTGCGGAGCTGAACTCCAAGACCGGCTCTCAATTAGGTTTGATGGACGTGGATACATGCGTTCCGGAACCCATGTTCGGAGTTGAGTCCGGGATTCCGGTAACATCAACCCAACCTGATGTTAGGTCTGTGTGTTGCTCGAGCGCTGCTGAGTTGGCAGCCTCCGCAGCAGGGTTGAGCTTCCCGTCTTCGGACGCAGCAGTTCGCTCTGGCTCTAGAGCCAGGGTGGTCACAGGCGCTATCTCCTGTATGCATCCCGATGACAGATCTAGGTCATGCTCATCTTAGTGGATGTGGACAGCTGTCATGGGTTCGAATCCCTCGAAGATCAAGTCTCCGTGGATATTGGCCACAAAATTCAAGCTTCCAAATCTGACCTGATGGCCAGGGGCGTAGCTATTGATCTGCTCTAGATGGCCAAGCAAGTTGGCCCATAGTGCAAAGCCGCCGAATATGAAGATCTGTCCGGGGAGGAAGATCTCCCCTGGATTGTATTGTTCTAGATGATTGATGGAGCTATCGAGCCTATCTTTGATGACACAGTGGAACTCTCAAAGAAAGCACCAATGTCGGTGTCAAAACCAGTGGATCTCGGGTAGGGGGTCCCGAACTGTGTGTCTAAGGCTGATGGTAACAGGAGGCGGGGGACACAATGTTTACCCAAGTTCGGGCCCTCTCTATGGAGGTAATACCCTACTTCCTGCTTGATTGATCTTGATGAATATGAGTATTACAAGAGTTGATCTACCACGAGATCGTAATGGCCAAACCCTAGAAGTCTAGCCTATGAGGTTATGATGATTGTCACTCTAACCCTAGAAGTCTAACCCTCCAGTTTATATAGACACCGGGGGGGGCTAGGGTTGTACAAAGTCGGTTACAGAAGAAGGAATCTACATATCTGAATTGCCAAGCTTGCCTTCCACGCCAAGGAGAGTCCCATCCAGACACGGGATGAAGTCTTCTATCTTGTATCTTCATAGTCCAATAGTCCGGCCAATGTATATAGTCCGGCTGTCCAAGGACCCCTGAGTCTAGGACTCCCTCACTTGGCGCATGGGTCTCCGACAGAACACTTCAGATATGGTTCACAAGAGGAGGCACGAGAGCCGCTTGCCCATCGATTATGAGCCTAGGAATCTGTTCAACACACCTACACTGGGGGCTAAGACGAGTACCCGGGGGCTCTGGTTATACCCCAATTAAACTAGGTCATGCCCCAGGACGGAGGTAGACAGCCGCCTCCGGCTCATCCTTGTCAGCCGGCTCAACAACACCAACTCGAGCCGGCCCAACACCTTCCACCTGTCCAAACGACTCCAGACCGTTTCATCACACCAGCGGGTCATTTTTTTCAATCCCGTGGATAACTTGTTGGCAGCAGATACCAACCTCGTCGCGCTTTCGATCATAGGGAACACTCTGGTTGAGATCGAGGCACTAAATGCCATCGAGATGCTGAAAACTGCGGTTACCCAGCAAGCAAATTACTCTTATAGCCAACAACGACTCCACTCCACCTCGCATCCAGGATATAGTAGGAGCCGTCATGTTGAGTCACCTGCAGTCTCTAGCAGTGCCCAACGGAGATGCGAGCAGCCACGTGACCCGCCCCGGCATGGGGCCTTAGATGCTCAGGAGATCGTTGACACAACCCGCGCACTACGGGAAGCAGAATCGGCCCACGCGGCAGCTCAACCTTTGCCCACTTTAACTCCTTTGGCTTCACAGGGGGTAGGATCGAGTACCAGAACCATTGGGATTCCATGCCTCGTGCCAGCCCTACGGAACGAGCACATGCCCAATGATGTCAAGGGTCCTCGTAAAGTTCCCAACTACATGGTTGATCTTGAGCTGGCTGCTTGGATCGAGAGCTACGAGATTGCCATGGATATGTGGGATGTTAGTGATGTTGTCTATGCCAAATAGATGACTATGATGTTGGAGGGACCGACTCGTACATGGTTCAAAAACTTGCCCCCAACTCCATCAACACTTGGGCAGAGTTGACGAAACGCTTCATCAAGAATTTCCATGGAACTTGCAAACGCCCAATGATGAGTGTTGACTTACAGAATTATGTCCAACGTGATGGGGAGTCGGCTCATCATTGTCCGCCTGAGTTGCTGATATTATCCACTCCTCCGACAGCATAACGACGTCTCAGGCTGTCTTGATCCTAGAGAAAAATTGCCATTTTGATCTCCTTGTTAAGAAACTTGGGCGTCTCAAGAGAAAGGTGCAAGACATGGATGAGCTCATGGACGTCTTTACCAGATATGACGAGTCAGACACCATAAAGGATCATAGTCCGGATGATGATCAAGCTGGCAAGGCAATAAAAACGGTGTCGGCAAAGGTCACCAACAGGGTAACTCGGGGCACAATGGCAACCATGGCGGTCCAAAAAATGGTGGCAAGCGCAAACACCTGGAGGGAGGCTTAGATTTTGTTGCCAATACCAACACTGGCTTCAAGGGCCAAAGACGGAATAATTCAGGGAGGCCTTACAATGGGCACAAGGCTCGTAATTTTGAGGAGGCGCTTAAAGGCCCGTGCCCTATGCATAGTCTTCCTGATAAGCCAGCAAATCACTCCTGGGAGAACTTTCATATCATGCAAGCTTACAGAAATCAAGTCTACCAGAATCATCAAGGTTGTGGTGGTGGAAACCCTGGACAACCAGGGGCGGGCAGCTCAGGTTTTCCAGGAGCCGGTTCGTCTGGTAATTATCAGAACCCCGGTTTTTAGGGCTCAGGTGGCTAAGGATCTGGATATCAAGGATCTGGCAATTGTGGGGCTGGGCATTAGCGTTCTGGCCAAGGCAGCCACCAATAGGGCAACTAGACAGGTTTCCAGAGTAATCCAAAGGACCAGAACAATGGTCAATATCACGTGTTCACAACTAGCACTTGCAAGCGTGATCGCAAGCTGCAGCAGCGGGTAATAAATATGGTTGAGCCAACAGTCCCTTAGTACTTAAAATGGTCAGAGAAACCGGTTTTCTAGAGTAGAGAGGATCACCCGCCTCGGATCGAGAATCCGAGTTGTCATGATCTGGCGGTAGCACCTCAAGTTCATGGTTATTAGCTCACTAAGGTACTCATATATGGAGGAAGCATCATCAACATTTTATATTATCATACTTTCAGACGCATGAATTTGTCAGTGAAACAACTCCTGCCATCTTTGGCCATTTTTCATGGGATTGTTCCCGGAAAGTCCGCTTATCCTATTGGGCGGATTAAGCTGGAGGTCGCGTTTGGTGATGAGTATAAGTACAGGTCAAATTTTTTGATGTTTGAGGTAGTCAAGATTAGAAGCCCATATCATGTCGGGCATAAGTCGGCCATCCAAAGAGGCTTTATGGCTCAGCCCTGTTACATTTACCTTAAGATCAAAATGCCTGGGCTAAAGGGCACTATCATGGTCAATGGCAACAGGAAAATTGCTAAAGAGTGTGAAGAAGGGGATGCGGCTTATGCTGAGTCGGCGTGCGCAGCAGAGGAGTTGAAGTTTTACACATCCAATGTCGAACGGACTGACATGACACCCCTAAAGAAACCCACCTTAGAGTCTGACCTGCCACTCAAACTTAAGTCGGCTGACGATACAAAGCAAGTTGATTTCACGCCGGGCGACTCATCCAAATAGTTTACCATTGGGACTGGTTTGGACCCCAAATAGGAAAGCACGCTCATCGAGTTCATCCGTGAGAATTGGGACGTCTTTGCATGGAAACCGTCAGACATGCCTGGAGTACCGGGAGAACTTGCTGAGCACCACCTTAATGTGGATCCTAAGATGAAACCTGTCAGGCAATACCTCCATCGTTTTAATAAGGAGAGACACAAGGCTATTGGGGAAGAAGTGGCCCCGCACCTAGATGCCAGGTACATCATTGCAGTTTTCACCCTGAGTGGTTGGCAAATCCAGTGCTCGTTCTCAAGAAAAATGACACTTGGTGTATGTGTGTTGATTACACAGATCTTAACAAGGCTTGTCCCAAAGACATGTTTTCCCTCCCCTGGTTGATCAGATCATTGATTCAACAGCTAGTTGTGAGTGCTTATGTTTCCTGGATGCTTACTCAGGTTATCATCAGGTCAAGATGGCCATCGAGGGTTAGGAGAAGATGGCCTTTATCACCCCTTTCGGTGCTTTTTCTATGTCTCTATGCCCTTTGGGCTCAAGAGTGCCAAGGCAACTTATCAGCATTGTGTTCAGAACTGTTTTCACAAACAGATTGGGCGCAATGTGCATGCTTATGTTGATGATATTGGGGTTAAATCTCATAAGAAAGAAACTCTGTTAGATGATCCCAAGGAAACCTTCGATAATCTTCGGGTTCAGATGAAGCTTAACCCGGCAAAATGTGTTTTTGGTGTTCCCGCAGGGAAATTGCTGGGTTTCCTGGTATCAGAGAGACGTATTGAAGCTAACCCGGAGAAAATCAAGGCAGTGACTTCCCTCGCTAAGCTGGCCAACATTAATGATGTTCAGCGCAAGGCAGGACGAATCGCAACTTTGAGCCGGTTTATAAGCCGCCTCGGTTAAAAGGCAATTCCATTATACCAGATGTTGAAAAAGACAGACAATTTTGTCTTGAGTGATGCTGCAAACGAGGCTTTTGAAGCACTATAGAAACAGTTGGTTGAGCCACCCATTTTGGCTGCTCCTATTGAGAAAGAGCCTATGCTCCTGTACATTGCTGCTAATAATAAAGCAGCAAGTGCTGCAGTTGTCATGGAGCGCAAGGAGGCTGGGAAGGAATATCCTGTCCAGAGGCCAGTCTATTATATCAGCGAGGTTTTCATAGAGTCCAAGCAGAGATATCCACATTGGCAGAAGCTGGTATTTGGTGTTTTTATGGCTAGTCGCAAGTTGAAACACTATTTCCAAGGAAACCCAATCACTATGGTGAGCTTAGCTCCCTTGGGGGATATCATCTAGAAAAGGGAGGCCACATGCCGGGTCACTAAGTGGGTAATTGAGCTCGGTCCTCATCATCTTAAGTATGCTCCCGGAACAACCATCAAATCTCAACCATTGGTGGATTTCATCAACAATTGGACTGAGCTATAGATTCCTCAGGAGAAGCCGGACAATACATACTGGACGATACACTTTGACGGTTCAAGGCAATTAGAAGGCTCGGGGGCTGGAGTGGTTTTATCTTCTCCCCGAGGTGATAAAGTTTGTTATGTCCTCAGAATCATGTTTCCCTGTACTAACAATGCAACTAAGTATGAAACCCTCCTTCATGGTCTACATATGGCCAAGGAGATGAATCTCAGCTAGGTTAGATGCCTGGGCGACTCAGATCTGCTCGCCCAATAGGTCTCTGGAACATGGGACTCCAAGGATCCTCTCATGGCGGCTTATCGTCAAGCTGTCACTAACACCGCCAGGCATTTCAAAGGATATCAGGTGGACCACATTGATCGGCGGCTTAACGAGGCGGCTAATGCTCTCTCACGACTCTGCTCTCAACGTAAGCCGGTCTCTCCCAATGTGTTCCTGGATGTTCTCCATAACCCTCTGTTAAATTGCCTTCCGAGGAAGATCTTGTTGTTCCTGACCCGGATGCGCAGTTGGTGGCGGCTCTCCGTGCTTTTCCAGATTGGGCGGTTCCTTAGTTGGCTTACTTAACTCGAGGACAGCTACCTGATGATGAACTTATCGCTCGTCAGATCATTTGATGCTCTAAATCTATGACTATTGTCAACGACGAGTTACACAAGAGAAGCATCACCGGTGTTTTTCAATGATGTGTTTCCCCTCATGAAGGGTGTGAGATACTCAGTGAAATTCACTGTGGAGATTGTGGTCATCATTTCGGCTCAAGATCACTAGTTGCAAAGGCTTTCCGCCATGGTTTTTTCTGGCTTATGGCTCATGCAGATGCTGAGGAAATAGTATGCAAGTGTGATTCTTGCCAGAAATTTGCACGCCAGGCTCATGTGTCGGCTCAATAACTTCGGATGATTCCCATCACTTGGCCTTTGGTAGTCTGGGGGCTTGATGTGGTTAGTCCGGTGAAACGGTCTAAGAACAAGAAAACTCATATTTTGGTTTGATGTGGAAAAATTCACTAAGTGGGTTGAAGCAGAGCCATTCAACAATTGTGATGCAGCAACAATAGTCAAGTTCCTAAAAAAGATGATTTTCGCTGGTTATCCGCACAACATCATCATTGATAATGGAACTAACTTGACCAAGGGAGCTATGAAGAAGTTTTGTCAACAAGAGCACATCCGGCTTGATGTAGCCTCCGTGGCACATCCTCAGTCCAATGGCCAAGCAGAACATGCTAACTAGGAAATTTTGCGAGGCATCAAGCCAAGACTCATGGTCCCTCTTGAGCGCACTCCATGGTGTTGGGTTGAGGAGCTCCCTTCTGTCCTTTGGGGCAAATGTACACTCCCAACAGATCAACTAGTTATACACCTTTCTTCATGGTTTATGGTGTAGAGGCGGTGTTGCCTAGTGATATTCGTCATGATTCCCCCAGAGTTGCAGCTTATGTTAAGCAGATACTAAGCAAACTCGACAAGACTCTCTAGAAGCTCTAGAGGTGGAACTTGACTTTGCGGCAGGGAGATCGGCAATATATCAGCAAGACCTACATTGCTATCATAGTCGTAGACTTCGAAGCCGTACTTTCCAGGAGGGCGACTTAGTGCTTCGACTAATACAAGATCAAGCTGGCATGCATAAGCTATCACCAACATGGTAAGGTCCTTTTGTTATCAGCAAGAATATGCACAGTGGGTCATATTATTTGGTCGATATACGAGAACATGATAAGTCATGTACCTCTGAGGAGGAGACCAACATGCCTTTGAATATTGCCCATCTTCGGCCTTATTACACTTAGAGCCACTGGTTCTACATCATTGTACATACCTATGTGTATATATCTTTTTATGATCATTTTAATAAAGCTGGCATATCGTAATTCGGGATCTCTATCGTTTCGTCTCAAATATGTGTATGAGTCTTTATTTTTTGATCATATGTCACTTGGGGGGTTCCAACTCATTGAGTTCAGCTATTAACATCCCTCTTGACCCGACATATGCCACTATATAACTTGGTTAAACCTGCCTGTCTGCTCGATGCTACTCCGCCAAGGTGACCTGGTGTACTCTTGAGAGTCAATCAATATGACCCTGAACTAGTCAACGTTGAAACACTGGCTTATGTCACGAGAGAGCCGGCTCACAGAAAGCTAGGATAAACCATGGGCTATCACGCCAGCTTCATTGAAGCAAGACTCGTGCCTCGAAAGCCGGTCTCTTTTGTCGCGCCTTGAACACCGACTTAGAATTCCTTTATAATTATCATTATATATTGGGACATTTACACCTATGCCCCTTGAGGGAGTCTTGGATTAGGGGGTATCCGGACAGCCGGACTATATACTTTGGCCGGACTGTTGGACTATGAGGATACAAGATTGAAGACTTCGTCCCGTGTCCGGATGGGACTCTCCTTTTCGTGGAAGGCAAGCTTGGTGATTCGGATATTAGATCTCCTTCTCTGTAACCGACTCTGTGTAACCCTAGCCCCCTCCGGTGTTGAGGGAGTCCCGGATTAGGGGGTGTCCGGATGACCGGACTATGACCTTTGGCCGGACTCCTGGACTATGAAGATACAAGATTGAAGACTTCGTCCCGTGTCCGGATGGGACTTTCCTTGGCGTGGAAGGCAAGCTTGGTGATACGGATATGTAGATCTACTCCCATTGTAACCGACTCTGTGTAACCCTAGCCCTCTCCGGTGTCTATATAAACCAGAGGGTTTTAGTCCATAGGACAAACAACAATCATACCATGGGCTAGCTTCTACGGTTTAGCCTCTCTGATCTCGTGGTAGATCTACTCTTGTACTACCCATATCATCAATATTAATCAAGCAGGAGCAGGGTTTTACCTCCATCGAGAGGGCCTGAACCTGGGTAAAAACATCGTGTCCCTTGTCTCCTGTTACCATCCGCCTAGACGCATAGTTCGGGACCCCCTACCCGAGATCCGCCGGTTTTGACACCGACATTGGTGCTTTCATTGAGAGTTCCGCTGTGTCGTCGCCATCAGGAAGGATGCCTCATCCCGTCTTTAAAGATGGCACTGTTGCTAAAGGAGCTTTGGCTATCGGCCAAACTCTCCGACTAGGCGGTTTTCTTATGACCGCATGTTCGGCCGCCGCGCCAACGATGACTTCTCGGGTCATCGAAAACAATCTCCACATCAACTCGGAACTCGCCGAGCAGTTAGATCCGATGGAGCTCTCTTCCTTAAACGAGCTCTTGGATCGCATCGCCGTCCTGGGAGTCGCTACCGACTACGATCAGATTGGGCTTAAACCTGATCCGAGAGAGATTGACTCTCCCCAGGTCACCCACCACGTCGCAGTGGTGGAGGAACAATGCGGTGAATCTTCACCCATCTTAAGGACCAGATATGTCCAGATTCCCGATCCCTCCAAGCCGGATACCCGCGGAGGGGAGGACATCACTCAAGCCCTGAACCTAAAGTCAGGCAGCGGGCCAGATTCATTGAACAACATCCAAGAACCTAAGCTTCCGAGTTCGGAAACTCCTTGGCCCCTAAGCCTCAGATCGGGCGAGGTTCCGGATTTAACTCCACCCGCCCACCCAAACATAAGGGATCTATCCCAAATTCGGCAAGAGCCCACAGAAACAGTACACCATTACTGGGCCAGATTCCTACTGGTTATGAACAGGATAGAGTACTGCCGCGAGGAGGATGCAATTTCATTCTTCTGCAATAATTGCATGGACATTGGAATCCTCAACGCCATAAGTCGCCGTAAAATTACACGCTTCGCTGACTTGGCATCCATAGTACGAAAATATTGTGTGATGGAAATTGTCGGGAAAACCGAAATAAAATTCTGGGACGATCCGGCCCTGAATACAACCCCAGTCCAAGATAAAACGGTGCATTGTCGCCAGGCACCTGGGTCAAACACCAAAAAGCAAAAACCCTCTATAGGGCATGGAACCGTACTGGAGGGATGGCTCAATGGACCCTGTAAAATTCATAGTACAGAGGGCGCCACACCAACTCACAACTTTAGAGCATGTTGGATACTTCGGTAGGTGGCCAGAAGTGGCGAGGAGCTTTTAACTCCAGAATTCACAGAGCACCACCCCAGGGATACCAGTATGGTATTAACAGTCTTCGAGACTTTCGCATCAAATAATATGCGGAAACGAACACTCCACAGCCTTACCGAAGTCTACCAAGTAGCAACAATAAACTCATGGAGTGACACGGCTATTACCTTTAATGCCAGTGATGAACCTAAATTCCTAACAGCCCGAGCACCAGCCGCATTGGTCCTCAGTCCAATAGTGGATGGCTTTCGACTTACCAAAGTACTCATGGACGGTGGCAACGGATTGAACCTCATTTACGAGGAAACCCTTCGAAAAATGGAAATAGACTGGAGCCGCATTGAGCGAAGCAACACAACCTTTAGAGGAATAATCCCTAGTCGGGAAGCGTGTTGTACAGGAAAAATCACACTGGATGTGGTGTTCGACACGCCGGATAATTACAGATCCGAGGAGGTCACGTTTCAAGTGGCTCCGTTCCGCAGCGGATACCACGCTCTATTAGGGCGAGAGGCATTCACAATTTTTCAAGCTATACCCCATTACGGGTGCATGAAGCTCAAAATGCCCAGACCCAACAGGATCATCACTCTTGCTAGTGACCCGGACATAGCACTCCGCGCTGAAAACAAGACAGCCGCACTGGCCCTTGAGGCACTATCTGAAGCCCTACCGGCCGAAGAACTGACTACGCTACGCTCCACGGTGAACAGGGACGACATGATACTCGATAAAAGATCCAAGTCCACCTCCTTTAAACCGGCGGACAAAATAGTCAAATTCCAAGTCCACCCAACGGACCGTACAAAAATGGCCTCCATCGGGGCGCAATTAAACCCTGATGTAGACGCCTCACTACGAGAGTTCCTATGTGAAAATTGGGACATTTTTGCCTGGCACCCTTCAGACATGCCAGGAATCCCATGCAGGCTGGCCGAGCACAGCCTAAACATCCTAAAAGGATTCAAGCCTGTCAAGCAGGCTCTTCGGTGTTTCTCTGAACCCAAGAGACAAGCCATGGGAGAGGAGCTAGCTAAACTACTGGAGGCCGGATTCATTAGAGACATAAAACATCCGGACTGGCTAGCAAACCTGGTGATGGTACCAAAGAAGGAAAAATCCTGGCGCCTATGCGTCGATTTCAAGGACCTCAACAAGGCTTGCCCAAAGGATCTCTTCCCCCTCCCCCGCATCGATCAAATTATCGACGCCATCGTAGGACACGATTCATTGTGTTTCCTCGAGGATACTCCAGTTACCATCAAATTAAGATGGCAGCGCCAGACAAAGCCGCAACGGCATTCATCACCCCATACGGCCCATTCTGCTTCAACACAATGCCCTTCGGGCTCAAAAACGTTGGCGCAACATATCAGCGCATGATTCAGACATGTCTGGCAAACCAGATCGGCAAAACAGTGGAGGCATACGTAGATGACGTGGTCGTCAAAACCAAGCATGTCGAAACTCTAGTAGACGACTTGAGGCTCACATTCGATAACCTCCGGACATATGACATCAAGCTTAATCCGGAAAAATGCGTTTTCGGCGTACCAGCCGGAAAATTCTTGGGCTTCGTTGTATCTGATAGAGGAATTGAAGCAAACCCAGCCAAGATCCGAGCTCTGTCACAATTGGACATTCCAAAAGACCTCAAACAGATACAAAAATTGACTGGATGCGTGGCGGCTCTAAGCCGCTTTATCTCCCGCTTGGGAGAAAAGGCATTACCCCTTTATCGCCTCCTCCGGTGCACCGAACACTTCGAGTGGACGGATGCCGCCACGGCCGGACTCGAAGAAATAAAAGTCATATTGGCAACAAACCCGGTCCTGGTCGCGCCTAACATCGGCGAACCAATGCTATTATACATTGCGGCAACTCATCAAGTTGTAAGCGCAGTGCTCATCGTCGAACGAGAAACGGACCGACACAAATTTTCCCTTCAAAAGCCAGTTTACTACGTGTCCACTGTCCTCACTCCATGCAAGTCACGGTACCCGCATTATCAAAAGATAGCATACATAGTGTTTATGGCATCCCGGAAGCTGCAACACTACTTTCAAGAGTGTTCAATAACAGTAGCCTCCGAAGTACCTCTTAACGACATTATAAACAACTGCGACGCGACGGGCCGGATTGCCAAATGGGCCATTGAGCTCCTCCCGTTCGACATAACCTACAAGCCACGGCGAGCCATCAAGTCACAAGTTTTGGCCGACTTCATCGCCGAATGGACTGAAGCCGAACTCCCTAAAGAGTACGACACATATTCCAATTGGGTCATGCACTTCGACGGCTCCAAAATGTTAGCTGGTCTGGGGGCTGGCGTCGTCTTGATGTCCCCAACAGGAGATACAGTTCAATACGTACTCTAGATAATGCATACAGACTCCAATAACGCACCCGAATACGAGGCCCTCCTACACGGTCTCCGGATGGCAGTCTCCATGGGCATTCAACGCCTAGAGGTGCGTGGGGATTCGAACCTCACGATATCCCAAATAAATGGAGACTTTGATGCCAAGGATCCGAAAATGGCATCTTATCACAACGCCGTCCTAAAAATGTCAGCTCGGTTCGAAGGGCTCGAATTTCACCATATAGCCCGGGAAAACAATCAGGCAGCAGACGTCTTGGCACACATCGGCGCAAAGCGCGATGCAGTCCCCCCCCCCCAACATTTTCTTGGAGAGGCTATTCAAGCCATCCGTATCATGGGAAGAGTAATCCGGAAATTACAGCCCGGACCCAGCCGCACAGCCTGACACCGAACATTCTGACACAACGGGAGGCTCTGCCAACGAAGTAACATCCTCAGCCCATGTAATAATGGCAGTCATTGCCCCGTGGACAGAACCATTCCTAGCCTACTTAACTAGGCAGGAACTTCCCGAGGACCAAAACGAGGCACGCTGCATAGTGCGGCGATCTAAAGCCTAAAAAGTCCATGAAGGAGAGCTTTATAAGAAAAGCACCACCGGAGTCCTTCAAAGGTGTATCTCCGAAGAGGAAGGGCGGAACCTTCTGGCTGAAATTCATGCCGGACTCGGCGGGCACCACGCTGCAGCCCGGGCCCTTGTAAGCAAGGCCTTCCGTACTGGATTTTATTGGCCGACGGCCCAGGCAGATGCTCAGGACTTAGTCCAACGATGTGTCGGTTGCCAATTATTTGCTAACCAAAGCCATATGCCACCCACCGCCCTCCAAACTATACCCATCACCTGGCCCTTTGCGGTCTGGTGGCTATACATGGTTGGACCCCTTAAAGGGGGAACCCACAAGCAAAAATACTTACTGGTCATGGTGGACAAATTCACCAAATGGATAGAGGCCAAGCCTGTTAAGACGGCCGAATCCGGACCAGTGATAGACTTCATATCAGGGGTCGTACACCGTTATGGCGTCCCCCACAGCATCATCACTGATAACGGCACGAACTTCACGGCCAACGAGGTAAAACTCTGGTGCAAAAACATGGGCATCAAGATCGACTACGCTTCAGTCTATCACCCACAAACTAACGGTCAAGTCGAGCAAGCAAATGGTCTAATCATGAGCGGCATCAAACCCAGACTAGTGCGGTCCCTCAAGGAATCTAACACGCACTGGGTAGAGGAGCTCGACTCCGTACTCTGGGGGCTGCAGACCATGCTGACTCGCACTACCGGATTCACACCATTCTTTATGGTATACGGCGCAGAGGCAGTTCTGCCCTGTGACATAATTCATGACTCACCTCGCGTGTGCATGTATGAAGAAAGAGAAGCCGAAGTCGATCAGCAGGACAGTTTGGACACCTTGGAGGAGGAGCGCAACGTGGCAAAAGCCCGTTCCGCATTCTATCAACAGCAGGCTCAAAGATATCAAAGCAGAGAAGTACGGGCCAAAACTTACAATGTTGGCGAATTAGTTCTATGCCTGTCGGACAACAAAAAGGACAAACTCAAGCCCAAATAGGAAGGTCCCTTCATAATCGACCAAGTCCTGACTAGCGGAGCGTATCGTCTGTGAAATGCACCGGATAACCGACTCGAGCCGAACCCATGGAACGCAGCCCGTCTAAGAAGATTCTACGCCTAGCGCCGGACTCTGTGTTCGTCTCCTTCCTCTATCCATTTTTTACATATTAGTTGTCTTATATTTCTCTCCTTCTCCCTCCTTTTCTCTTACAGCCTTTGAGGGCTCGTTTGCGCCTTGTTGGCAAACAATTGACGCGCTATCCACGCTCATTATACCTGGGGGCTTCTTTAACAAAAGCTTGATTCTACGGGCCTCATGCCCAACACATGTGTCACACTTCCACATGTACCTTTTATTCACCATTATATGCATCGATATGACTTAAGTTTAGGCCAAGCTGGGTTGCTTGGCTCCTGTGCTTACCCCTACGTTCCCGATTGTTCGGCTAGGTGGTAAAGGGAGCACCTCGGCGATTGTTACTGCCGGGTCAGCCGGATGTGTACCTCAAACTGGGTGAAGCCGAAAGCTAGCGTTCTTAAGGGAATATTCAGTCGGTGAACTAAAAGATGATTTTTACCTCGTTTATTTATCCGCCCCTAGATGCTTTTCTGCTTTTTTCGCAGTCCGGACATGCACTTTAGGGCATGCCTCCCAGGGAAAGGAACCCCTAACGGAACTATTCTCCCTGGAAGATGTTTCTTACTAACCATGTAATATAACATAACTAGTTGGGAACTTGTCTGATAAAGCACTAATGACCCCTACGCCTGGTCTCCACGCATGCCCCGGTTCTTACATAACCGAGAGGGTATTCGGACACACTCCGGACTATCGGGTCCCGAGGTTGAAGCGAAAAGGTCCGCCATGACAAACGATCTACAATCCGGCTAGAAGGCATTTTACATGTCATTTTAAATTACACAGTCAATTTAACTGGGTATATTCCTCTTCAATACCATCCAATAGGTTGTCTAGTTTACAGTCCTGTTGGGAATATTTGGCGGCCAACTCTACCTGGTCGTACACTAAACTGATAGGGATCTCCTTCCCATCGGGCCCTACAGGTCCGACCTCGGCCATGTGGTTTGGGTCAGCCTTCGTATACCGCGTCTTCACCATGGCCCAGGCCTCCCTGGCGCCTTGACGACAGGTCGATATCTTCCATAATCGGAAGCGCCGCTGCGCTCCCTTCAGCTTCTCTGCAAGCTCTCCAAGGCCTTTGGGCATGGAGACGGACGACCACAAGGCCTAGGCGACGCCTTGCATCACCTGCCGAACTCGTTCGTGCAGTTGTGAGAGCTCGGGAAGAAGGTTACCCGTTGAACTGGGCATTTCCTCCGCAGGTCGACCTGTCAGCATACCTACAGACATAACTCTGTCAATCGACTTCCTCGCCAAACTCTTATTTTCGTAGTTCATTCGAGCACTTACTAAAAATGCCGCGTCGAAGCCGCCGATTCTCCTTCATGGAGTCCGACAGCTGAGCACGAACGTCCTTTATTTCCTCGCCCAGCTGGGTGTTGGCATCATGGAGCTTATTCTTCTCTTGCCTCACCCTCGTAAGCACGCTCTCACCGGCCTTTAACCGGCGTAAGAGTTGTTGTTTGTCCGGATCCACTCTGGCGCCATCTGCAATGTTATTGTCAGATTTTTACACATGCCGCACTTTGCAACATACTTATCCTTCGAAGCATATATTACCAGAGGGGGTCTCATTGGCCTCCCCCGCTGCGGCTAGTGCGGCCTCAAGTTGGGCTTTGCACTCTTCCAGCTCCTGGGACAGTTTGGTATTCTTTTCTGTAAGATCCTGCATAACAAATGATCCTTAAATCAGTTATTCTAACTGTTTCAAGTCTCGGGGGCTACTGACATATATAACCATCAAATTTTCTCACCCGTATGTCTTTTACATACTGCTCTGTGGCTCTGGCTAGACCATTTTGAGCAGCACGGAGGTACGCATCTCCCGTATTGAAGGCATCTAACGCCTCTTGGGAGAAACAAGCGTCACGAAGAACTGTCTGGCGACGCTTGTGGTTCATGGCACTCTCCACCTCTGAATTGGTGGCAGACACCATGTCCACGTCCTCTGTAGGAGGAGCGTCCGGTGCGCGCCTCGCGCTCGCCTCCGCTTCCGAACCCGGCCTTGGAGCCTGGCCGGTGGAGGCGCGATTGGCAACCTCTCCGGATATAGTCCGGCGAGCGCTCTTTTTCCTGAAGAGAGCACGAGCATTAGTACACCTCGAGGGAATAAAATCTGGGAATAAAATGGCACGACATACCGTTGCGCTGGCGTCTCAATCCGGACCGCACTTCTTTTCAGCCTGCCGGACCTTGATGCCCCTTGTTGGCTAGCCACCGCAGGCTCGGCCCTCCGCCTCAAGGACTTCCCCTGCAAAAATGCCATTGGTATGCGGTGATCAAAAATAAGCACGGATGGATCATTTTAAGAGTGCTGGAAGTAGTCCGAGATAATCGGCCTTAATGGCCACCAAGGCGTTGTCCTTGCTCAATTGATGAAACACCCCATCAATCAGCTCCACACATAAGTCCGGGTCCTCTTGGGAGTCCGGGTCGAGGGACCGTTCCGGGTCCTCGGGTTGTGGAGGAGGGTTGTTTATCTCCTTTACAGTCTGGCGTAGCTCCTGCGTCGAAATTGCTAGACAAAGTACTTAACTATGGGAATATGAGACGGATGGGCAAGTGCAAGTGTTCACTTACCCAGCTTGGAGGATTGTACATAGAAAATCCGCCCCCTGGGTTGACGCGGAGGAATTCCTCCTCTTCTCCCTTGTACAAAGCGGATAAGATCCTTATTAGAGTGGCAGCCGAATCCGGCCCCTTGCGGCCGCACCGGGTGGCGTCGTCCTCCCCGTTGAAATCCCACATGGGGTGGCCTCTGTACTGAAGCGGCTGCACCCCCCGCATAATGCATGTGGCCATGACCTCGATCATGGTCAGTCCGGAATGAGCTAACAACCTTATCCGGTTCATCAGGTAAAGGACGTCCTTGTCATTTTCCTTCTCAGGGCTCCGAGGATGCCAGCTTAGGCGCTTCTTCAAAGGAGCATTATCGAACTCAGGGAGGCCGATCCGTACAGGGTCCGGCAGGGGGACGTCTTCTATATAAAACCATTCTGAAGGCCATTCTTCGGACGCCTTCTTTGGGGTTCCGGATAGATATCCGGTCCCGGCGATGCGCCATAATTCGGCTCCGCCCACTTGATATATCGACCCCTCCTAAGAATGGGGCACGAGGCAGAACAGCTTCTTCCACAACGCGAAATGAGCCTCGGTGCCCAAACACAGCTCGCAAAGGGCTACGAAGCCCGCAATATGCAATATGGAGGCAGGCGTAAGGCTGTGCAACTGGAGGCCGTAGAACTCCAGGAGCCCCCGGAGAAACAGATGAATTGGAAATCTGAGCCCTCTTATCAAATAAGGGACAAGGCATACCCGCTCTCCTTTGGAGGGATTGGGGACGCTCTCTGCTTGCTCTCCACCATTATATGTGGCGAGCCCGGCTCGAACCGGGACCATGTAGGCCGGGGGGAGTAACCCCTTGGCTTGGAGCGCCACTAGCTCGCTGTGCGGGACGGAGCATCTCTCCCAATCTCCAGGCTGATGACTGGGAGGGCGAGAGGAGGAGCTGCGTCGACCGGCCATGATGGAATGGATCTCTGTCGAATGCACTCCGATGAAAGCTCACGAAGGGAGGATGGTGTGATTTGGATCTAAATCCCCGTCTCTTTTATAGGCAGCTCATTTGCACAGCTAGGGAGGTATATCGAGTTTGGAGAAGAACCCGCCTTGCAATGCCAAAGACGAATCTGCGCGCCGGACCAAGCCTCGTTCGGGGGCTACTGAGGGAGTCCCGGATTAGGGGGTGTCCGGATGACCGGACTATGACCTTTGGCCAGACTCCTGGACTATGAAGATACAAGATTGAAGACTTCGTCACGTGTCCGGATGGGACTTTCCTTGGCGTGGAAGGCAAGCTTGGCGATACGGATATGTAGATCTCCTCCGATTGTAACCGACTCTGTGTAACCCTAGCCCTCTCTGGTGTCTATATAAACCGGAGGGTTTTAGTCCGTAGGACGAACAACAATCATACCGTAGGCTAGCTTCTAGGGTTTAGCCTCTCTGATCTCGTGGTAGATCTACTCTTGTACTACCCATATCATCAATATTAATCAAGCAGGAGTAGGGTTTTACCTCCATCGAGAGGGGCCGAACCTGGGTAAAAACATTGTGTCCCTTGTCTCCTGTTACCATCCGCCTAGACGCACAGTTCGGGACCCCCTACCCGAGATCCGCCGGTTTTGACACCGACAGGTGTCTATATAAACCGGAGGGTTTGGTCCGTAGGACAAGAACAACAATCATAATCATAGGCTAGCTCCTAGGGTTTAGCCTCTATGATCTCGTGGTAGATCAACTCTTGTAATACTCATATCATCAAGATCAATCAAGCAGGAAGTAGGGTATTACCTCCATCTAGAGGGCCCAAACCTGGGTAAACATCGTGTCCCCAGTCTCGTGTTACCATTAGCCTTAGACGCACAGTTCGGGACCCCCTACCCGAGATCCGCCAGTTTTGACACCGACATTGGTGCTTTCATTGAGAGTTCCTCTGTATCCTCGTTGCAAGGCTCGATGGCTCCTTCAATCTTCAACAACGATGCAGTCCAGGGTGAGACTTTTCTCCCCGGATAGATCTTCGTGTTCGGGGGCTTCGCACTGCGGGCCAATTCGCTTGGCCATCTGGAGCAGATCGACAGCTACGCCCCTGGCCACCAGGTCAGGTTCGGAAACTTGAATTACACGGCTAATATCCGCGGAGACTAGATCTTCAACGGATTCTGGCCTACGCCTGGAGTGCCGAACGGTCACGACGAGCACGACTTAGATCTGTTGTCAGACAGTGTTTGGGACATCGCACCTGCAGCGGCTCCGGACCTAAATTCATAACCGATCGCGTCGTCCGAGGACGGGCGGATGGACCCCGCCCCGGAGGCCGCATACTCATCGGTGTTAGAGCCGAACACGGACTCCACCTCTAAGGAAATCTGTGTCACCGGACCCCTGGACTTGTGTCCGGCTGTAGGTCCCAGACCGCGCGCATCCGGGTCCATCGAATCCAATTGTGCTCTGGTAATGGAGTTCACCGCCGCGGATATCTTTCAGCACTCGCCCTTCGGTGACGTGCTAAATTCATTAAGGTCTCTCTCTTTGTCAGAAGATTCTTGGCCGAACTATGTCCGGCTCGAGTGGGAAGCAGGCGATGAAGAAATTCGTTACCCACCCACCACCCACTTAATAGCCACTGTCGATGATTTGACCGACGTGCTTGATTTCGACTCCGAAGACATCGACGGTATGGACGACGATGCAGGAGAAGAACAGGAACCACCGCCCACAGGGCGCTGGACAGCCACCTCCTCGTATGATATATATATATATGGTGGACACTCCCAAAGAAAACAATGGCAATGAGGCAACAAAAGATAACCCCTTAGGGAAGAAATCAAAGCATGGGCATCACCGGCGCCGCTCTAAGCCCCGCCACAACAATACTGGCACAGGAGAAGAAAACAATCCGGATGGTGCCGAAGAGGAATACAATCCTGATCAGCCTACCTTCGAGCAGGCTGAACAGGAATTCGGGCAGGTCAGCCGAGATAAACAGGCGACGGACGGATACTTGGAGCATGACAACTATATGCCTCCCTCCGAAGACGAGGTGAGCCTCAGCGACGATGAATTCGGCGTACCTGAGGATCCCATAGAGTAGGAGCGCTTTAAATGTCGGCTTATAGCCACTGTAAGAAGCCTAAAAAAGAAGCAGCAGCAACTCCAAGCTAATCAAGATCTGCTCACAGACAGATGGACCGAGGTCCTGGCGGCCGAGGAATACGGACTCGAGCGCCCCACCAAAGGTTACCCAAAGCACAAGTTGCTACCTCAACTCGAGGAGGAGGCCGTAGAGCCTACACTACCAGCACAAGATGTGGCTGACCAGCCACCTCGTGGCCGGGATAAAACGGCGTATCAGACCGAATACCAGCCTGCACCCCCATGCCAGTTCACTACGGCCCGAGGCAATACGCAGGACCTACGAGATATATTGGAAAACAAAGCAGGACAGCCAAGATCGATCTACGGATCATGGGGGCGCGCCCCAACACTCGATGATGACCGTCATGCCAGATACACTAACAACAAGTCCGGCCGGGCCGAACATAACCGGCCATACATAGTCGCACTGTGTAGCGACATAGCCCGACACAGAGGCTCCGCACACCCCCTCTGTTTCACTGATGAAGTAATGGATCACGAATTCCCAGAAGGGTTTAAACTCGTAAACATCGAATCATACGATGGCACAACAGACCCCGCGGTGTGGATCGAAGACTTCCTCTCCACATTCACATGGCCCGCGGTGATGACCTAAACGCCATCAACTATCTTCCCCTTAAACTCGAAGGACCGGCCCGACACTGGCTGAATAGCCTGCCGGCGAACTCCATCGGCAGTTGGGAAAACCTGGAGGACGCATTCCTCGACAACTTCCAAGGCACCTACGTGCGACCACCTGATGTTGATGACTTAAGTCACATTACCCAACAGCCCGGAGAGTCAACTAGGAAATTCTGGACTCGGTTCCTAACTAAAAAGAACCAAATTGTCGACTGTCCGGACGCTGAAGCCCTGGCGGCCTTTAAGCATAATATCTGCAATGAGTGGCTCGCCCGACACCTCGGCCAAGAAAAACCAAAGTCCATGGCGGCCCTCACGGCACTCATGACCAGCTTTTGCGTGGGTGAGGACAGCTGGCTGGCTCGTAGTAGCACCACGCCAAGAAGCTCCGGCACTTCAGATGTCCGCGATAGTAACGGCAAGCCATGACGCAATAGACACAAGCGTCGTAACAATGGCGACAACACCGAAGACACGACAGTCAACGCCAGATTTAGTGGCTCAAAATCTGGTCAGCAGAAAAAGCCGTTCAAAAGGAACAATCCGGGATCGTCCAGTCTGGACCGCATACTCGAGTGCTCGTGCCAAATTCACGGCACCCCTGATAAGCCAGCCAACCACACCAACAGGGATTGCTGGGTGTTCAAACAGGGCGGCAAGTTTAATCCCGAAAACAAGGACAGGGGATGCACAGCGATGATGATGAGGAGCCCCGGAGTCCGAGCACTCGGGGACAGAAGAAATCCCCCCCCCAGGTGAAATCGGTAAACATGACCTATGCCACCCACATTCCCAAACGGGAACGAAAGCATGCACTAAGGGACGTCTATGCGATGGAGCCAGTCGAAGTTCAACCCATGGTCATCCTATCCTATCACTTTCGATCGCAAGGACCATCCTACCAGCATCAGTCATGGTGGTTCAGCCGCATTGGTCCTTGGCCCAATCATCGACTGATTCCACCTCACGCGAGTCCTTATGGACAGTGATAGCAGCCTGAACCTACTTTATCAGGACACAATGCACAAAATGGGCATCGATCCCTCACGGATCAAACCCACCAAAACCACCTTCAAAGGTGTAATCCAGGGGTAGAGGCCCGCTGTACAGGGTCAATAACACTGGAAGTGGTCTTCGGATCTCCGGATAACTTCCGAAGCGAGGAGATAATCTTCGACATCATCCCTTTCTGTAGTGACTATCATGCACTGCTTGGACAAACCGCGTTCGCTTGATTCAATGCGGTACCTCACTATGCATACCTTAAGCTCAAGATGCCAGGACCTCGCGGGGTCATAACAGTCAATGGAAACACAGGCCGCTCCCTCCGTACGGAAGAGCACACCGTGGCCCTCGCGGCAGAAGTACAAAACAGCGTTCTTCGGCAGACAACTAATTCGGCAATGACAACCCCGAACACCTCCAAGCGAGTCCGGAGCACCCTGCAACAGGATCGTCAGGCACACCAAGAGCTCGATTAGCAATACGACCTCCGCCCCAGCCCCATTCAGGTGGCATTCGTGCCACGCGTACACAACTACGCACTCAAAATACCATGGGCATAGGTGGAGGCGAGACGACGATGTAGCCCACAGTGCGGTTCAACCGCCACGAGACCCGCATACCTTTTTTTCTTTTTTTTCAGGACCCTACTTTCGGGCAGCCCCTTCAGAGAGCCTGATCATCGGACTCATCACAGGAGGGAAAACCAAGGAGGCAAGAGGCTTTGCGCACAAGGGAATACCCAGGTGGTCTCAAATTAATGATCGTTATACCTGTTTTACATACCCTCATGCGGCCCGCCCTTGGATAGGACATGTCAAATAGTCCTATTCATTTCTGTTTAGCGCATTAATTGTACACATACTCTTTGACGTATTATTTAAATAACATCGGGAAACAATATACAGCATCAACTTGTTATCTCTATCTTCATGTTTTCCCTTGAATGTTTATTGCATCCGTACACTTCGGTACGTCCAGTTTTCCAGGGGCTTCTTATAGTGCCCCATAATACGGCAAGATAAGTCAGAACACTTTCGACAGTGCAGCACCCCGAACTTATAGCATTATATGCATCAGCTCCGAATCATGTCTTGGGTCAATAGTTGGGTTAGCCCGGCTCCCTTGTTTTGGTACCTTACGTTCCGTTATATCGGGTAAGCTAGCACAAGGAGAACTACTACGATTGTGTCCCGGTTCTTCCGTACGAGCACCTCAGTAGAGAAAGCCGAAAACTGACTGTCATGATGCGGCAAGAGTTGGTCGCTGTTCGAAAGGTCTAAAATCCTTAAAGATTTTTTCCGCTTCACGCGAGGAATCGGCCTTGTCTGATTTAGGCGCGTATAGTGCCCCAATTCGGCTTTTCGAATACTAGGGGCTTCACCAAAATTTAAAATTATAGACTTCTATGGCTAAGTGAGAGTTATAAAGCCACATAGTCCGATTGCCTTGTTCGTTGTGCTAAACACCTCCTTAAAGGACCAAAAATTTGGATAAAGAGTGTTTGGGTTTTCCATGAACACCCCAGTACTAGTTACACAGGGGCAAAAGCCGACGACTGGCCTACTTTCAGATTTTTATAAACGGCCGCACAGAAGGTAATATTTTAAATCAATAAATCATCATATAAGCGCAAACAAACTCGTTTTCATATTACAAAAATGACATGAGTACATTCACTCAAAGATTATGTCCTTGGTACATTCATCGGCCACAAGGCGAGCGCCTTTCATAACGCCATCATAATATTTTTTGGGGTAGCGATGCTGCTTACCCTCAGGTGGTCCATCCTTCACCAGCTTCTCAGCATCCAGTTTGGCTCAATGCATCTTTGCACGGGCAAAGGCCCGGCGGGCACCCTCAATGCAAACGGATTGCTTGATCACTTCAAGCCGCGGACAAGCATTTACCATCCGTTTTATAAGGCCAAAGTAGCTGTCGGGCAGGGGCTCACCAGGCCACATCTGGACTATGAGGCCCTTCATGGCCAGTTCGGCCGCCTTGTGGAGTTCAACCAATTGCTTCAGTTGGTCACTCAAGGGCATCGGGTGTTCGGCTCCGGTATACTGGGACCAAAACAACTTCTCCGTTGAGCTCCCTTCTTCGGCATGGTAGAACTCCGTGGCATCTGATATGTTGCGTTGCAGATCTACGAATGCCCCTGGAGAGCTCCGATTCGGTTAAGTAAAAGAAATGTCTCCTCCACATGCTTGCTTTGCATAATGAATGCCTTACCCGCCGCTATCTTCTTGGCCGCCTGGATTTCCTGGAGGGCCTTTTGGGCTTCGGCCTTGGCGTCTTTCATGCTCTCGAGGGCTTGGGCAAGCTCGGACGCTTGCATCTTGAAGTCATGCTCCAAGGACTCGAACTTCTTGCCGAACTCCTGGAGCTCTTGCTGTAGCTCTCCCACCCGAGCATCTCTCTTTTCACGCTCGGTGCGCTCCGTGGCCGCCTTGTCTTCAGCCTCGGATAGCGCTTTCTTCAGGGCCGCCACCTCGGTCGTGACCCCTATTAAAAAATCATGATGTTTTTTGTTAGCATCACCAATTTTTTCTCCTCTACATGACACATGGATGGGGTATCACTTACCTTTGTTCTCCTCAAGCTGCCTCTTCATGAGGCTGAGCTCTTCTTCGGCCTGCTTCAGGTCCCGCTTGAGTACGGCAACCTCCGCCGTACGGGCGGCAGCGGCCAGCAGCAACGCCTGCTTACCTACATAGACATTCAATGATTAGACTCCTGCGGAGTATAATTTGACCCTCCGTTTGGCTTTTCTTTCCGAACACCAAATAGAGTATCATGGGCTACTGTCCATCGGGTGATATTTTCTCATGCTTTTCATTACTCACCTCGAAGCCTGTTAGCAGGCTGGTGCAGGCTTCGGTCAATCCGCTTTTGGCGGACCGAACCTTCTCAATCACCGTACTCATAAGAGTACGGCGCTCTTCGTCAATGGAAGCGTCGCGAAGCACTTCCAGCGAATCACCCGATGCCTCTGGCTGGACGGAGGTCATCGGCATGGTAGGCTCGCCCTCCTTAGTGAGGGGCTGCCTGCTTGAATCCAGAACCTTTGGAGGCTCCGGCGCGGTAATCGGCTGGGAGCCAGACTTACTGTGGCTCCCGTCCACATAATCCATGGGGATCTTACCCCCCATGTGCCCGGCGTCTGGGATTTCGCCTTGGGGCGTCTCTAGAACTGTAGCCCCCCTGCTCTAGTATCCTTTGGGACAACACCTCGGTGTCGCCCGCAGGTCGTGGGGAGGTGGCCGTCGGGAGTGAATTGCTATTCATCTTCGATTCACTCAAGGACCCATCTGAAGAGAATACCTCAAGATGGGACCCAGCCGGATTGCATAGGCATGTTCGGCGTTATAACAACCCCCGAAAATAAGACGCATTTAACATACTATAGAGTGCAGATACTTACAATCTCGCCAGGGGCTTGCCCCTGGGCAGCCACTCCTCCTCGCTGTAGGCGGCTATGGTGGATTGGTCCAGAAAGGATGCCTTTCCCTTCTTCGGCGTCCTAGCCTCCCCCTGTGGGGCGGCTTTTCTTTTCTTCTCCTCCCCAGTGGAGGGAGGGGGAATTTCTTCATGTTTCCCCCCGTCTCTGTGGGAGGAATCTGCCTCGCCATCCTCGGACGACGAGTCTATTACGGCCTTGCGCCGGAGATCCTTCCTAGTCCCTATGGCCGTCTTCCTGGACCCTTCGTCTTCCCCAGAAGGGGCGGTCTTCCTTTTCTTCTCCTCCCCCTCGTCTTCGTGGGAGGAGTGCGCCTCATCGTCTTCGGACGAGGCATCCGGTGTAGCCTTGCACCGGAGACCCTTCCTGGTCCCCGTGGCCTTCTTCTCGGCCTTCTTCTCCGGCACCTTGTAAGGCGCCGGAACCAGCATCTCCGTCAAGAGTGCGGTCGCTGGATCTTCAGATAGCGGAGCTGGATAGTCGATCCGCTCCGTCGTCGCCATGTAATCCTATTTAGTCGGTATGGTGACTTCAAATCCTCCCGCGAATACGGTGGGAAAGATACATCTTGTGATACTCAGAGGACTTACCGGATTGGCAAGGCGCTTTGCACTGAGCCCGCGGTCCTCGGAAGTGGGAGGAGGAACTTTGCCGGTCTTGAACAACACCTTCCAGATGTCCTTATGCATCGTGTCGAAGAGCTCATGCAGCATCTGGTGTTCAGCCGGATCGAACTCCCACATATTGAATGCCCGTCTTTGACACGGGAGGATCCGGCGGACGAGCATGACCTGGACCACGTTGACAAGCTTGATCTTCTCGTCCCTCATACTTTTGATGCAGGTCTCAAGTCCGGTCAGCTCCGCAGGTTCGCCCCAGGCCAGGCCCTTCTTTTCCCAAGAGGTGAGCCGCATGGGGATTCCGGATCGGAATTTGGGGGCCGCCACCCAATTGGCGTCACGTGGCTCAGTGATGTAAAACCACCCTGATTGCCACCCTTTCCCAGTCTCCACGAAGGAGCCGTCAAGCCATGTAACGTTGGGCATTCTACCCACCATGGCGCCTTCGCACTCCGTCTGCTGGCCGCTAACGATCTTTGGCTTCACGCAGAAGATCTGCAGCCACAGGCCGAAGTGGGGCTTGATGCGGAGGAAGGCCTCGCACACGATGATGAACACCGAGATGTTGAGGATGAAATTTGGGGCTAGATCATGGAAATCTAGCCCATAGTAATACATGAGCCCGCGAACGAACGGGTGGAGTGGAAATCCTAGTCCGCGGACGAAATGAGGGAGGAATACTACTCTCTCCCGAGACTTTGGGGTGGGGGTGATCTGTCCCTCCGCTGGAAGCCTGTGCGCGATGTTTTCGGCCAGGTATCCGGCTGCCCGAAGCTTGGTAATGTCCTCCTCTATGACGGAGGAGGCCATCCACTTGCCTCCCGCTACGGACATGCTGCGAATGGTCCTACGGAGAAGGTGAGAACTTGGGCGCTGGGGCTCGAGAGTGCGACCATGGATGAGCAAAGGAGGAAGAAGGCGTGGGTGAAAACGGGAGATCCTTATCCCTTTATAAAGGCGGTGAAAAATGTGCGCCTCCCCACTTGCCTGTCAAAATTACTCATTTTCCAAGCGCCACGATTGATGGCACGGTTGGGTTACCCATACCCGTATTGATGAGGATCCCGTGAGAAGGGGACACAATCTCTGCTTTGACAAGACGTGCCAAGGAAACCGCCTCGCAATGTGTGCGGTAACTGGTTGTGAAAAACGGTTCAAATAATGACCGGGCCATGGCGCGATGTCACGCTATGAAGAGTTGTCAGCAGATTAGATTTGTGGAAGATTGTTCTCTCTACGGTGGTATGTGAAATTTGCCTTGCAGAGTCGGACATGTTTTAAGTGTTTGAAATTTACCTTGGAGTATTCGGAGATGGAACCCGCCTTGCAATGCCGAAGACAATCTGCGCGTCGGACTCATCGTCATTGAAGCCTGGTTCAGGGGCTACTGAGGGAGTCCTGGATTAAGGGGTATCCAGACAGCCGGACTATATACTTTGGCCGGACTGTTGGACTATGCAGATACAAGATTGAAGACTTCGTCCCGTGTCCGGATGGGACTCTCCTTTGCGTGGAAGGCAAGCTTGGTGATTCGGATATTAGATCTCCTTCTCTATAACCGACTCTGTGTATCCCTAGCCCCCTCTGGTGTCTATATAAACTAGAGGGTTTGGTCTGTAGGACAAGAACAACAATCATAATCATAGGCTAGCTCCTAGGGTTTAGCCTCTACGATCTCGTGGTAGATCAACTCTTGTAATACTCATATCATCAAGATCAATCAAGCAGGAAGTAGGGTATTACCTCCATCGAGAGGGCCCGAACCTAGGTAAACATCGTGTCCCCAGTCTCCTGTTACCATTAGCCTTAGACGCACAGTTCGGGACCCCCTACCCGAGATCCGCCGGTTTTGACACCGACACCCCTAACTCAAACCCACTACTCAGATTTGCCCCGAATTTTCAGGTATGCTCAGTTTTGCCCCTGTGCCGTTAGTGTCACTTATAGAAATGCCCTTTTGAGCCGTTACCGTCCAGTCAAAGGGCGTTGACCGCTATCTGGCCGTTTGTTGGACATTTTGCCCCTAACTACATGTGTCACTTATGGGTGGGACCCACTGAAGAAAAATAAAAATAAAACCATATCCACTCTCTCAGTCACTTACATGTGGACCCATCGCAGAAAAAAAGAAAAAATGTCTCTCTCCTTTACATGTGGGACCCCACATGTAAGTGTCTAGTTATTTTTCTAAATGATTAGTAGTTTTGATAACAGTTAGGGCACATGGATTAGTCTCACTAATAAGCATACTGTTATTATTACTAATTAGGATTAGGGTTAAACTAATTAATAGTCCCCACTGTCATAGGAAGCGCACTAATCCTAGTCTAACCACCAGCATTAAGCCGCCGGCGAGCCATGGCAGAGGGCATGGGAGCTCTGTCCGGTGACCAAAACAACGATGATTTCATCCTGCGTGCGCGCCTGGGCTTGCTTGAACTCGAACTGAAGTGGTAGGGCGAGCAGGGACGGCCGGAGTGTCGGCCATGGCCGAGGCCAGCGCAGTGCCGGTTGAAGCATGGTGGCAAAGGGGCTGGAAGGCATGGGGGGAGAGGGGATAGAAGGCACGGGGAACAAGGCCTCATCGTGTGCATGCCAGAGTGGCAGAAAGGACTCCCGAGGCTCGATGGCGAGCACATGTACCCCGTCTATGACCGCCGGAGCAAGGTATCGTGAGGAGGGGGTTGTTTGGAGGGGAGCTCATCAGCGAGTTGTTTGGAAGATCCAAGATGACATATGGATCCGAGGGACGGTATTTTAGCGTCAGGGGATCACGGACAATGGCGAATCGAATGTGGCGGCCGACAGACAGATGCGGCGGAGATGGCTTCGATTGAGAAGTTGAAGGGCACCCGACGTCTCTATCGCTGGCGTGATGATTCATAGCTTGACGTCGGGCATCGGGGACATGCTGGCACGGCCTCTGATCGGCATTGGCCACGGGAGCGGTGATGCTCAGGTGAGCACATGGGTGACATGCCCTCGGCCTCGACAGAGGGGGAGGATGACCAGCCAGTGGGCTAGGCTGGCTGGGCCGTCCTGGGCCAAAAGGTAAGCATGTCCTTTCTCTTTTATTTTTTAATTTCTATTTTATTTTTTTCCAGGGGCAAAAATGTCCAGTAGACGCCCAGAAAACGGTCAACGCCCTTTGACTGGACGGTAATTGCTCGAAGGAGCATTGATAACCCACAAGTGTAGGGGATCGCAACAACTTTCGAGGGTAAAGTATTCAACCCAATTTTATTGATTCGACACAAGGGGAGCCAAAGAATATTATTGAGTATTATAAGTTGAGTTGTCAATTCAACCACACCTGGATAACTTAGTATCTGCAACAAAGTATTTAGTAGCAAAGTAGTATGATAATAAAGGTAACAGTGGCAAAAGTAAAGATAACAGTTTTGCAGTAATTGTAACAGTAGCAATGGAAAAGTAAATAAGCGAAACACAAGATGTGAAAAGCTCGTAGCCATTGGATCAGTGATGGATAATTATGTTGGATGCGATTCCTCATGTAATAGATATAACATAGGGTGACACAGAACTAGCTCCAATTCATCAATGTAATAAAGGCATGTATTCCGAATATAGTCATACGTGCTTATGGAAAAGAACTTGCATGACATCTTTTGTCCTACCCTCCCGTGGCAGCGGGGTCCTAGGGGAAACTAAGGGATATTAAGGCCTCCTTTTAATAGAGAACCGGACCAAAGCATTAACACATAGTGAATACATGAACTCCTCAAACTACGGTAATCACCGAGAAGTATCCCGATTATTGTCACTTCAGGGTTGTCGGATCATAACACATAATAGGTGACTGTAGACTTGCAAGATAGGATCAAGAACACACATATATTCATGAAAACATAATAGGTTCAGATCTGAAATCATGGCACTCGGGCCCTAGTGACAAGCATTAAGCATAGCAAAGTCATAGCAACATCAATCTCAGAATATAGTGGATACTAGGGATCAAACCCTAACAAAACTAACTTGATTACATGGTAAATCTCATCCAACCCATCACCGTACAGCAAGCCTATGATGGAATTACTCAGGCACGACGGTGAGCATCATGAAATTGGTGATGGAGGATGGTTGATGATGACGACGGCGACGAATCCCCTTCTCCGGAGCCCCGAACGGACTCCAGATTAGCCCTCCCGATAGAGATTAGGGCTTGGAGGCGGCTCCATATCATAAAACGTGACAAAACTTTCTCTCTGATTTTTTTCTCCGCGAAACGGAATATATGGCGTTGGAGTTGAGGTCAGTGGAGCCTCAGGGGGCCCACGAGACAGGGGGGCGTGCCCCCCACCCTTGTGGACAGGGTGTGGGCCCCCTGGTCTTGATTCTTTCGCCAGTATTTTTTATATTTTCCAAAACTTGCCTCCATGGATTTTCAGGTCATTCTGAGAACTTTTGTTTTCTACACATAAAACAACATCATGGCAGTTTTGCTGAAAACAGCGTTAGTCCAGGTTAGTTTCATTCAAATCATGCAAGTTAGAGCCAAAACAAGGGCAAAAGTGTTTGGAAAAGTATATATGTTGGAGACGTATCAACTCCCCCAAGCTTCAACCTTTGCTTGTCCTCAAGCAATTCAGTTGATAAACTAAAAGTGAAAAAGAAAAACTTTTACAAACTCTGTTTGCTCTTGTTGTTGTAAACATGCAAAGCCAGCATTCGGATTTCAGCAAATATTATGAACTAACCATACTCATAATAACACCTACGTATCACAATTACTCATATCAATGGCATAATCAGGTAGCGAGCCATAATAATAAAACTCGGATGACAACACTTTCTCAAAACAATCATAACATGATATAACAAAATGGTATCTCGCTAGCCCTTTCTGAGACCGCAAAACATAAATGTAGAGCACCTTTAAAGATCAAGGACTGACTAGACATTGTAATTCATGGTAAAAGAGATCCAGTCAAGTCATACCCAATATAAACCAATAGTAATGAATGCAAATGACAGTGTGCTCTCCAGCGGGTGCTTTTTAATAAGAGGGATGATGACTCAACATAAAAATGAATAGATAGGCCCTTCGCAGAGGGAAGCAGGGATTTGTAGAGGTGCCAGAGCTCGATTTTAAAATAGAGATTGAATAACATTTTGAGCGGCATACTTTCACTGTCAACGCAACAACTATGAGATGGATGTATCTTCCATACTACATGCATTATAGGCATTTCCCAAACAGAATGGTAAAAGTTTATACTCCCCCACCACCAACAAGCATCAATCCATGGCTTGCTCGAAACAACGAGTGCCTCCAACTAACAACAACCCTGGGGGAGTTTTGTTTAATTATATTGATTTGCTTTGATCTTTTTGGATCATGGGACTGGGCATCTCGGTTACCAGCCCTTTCTCGTGAATGAGGAGCGGAGTCCACTCCTCTTGATAATAACCCACCTAGCATGGAAGATATAGGCAGCCCTAGTCGAGACATGAGTTGCTCGAGCATACAAAACAGAATTTCATTTGAAGGTTTGGAGTTTGGCACATACAAATTTACTTCGAACAGCAGGTAAATACCGCATATAGGAAGGTATTGTGGACTCATTGGAATAACTTTGGGGTTTAAGGAGTTTGGATGCACAAGCAGTATTCCCGCTTAGTACAGGTGAAGGCTAGCAGAAGACTGGGAAGCGACCAACTGAGAGAGCGACAACAGTCATAAACATGCATTAAAATTAATTCACACCGAGTACAAGCATGAGTAGGATATAATCTACCATGAACATAAATATCATGAAGGCTATGTTGATTTGTTTCAACTACATGCATGAACATGTGCCAAGTTGAGTCACTCAATTCATTCAAAGGAGGATACCATCCCATCATACCACATCATAATCATTTTAATAGCATGTTGGCACGCAAGGTAAAACCATTATAACTCATAGCTAATCAAGCATGGCACAAGCAACTATAATCTCTAAATGTCATTGCAAATATGTTTACTTCATAATAAGCTGAACCAGGAACGATGAACTCATCATATTTACAAAAACAAGAGAGGTCGAGTTCATACCAACTTTTCTCATCTCAACCAGTCCATCATATATCGTCATTATTGCCTTTCACTTGCACGACCGAACGATGTGTATAATAATAATAGTGCACGTGCATTGGACTAAGCTAGAATCTGCAAGCATTCAACTCAAGAGAGAAGACAAGGTAATATGGGCTCTGAGTTAAATAAACAATCATGCATATGAGAGCCACTAAACATTTTCAATATGGTCTTCTACTCTTGACCCCTAGAGAAAAATAAAAACTATTTACACAGGAAAGCTCCCAACAAGTAAGAAGAAGAACGATAAATATTTTTGGGTTTTTCAATTTAATTACTACTACAAGCATGGAAATTAAACTAACTACTTTTTTTGGTTTTTTCTCAAGGTTTAACAAACACACAAGAAAAACGCAAGAAAAAGAAAATTAAACTAGCATGGATAATACAATGAAAGAGTATGAGCAACAACGACTAGAATGGTGTGTGAACATGAATGTAAAGTCAGTGAGAAATACGTACTCCCCCAAGCTTAGGCTTTTGGCATAAGTTGGTATAATGCCAAGGGTAGCCTGGCTGATATCCGTAGTTGTAACTGGGGTCGTACTGAGATGCAGCAGCAAATGCCTCCTGAGCTGCGGCATGTTGGTGAGCCGCCTCCGCTCTCCCCTCGTGTTCAATTGCTTCCTCCCTGGTAACAACATATCTTCCTTTTGCCTGGTAATCAAAAAGGAAAGGAGCAAGAAGAGTAACATGGACAGAGCTATGTCTGTCGAAGATTAGTCGATACTGGAGGAATTGTTCATTCCTCTTAAGAAAATGATGTTTGACCATAGCGTCATAATCTAAATAAGCGGGAGGCAACAACATATCACCCTCTCGAGGGGCTATACCAAGATAATTGGCCACACGGGTCGCGTAAATTCCTCCAAATAAATCTCCAGCCCTACCATTATTATGCAACCTACGTGCAACTATTGCCCCCAAGTTATAATATTTATAACCTAACACGGCACTCTTGAGGACACAAAGATCAGGGACACAGATATGACATGCTTCATCTTTACCGTTAATTCATCTACCAATGAAAAGAGCAAAATAATGTATAGTAGGAAAATGAATGCTCCCTATGGTAGCTTGTGCTATGTCCCTAGATTCTCACACAGTAATACTAGCAAGAAAATCTCTAAATTCAGATTTGTGGGGATCATTAATATTACCCCACTGCGGAAGTTTGCAAGCAGTTGTAAAATCCTCTAAGTCCATGGTATAAGATGTATCATAGATATCAAATAGGACACTTGGAGAATTACGTGTACATTTATATTTAAACCTTCGCACAAATGAATCAGTCAATTGATAGTACTGAGGACACTTATCTTGTAAGAAGTCTTCCAGATCGGCATTACGCACATACGCGTCAAATTCCTCCTTAAAGCCTTCTTCGACCATAAAATCGTCGGATGGCCACTCACAAGCTCGTACTTCTGCGTCCCTCGGTAGTTCATCGTCTTGCTCACATATAGCAATCATGGGTCCTTTCTTTACCGAGGAACCACCTTGATGCATTCTCCTAGACATATTTCTGCAAATTTCTGAAATTTTAGTAATTTCAAAATAAAAGTGAATAAAACTAAACAAGATTGGTAGCAACTACTCCTACAAATGCCTAGAGCCTATATCATGCATTAGAATTACTTGGGACCTCATAAATTTGACATGCAAGCTCAAGAACAGGGTCACCTATGCGTTGAAAATTTGCAATGAATAAAGCAGTAGAACAAAAACTAATTGGACCACTGGAGGAGTCACATACCAAGCAACAATCTCCCAAAGCAGTTTTGTGAATGGAGCTTTGAGCAAGGAGATCGAAAATCGCAGCAAAATGAGCTAGAACTCGTGCTTGAGTTGGATGGGGATTTTTTGGTAAGAAGATGGAGTGTGTGGGTGCTGGCATAAGTGGAGGGGGGGCCACCGTAGGCCCACGAGACAGGGGGGCGCACCCAGGGGGTGTGGGCGCGCCCTCCACCCTCGTGGCCTGGTGCTTGCCCCTCCTGCAGTGATTTCAGTGCCTAAAATCCTCAAATATTCCATCAAAAATCATACTAAATTTGCAGGGCATTTGGAGCCCTTTTATTTTCGGGATATTTTTTTTAATGCACGGATAATTCAGAAAACAGACGGATAATACTATTTTTGCTTTATTTATTCTAAATAACAGAAAATAAAAAGAGGGTACAAAAGGTTGTGCCTTCTAGTTTCATCCATCTCATGATCATCAAAATGAATCCACTAACAAGGTTGATCAAGTCTTGTTAACAAACTCATTCCGAGTAACACGAAACCGGAGAAATTTCGAATAACACTAAGTTACCTCAACGGGGATATGAACATCCCCAACAATAAGAATATCATACTTTTTCTTGACAGTGGGGAGAGGAAATTCAAAACCTCCAATAATGATAGTTGGAACTTTTCCAATAGAATTGACGCTATGAACTTGAAATTGTTTCCTCGGAAAGTGTACCGTATGCTCATTACCATTAACATGAAAAGCGACATTGCCTTTGTTGCAATCAATAACAGCCCCTGCAGTATTCAAAAAGGGTCTACCAAGGATAATCGACATGCTATCGTCCTCGGGAATATGAAGAATAACAAAGTCCGTTAAGATAGTGACATTTGCAACCACAACAGGCACATCCTCACAAATACCGACAGGTATGACAGTTGATTTATCAGCCATTTGCAAAGATATTCCAGTAAGTGTCAACTTGCTCAATTCAAGTCTACGACATAAAGAGAGAGGCGTAACACTAACACCGGCTCCAAGATCACATAAAGCAGTTCTAACATAATTTCTTTTAATGGAGGATGGTATAGTTGGTACCCCCGGATCTCCAAGTTTCTTTGGTATTCCACCCTTAAAAGTGTAATTAGCAAGCATGGTGGAAATTTCAGCTTCCGGTGTCTTTCTTTTAATGATATCCTTCATATACTTATCATAAGGATTTACTTTAAGCATATCAGTCAAGCGCATACGTAAGAAGATAGGTCTAATCATTTTAGCAAAGTGCTCAAAATCCTCATCATCCTTTGTCTTGGATGGTTTAGGAGGAAAGGGCATGGGTTTCTGAACCCATAGTTCTCTTTCTCTACCGTGCTTCCTAGCAACAAAATTTCTCTTATCATAACGTTGATTCTTTGATTGTGGGTTATCAAGATCAACAGCAGGTTCAACTTCTATTTCATTATTTTTGCTAGGTTGAGCATCAACATGAACATTATCATTAACATTATCACTAGGTTCATGTTCATCACCTGATTGTGTTTCAGCATCAGAAATACAAATATCATTGGGATTCTTGGGTGTGTCTAGAAGTATGCAAAGTCCTATCATTTTCTTTTTCTTCATTTTAGAAGAATAGGTGCCTCTAAATTATTTCTCTAAGAATCTCCCTCGATTCTCTTAGGGTGGCCTTCAGGATACAAAGGTTCCTGAGTCATTCTACCAGTTCTAGTAGCCACTCTAATAGCAAAGTCAGGTTTATTATTTAATTCATCAAGCAAATCATTTTGATCTTTAAGTACTTGCTCAGCTTGAGTAGCAACCATAGAAGCATATTTGCTAATGAGTTCAAGTTCACCTTTAACTCTAGCCATATAATCACTCAAGCTTCCTATCTCGAAAGCATTGTTTTTTTAATTCTCTACCAACATAAGCATTAAAACTTTCTTGTCTAGCCATAAAGTCATCAAATTCATCTAAGCATGGGCTATGAAATTTAGTAGAAGGGATTTCAACTTTATCATATCTATAGAGAGAATTTACCTTTACTACCTGTGTCGGGTTATCAAGACAATGTGGTTCTTCGACACGTGGTATATTAAGACCATGTATTTCTTCAATAGGTGGTAAATTCTTAACATCTTCAGCTTTTATACCTTTTTCTTTCATTGATTTCTTTGCCTCTTGCATATCTTCAGGACTGAGAAATAGAACACCTCTCTTCTTCGGAGTGGGTTTAGGAATATGCTCAGGAGTTGGCTCAATTGGTTCAGGAATTGCCTCAAGAATTGGCTCAGGAAGAGTCCAATTATTTTCATTAGTCAACATATTATTCAATAGTAATTCAGCTTCGTCGACTGTTCCTTCCCTGAAAACACAACCAACACAACTATCCAAGTAGTCCTTGGAAGCATCGGTTAGTCCATTATAAAAGATATCAAGTATTTCATTTTTTTAAGAGGATGATCACGCAAAGCATTAGTAATCGGAGAAGCCTTCCCCAAGCTTGTGGGAGACTCTCTTCTTTGATTTGCACAAAATTATATATTTCCCACAAGGCAGCTTGTTTCTTATGAGCAGGGAAATATTTAGCAGAGAAGTAATAAATCATATCCTGGGGACTACGCACACAACCAGGACCAAGAGAATTAAACCAAGTCTTAGCATCACCCTTTAATGAGAACGGAAATATCTTAAGGATATAATAATAGCGAGACTTCTCATCATTAGTAAACAGGGTGGCTATATCATTCAACTTGGTAAGATGTGCCACAATAAATTCAGATTCAAGGCCATAAAAAGGATCAGATTCAACTAAAGTAATGATTTCAGGATCAACAAAGAATTCATAATCCTTATCAGTAACACGGATAGGTGAAGTAGCAAAAGCAGGGTCAGGTTTCATTCTAGCATTAAGAGATTGTTGCTTCCATTTAGCTAATAATTTTTTAAGATCATATCTGTCTTTACAAGCAAAGATAGCTCTAGCAGCTTCCTCTTCCATAACATAACCCTCAGGAACAACAGGTAATTCATAATCAGGGGGAGAACTTTCATCATCACTATCATCAATAATAGCATCTTCAATAATTTCATTCTCTCTAACCCTAGCAAGTTGTTCATCAAGAAATTCACCTAATGGCAAAGTGTTATCACGCACAGAAGTAGTTTCATCATAAGTATTATGCATAGCAGAAGTGGCATCATCAATAACATGCGACATATCAGAATTCATAGCATTAGCAGGTTTAGGTGTTGCAAGCTTACTAATAACAGAAGGAGAATCTAGTGCACAGCTAGACGGCAGTTCCTTACCTCCCCTCGTAGTTGAGGGCAAAATCTTGGTTCTTTCGTCTTTCAAGTTCCTCATAGTGATCAACAGATATAAATCCCAAGTGACTCAAAGAATAGAGCTATGCTTGAGGGAGTCCTAGATAAGGGGGTATCCGGACAGCCGGACAGTATACATCATCAGGACTATGGAAGTGTCAAGATACAAGACTCAAGACTTCGGCTCGTTTCCGGATGGGACTCTCCTTTGCGTGGAAGACAAGCTTGGCGATCCGGATATTATATTTCCTTCCTTGTAACCGACTCCATATAAACCCTAGCTCTCCGGTGTCTATATAAACCGGAGAGGATGGTCCTTAGAAGGCCTATCACAATTACAATCATACCATCATAGGCTAGCTCTTAGGGTTTAGCCTCTATGATCTCGTGGTAGATCAACTCTTGTACTACACATATCTTCAATATTAATCAAGCAGGAAGTAGGGTTTTACCTCCATCGAGAGGGCCCGAACCTGGGCAAACATTGTGTCCCTTGCTTCCTGTTACCATCAGCCTAAGACGCACAGATCGGGACCCCCTACCCGACATTGGTGCTTTCATTGAGAGTTCCTTTGTGTCGTCGCTTCGAGGCTTGATGGAGTCTTCAGTCGTCAACAACACGGTCCAGGGTGAGACTTTTCTCCCCGGACAGATCTTTGTGTTCGGCGGCCTCGCACTGCGGGCCAATTCGCTTGGCCAGTTGGAGCAGATCGATAGCTTCGCCCCTGGCCACCAGATCAGGTTCAGTAACTTGAACTACACGAAAAATGTCCGCGGAGACTTGATCTTCGACGGATTCGAGCCTGTGCCAGGAACGCCGGACAGTCACGACGAGCATGGCCTAGACCTGTTGTCGGACAATGCTCGGGACATCATCCCCGAAGTAGCCCCAGATCTACATCCAGGGCAGGTTGCATTGCCTATGCACGGAGGGCTGGACCCCGCCCGCAGGCCGCACACTCATCGGCGGTGGAGCCGAACACAGGTCTCACCTCTGTGGAGGCCTGTAACCCTGGGCCCCTGGACTCATATCCGGCTGTTGGTCCTGGTCCACACACTCTGGAGCCAGCCGAGCCAGGTTGGGCTCCGGTAATGGAGTTTACCACTGCGGACATCTTTCAGCACTCGCCTTTTGGCGACATGTTGAACTCATTAAAGTCTCTCTCTGTCTGTCAGGAGGCTCTGAGCCGAACTATGTCCGACTTGAGTGGGAAGCAGGCGACGAAGGAATTCGCTGCCCACCCACCACCCACTTTGTCGCCATGATCAATGATTTAACCGATGTGCTCGACTTCGACTTTGAAGACATCGACGGTATGGACGACGATGCAGGAGACATACAGGAGCCACCGCTCATAGGGCGGTGGACAGCCACTTCTTCATATGATATATATATGGTGGACAATCCAAAAGACACCAATGGCGATGAGGCAACAGAGGCTAACCCCTCCAAGAAAAAAGCAAAGCATGGGCGTCGCCAGCGCCGCTCCAAGCCCCGCCAAGGCAATACCGGCACCGGAGACGATAATAATCCAGACGGTGCCGATGATGAATACAACCCTGAATAGTCCGCCTTCGAGCAGGCCGAACAGAAAGGCGGGCATGAAAGCCCAGATGAACAGGCGACGGACGGGTATCCGGAGGAGGACAACTACATGCCCCTCTCCGAAGACGAGATTAGCCTCGGCGACGATGAGTTCGGCGTACCCAAAGACCCCGCAGAGCAGGAGCGCTTCAAGCGCTAGCTTATTGCCACTGCGAGAAGCCTGAAGAAGAAGCAGCAGCAGCTTCAAGCTGATCAAGATCTGCTCACAGATAGATGGACAGAAGTCCCGGTAGCCGAGGAATATGGACTCGAGCGCCACACGGCTGACCGACCGCCTCGAGGTCGGGATAAATCGGCATATCAGCCCAAATACCAGCCCCCACCCCCGCGTCGGTTTGCCACGGCCCGGGGCAATACTCAGGACCTACGCGATAAACTGGATAATGCCGCAGGACAACCAAGATCGATCTACGGATCACGGGGGCACGCCGCAACACATGACGATGACCGTCATACCGGATACACTAATAGCAAATCCGGCCGGGCCGAATGCAACCAGTCAGACGTAGCCGGACTGCGTCGTGACATAGCCCGGCATAGAGGCGCCGCACACCCCCTCTGCTTCACCGATGAAGCGATGGATCATGAATTCCCAGAAGGGTTTAAACCCGTAAACATCAAATCATACGATGGCACAACAGACCCCGCGGTATGGATCGAGGATTTCCTTCTCCACATTCACATGGCCCGTGGAGATGATCTACATGCCATCAAGTATCTTCCCCTTAAACTCAAAGGACCTTCCCGGCACTGGCCAAACAGCCTGCCCGCAAATTCCATTGGCAGTTGGGAAAATCTGGAAGACGCATTTCTTGACAACTTCCAGGGCACATATGTGCGACCTCCGGATGCCGATGACTTGATCCACATTACTCAACAGCCCGGAGAATCAGCCAGGAAATTCTGGACTCGGTTCCTAACTAAAAAGAACCAAATAGTCGACTGTCCGGACGCCGAAGCCCTGGCGGCCTTCAAGCATAATATCCGTGATGAGTGGCTCGCCAGACACCTCGGCCAGGAGAAACCAAAGTCCATGGCAGCTCTCATGACACTAATGACCCGCTTTTGCGCGGGTGAAGACAGCTGGTTGGCTCGTAGTAGCACTACGCCACATTCTGTAACTTCAGATGTCCGGGACAATAATGGCAAGCCACGGCGCAACAGACACAAGCGACGGAACAATGGCGATAACACCGAAGACACAGCGGTCAACGCCGGATTCAGCGGATCCAAATCCGGTCAGCGGAAGAAGCCATTCAAACGCAACAATCAAGGACCGTCCAGTCTAGACCGCATACTGGAGCGCTCGTGCCAAATTCATGGCACCCCGGACAAGCCATCCAACCACACCAATAGAGACTGCTGGGTATTTAAACAGGCCGGCAAAATAAACACCGAAAACAAGGACAAGAGGTTGCACAGCAACGATGACGATGAGCCCCGGCATCCGAACATGGGGGGACAGAAGAAATCCCCCCCCAGGTGAAAACAGTCAACATGATCTACGCCACCCACATTCCCAAGCGGGAACGGAAGCAAGCACTACGGGACGTATACGCGATGGAGCCAGTCGTCCCCAAATTCAACCCACGGTCAGCTTGTCCGATCACCTTTGATCGTAGGGATCATCCTACTAGCATCCGTCACAGTGGCTCAGCCGCATTGGTCCTAGACCCAATCATCGACGGATTCCACCTCATGCGAGTCCTTATGGACAGCGGCAGCAGCCTGAACCTGCTTTACCAGGATACAGTGCGAAAAATGGGCATTAATCCTTCAAGGATTAAGCCCACCAAAACCACCTTTAAAGGTGTCATTCCTGGAGTAGAGGCCCGCTGCACGGGCTCTATAACACTGGAAGTGGTCTTCGGATCTCTGGATAACTTCCAAAGCGAAGAGCTAATCTTCGATATCGTCCCTTTCCGCAGTGGTTACCACACACTGCTCGGACGAACCGCATTCGCTAGATTCAATGCGGTACCACACTATGCGTACATCAAGCTCAAGATGCCAGGCCCGCATGGGGTCATAACAGTCAACGGAAATATGGACCGCTCTCTTCATACAGAAGAGCACACTGCAGCCCTTGCGGCCGAAGTACAATGCGGCCTCCTCCGGCAAACCACCCATCCGGCATGACAACCTCAAGCTCCGTCAAGCGAGGGCGGAACACCCCGCAACAGGATCAGCAGGCACGCCAAGAGCATGACTAGCAGTCTAGCCTCCGCTCAAATCCCATCAAAGCAGCATTCGTGCCATGTGTACTCAATTACGCACTCAAAATACCATGGGCACAGGCGGAGGCGTATCAGTGGCTCAGTCAACAGTACGGTATCGCTTCGTAACCTTTCCATTTACGCTTAAGGACATTGCTTTAGTGCAGCTTATCCAGAAGAGCCGGATTGTTGGACCTACATAGGAGAAGAAACCCAGGAGGCAACAAGCTTTGGGCACAGCAGGAAACACCCAGGTGGAATCTATTTACGATTGTTGTTCCTGCTTTATCTATATGTACATAGCCTGCCCCTGGATAGGATATGTCAAATAATCCTATTTGTCTCCGCTTAATGCATACATTGTAAACATATGCCTAAACGTATTATTCATCAATGGGAGACCATGTATAGCATCAGCTTACTTATTTTTATTTTGAGCATTTTTTATAAATGTCTATTTGATTTTTGCATCCGTACACTTTGGTACACTTAGATTGCCAGGGGCTTCTTATGGCGCCCCACAATACGGCAAGTCAAGTCCGAACACTTTGAACAGTGCGGCACCCCGAACTTATAGCATTATATGCATCAGCTCCGAATCATGTCTTGGGTTACAGTTGGGATAGCCCGGCTCCCTTGTTTTGGTGCCTTACGTTCCTTTAATTCGGCTAAGGTAGCGCAGGGAAAACTACTGTGATTGTGCCCTGGTTTTTTCGGACGAGCACCTCAGTAGAGAAAGCACAAAACTGTCCGGCATGATGTGGCGAGAGCTGGTCGCTGTTCGAGAGGTCTTAAAATCCTTAAAGATTTTTCCGCTTTAGGCGATAATTCGGCTTTGTCCGATATAGGCGTGTATAGCGCCCCAATTCGGCCTTCCGGATTCTAGGGGCTTCGCCGAAATTTAAAATTATAGACTTCTATGGCTAAGTGAAGGTTGTAAAGTCGTATAGTCCGATTTCCTTGTTCGCTGCGCTGGACACCTCCTTAAGGGACCAAACATTTGGGTAAAGACTATCTGGGTTTTCCACGAACACCCCAGTACTAGTTACACGGGGGCGGAAGCCGACGACTGGCCTAGTTTCAGAATTTGATAAACAGCCGCACAGAAGGTAATATTTTAAATAACAAAAGCGCTGCATAGCGCAAGTAACTTCGCCTTTAAATTACAAACATGACAGAGGTGAATTCATTCAAAAATTATGTCTTTAGTACATTCATCGGCCATGAGGCAAGCACCCTTCATAACGCCATCATAATACTTCTCGGGAACGCGATGTGGCTTACCCTCTAGCGGCCCGTCCTTCACCAGCTTCTCCGCATCCAGCTTGCCCCAATGCACCTTCGCGTGGGCAAGGGCCCGGCGGGCACCCTCAATGCAAATGGATCACTTGATAACTTCCAGTCGCGGACAGGCATCCACCATCCACTTGATCAGGCCGAAGTAGCTGGTGGGCAGAAGCTCACCAGGCCATATCCGGACTATGAGATCCTTCATAGCCACTTCGGCCGCCTTGTGGAGTTCGACCAACTGCTTCAGTTGGTCACTCAGAGGCGTTGGATGTTCGGCCCCAGCATACTGGGACCAGAACAACTTCTCCGTTGAGCTCCCCTCCTGAGCACGGTAGAACTCCGCGGCATCTGAGACGTGGTGTGGCAGATCTGTGAATGCCCCTGGAGAGCTCCAGATTCGAGTAAGTAAAAGAAATGCCTCCTCCACATGTTTGTTTTGCATAAAAAATTTCTTACCCGCCGCTATCTTTTTGGCCTCCTGGATCTCCTGATGTGCCCTCTCGGCTTTGGCCTTGGTGTCTTTTATATTTGTAAGGGCCTTCGCAAGCTCGGCCTCTTTTGCTTTAAGCTCATGCTCCGCGGACTCGAGATTCTTGCCGAGCTCCTGGAGCTCTTCTTGTACCTCGCCCACTCGGTCCTCTTGCTTTTTGCGCTCCTTGAGTTCCAAGGCCACTTTGTGTTCGGCCTCGGACAGCGCCTTCTTGAGAGACGCCACTTCGGTGGTGGCCTCTGTTACCATATCACAACGTTTCACCGTTAGCATAATCAAATCTTATTTACTATTCATTATACAAGAGAGGGGAATCATTCACCTTTGCTCTCTTCGAGCTGCCTCCTCGTGAGGTCGAGCTCTCCCTGTGCCTGCTCTAAGTCCTGCGTTAGACCGGCGATTTCGACCGTGCGAGCAGCAACGGCCAGCAGCACAGCCTTTTTATTTAAATTCAAACTTATTGTTAGACTCCTTCGGATTATAATTGACCCTCCGTTTGGTTTTTCTTTCCGAACACCAAACAGAGTATCAGGGGCTACTACCTATCGGGTGGTAATTTCACACATTTTTACTTACCTCAAAGCCAGTCAGGAGGCTGGTGCAGGCTTCGGTTAGTCCGCTCTTGGCGGACGAAACCTTCTGAATCACCGCACTCATAAGAGTACGGCGCTCTTCATCTAGGGAAGCACCTCAAAGCGCTTCCAGCAGACAATCCGGCGCCTGGGGCGCAACGCAAATCCTTGATACAGACGGCCCTCCCTCCATAACGAGGGGCTGCCCTCCTAAGTACGGAACCACTGAAGGCTCCGGAACAGTGTTCGGCTGAGAACCCAGCTTGCCGTGGCTCTCATCAACACGATTCGTGGGGACCTTGAACGCCGCGAGTCTGACGTCTGGGACGCTGACTTGAGGCGCCTCCAGGGCCACCTCCGCCATCGCCGGGAGCCTTTGGGACAACACCTCTGTGTCGTCCGCAGGCCGAGGAGACATGGCCGTCGGGAGTGAGTTCATTGCTGACTCACTCAAGGACCCGTTCGAAGACGACACTTCGGGATGGGCCCTGGCCGGACTGCATACAAGTCCCGCATTATAAACAAAACTATGAAGCGAAATTACGATTGAGTGCGGATACTTACGATCGCGCTAGGGGCTTCTTCCTGGGCAGCCACCCTTCCTCGCTATCGGCGGCGGTGGCGGAGTAGTCCAGAAGGGACACCTTTCCCTTCGTGGACGTCCCAGTCTCCCCCACCGGGGCGGCCTTCCTCTTCTTCCCTCCCCCGACGCGGGGAGGTGGCCTTTCTTCTTGTTCTTCCTCGCCTCCGCGGGAGGAATCTGTCTCGTCGTTGTCAGACGACAAGGGTATGATGGCCTTACGCCGGGGGCCTCTCCTGGTCCCCTGGTCCACCGTCTCAGGCCCCCCATCTTGTCCGGATAGGGCGGCCTCTTCTTCTTCTCCTTCTTCCCCTTCGGGGGAGGAGTCTTCCTCGTCCTCTTCGGACGAGGCTTCTGGCGCAGCCTTACGGCGGAGACTCTTTCGGGTCCCCGGGGCCTTCTTGTTGGCCTTCTTCTCCGGCCCCTTGTAGGGTACCGGAATCAGCATCTCCGTCAGGAGAGCATTAGCTGGTCTTTCCGGCAGTGGAGCCGGACAGTCAATCCGCTCCGCCACCTCCACATAATCCTGAAGAAATAGACACAATCACTTAGGAATTCTCCGTGAATATATCGGGGAGAACCGAGCCCGGTGACGGTCTGAGAACTCACCTGGGTAGGGTGCCGTGCGACATGGAGCCCACGGTCCTCGGTTATGAGAGGAGGTACTTAGGAGGCCTTGAACAGCACCTTCCATGCATTTTTGTGCTTCATGTCGTAGAGCCTCTGGAGCATCTGGTGTTCGGCTGGAACAACTCCCACGGATTGAATGCCCGCCTTTGGCACGGCAGAATTCGGCGAATGAGCATGACCTGGATCACGTTGACAAGCTTGATTTTCTTGTCCTTCATGCCCTTGATGCAGGTTATGAGTCCGGTCAGCTCGGTAGATTCGCCCCAGGACAGGCCCCTCCATTCCCAGGAGGTGAGCCGCATAGGGGTTCCGGATCAGAACTCGGGGGTCGCCGCCCAGATAGCGTCGCGCGGCTCGGTGATGTAGAACCACCCCGATTGCCACCCCTTCATGGTTTCCGCAAAGTAGCCGTCAAGCCAGGTGGCATTAGGCATCTTGCCCACCATGGCTCCTCCGCACTCCGCTTGCTGGCCACTCACGATCTTCGGCTTCACACAAAAGATTTGCAGCCACAAGCCGAAATGAGGCTTGATGTGGAGGAAAGCCTCGCAAACGACGATGAACACCGAGATGTTGAGGACGAAGTTCGGAGCTAGATCGTGGAAGTCTAGCATGTAGTAGAACATGAGCCCGCGGACGGAGGGGTGGAGTGGAAACCCTAGTCCACGGACGAAGTGGGCATGGAACACAACCCTCTCGCGGGGTCCTGGAGTTGGAATGACCTGCCCCTTGTCTGGTAGCCGGTGCGCTATATCTGCGGCCAAGTATCCGGCCGCCCGGAGATTCGCAATCTTCTTCTCCATCACGGTGGAAGCCACCCACTTGCCTCCTGCTCCGGACATGACTAACTATGCGGAGAAGACCTGGACTAGGGCGCTGGAGCTCGAGGGGGCAAGAGTATGTGAGGGAGGAAGAAGGTGTGGGTAAAAATGAGGAACTCTTATCCCTTTATAGATGCGACGAAAGCGGTGCGCCTCCCCACTAGCCTATTGAGAATCGCTTACTTCCCAAGCGCCATGATTGATGGCATGGGGGGATTACCCATACCCGTATTGGTGAGAATCCCGTGATAAGGGGACATGATCTCTGCTTTGATAAGATGTGTCAAGGAAACCGCCTCGCAATACGTGCTCTGGCTGGTTGTGAAAAGAAAAACGGTTCGATCTGATCATAATGACATATCACGTCGTCTAAAAAGTTGTCAGCTGAAGTATCATTCTCTCTACGATGGTATGTGAAGATTATCTTGCAGATCCGGACACGGCCTGCGTGTTTGATAAATAACCTTGGAGTATTCGGAGGAGGAACCCGCCGTGCAATGCCGAAGACAAGACTGCGCGTCGGACTCATCGTCATTGAAGCCTGGTTCAGGGGCTACTGAGGGAGTCCTGGATAAGGGGGTATCCGGACAGCCGGACTGTATACATTGTCCGGATTATGGAAGCGTCAAGATACAAGACTCAAGACTTCGGCTCGTGTCCGGATGGGACTCTCCTTTGCGTGGAAGACAAGCTTGGCGATCCGGATATTATATTTCCTTCCTTGTAACCGACTCCATGTAAACCCTAGCTCTCCGGTGTCTATATAAACCGGAGAGGATGGTCCTTAGAAGGCCGATCACAATTACAATCATACCATCATAGGCTAGCTCTTAGGGTTTAGCCTCTACGATCTCGTGGTAGATCAACTCTTGTACTACACATATCTTCAATATTAATCAAGCAAAAAGTAGGGTTTTACCTCCATCAAGAGGGCCCGAACCTGGGTAAACATTGTGTCCCTTGCTTCATATTACCATCAGCCTAAGACGCACAGATCGGGACCACCTACCCGAGATCCGCCGTTTTTGACACCGACAATGCTCCCCGGCAACGGTGCCAGAAATTAGTCTTGATAACCCACAAGTGTAGGGGATCACAACAGCTTTTGAGGGTAAAGTATCCAACCCAATTTTATTGATTCGACACAAGGGGAGCCAAAGAATATTATTGAGTATTAGCAGTTGAGTTGTCAATTCAACCACACCTGGATAACTTAGTATCTGCAACAAATTATTTAGTAGCAAAGTAGTATGGAAGTAACGGTAATAGTCCTCCTATTTTCCTTTTTATAGGATTATTTTTTCTACCTTGATCATTTTCTGATATTGACCATGAGTTGCTGGGTCATCGATACGATTGATTTCGACCATGAATCCCTGGGTTATACATGCATATTGGATCAACATTGCAGACAAATAACCATTTATGGGTGGCCAAATCATTGATTCAAGCAAAAGGATCAGTATCAGGATACTGGGCGGGTCAACAGAGCACCACGCCAGTGGAAATCCTTACGCTCAAAGTGTAAAAGTACGTGAAGGCACCACAGATGACACAGGAGTTTGTAACTATCCTATTAGAAAGCCACAGGAGGGCTCAAAATATTTTTCAAGTTTTTAAGGAGTCATCTACTCTTGTAGTCTGGCCCCTATGCCTTCCGAGTTGTTGCTCTATGGGTTGACACCTTCATGGCGATCTCCAACAGTTGATGTTGTCGGGTTATCCTATGTCGGCCCTTCTTCTTCGCTGATCTGAATATTGTCCAGGTCCCGTTCGATGGTTGTTAATTGTTGGAAAAATGGCGTCGTCTTGAATGATAACTGACAGATCAACATCAGGAGCAAAGTAATGCTTACGCCGTGTGGGAGTTATGTCAAACGGCTCAAATGTTTGCGGCTTCACCCATGTGTTCCCCTCGTCATAGGTTGGTTGATATTTTCTCAAGTCCAACTCGCCACCTACTTGACTCGCCAGGACATGAGTCTCCTTTACGCATCGAGCATAGTTCGCTAAAGTAAATTGATTGCCGTCAAGGTTAAACTCAGCAAACCCGCCAGACATTTCAGCCGGCTCCATCTCTGGCCAATAAGCTTTGGCATGACTCAGTGACATCAAGGCGCTAGCTTGGGCAGCTGATCTCTTCCACTCTTCAATTTGTTTGGGGATAGTGGACAACTGTTTTAGCTCATCTTTTATCAATTTCGGCGGCTCTTTCCCTCCCTTCACGGCCATGATGGAATACAAGCTCCCTGCATACAGTTGTTCCAGGAAGGTGAATATAGCTTTCAACTTTACCAAGGGCACCTGGTCTGCATTTCCATTTTTTCCTACCTGAAAGTTTCAAACACTTAAGGGTTACCAAGCCGTATTATCAATTCAATTTTAACTCAGAGGTTGATAGAGGACTTATCAAGACGAGTTTCAAAGGGCTGCTTACCAAAGCTGGATGTAGTCATATTTGTGATATGATGTTTTAGGCCTTGCATTTCTTCTGTTTTGGCCGCAAGCCCCCTCTCAGCCTCATCCGCCCTTTTGACTAAGGCGGTTTTCTCGGTTTCAGAGGCAGCCCTCTTTGTGTCAAAGTTGGCTTTGGCCTTCTCAATATCTTCCGCGGCGGCTTGCAGGCTTGTTTCCGCCTTTACGCGCAAGGTCCATTCCACCTCAAGATCCTTTTTAAGCCGGTCACTTTTGACTCGACAACATTTAGTATATCCTGCAGTTCGGATAAATTATCATCGACAAGTTATTTCTGTCCCAACGGCACAATTCTCAGCGTGGCACTTGGGGGCTACAAGAGGCAAAAATTATTTTCTATCTAAAGTCCCAAGTAGTTGCACACGATCTACATGGCACATGGGGGCTAATGCAAGACATTTTCTATAAAGAGTACAAAGATAAAGACCCGGCGCATTTCATGGAAATGAGCCGACCCTTGGGGGCTACATGGTGTTTTCTAGATCAGTTGTTACATTCAACATTATGAAGACCCGACTCTCTCATAGAGATGAGTTGGCCCTTGGGGGCTACATGTCATCTTTTTTACAATCTACATGAGGAAATATTTACCAAGAACCAGCTTGTTATTTTCATAACAACCCGACCCTTGGGGGCTACAGCAGGCTAGTCAAACATTCTATGCAAGTCTTACACACACTCATGTTTTCTTATGTTTAAGACTTGGCGGCTACATAAGTATATATACACAGGGTTGGGAAAAGAGATTATCTCATGCCTCATACTTTATTCTCAGCATGATCGTGGTGTCCTGGCTCTCAGGCAACTGGCTCAAAAATCCCTGGTGCTGCTCTTCAATACTCATGTTTCCTAAGGCGCGGAGTTCCAGTTTGGTCTTCCCCTTATCCAGTGGGACCGGCTCATGTGTGGTCAAAAACTTGGCCAAAGTGCCTGAAGCTTCAGGAGTGCTCTGACCCTTCTTAGTAATGGCTACTTCTGGGTCAATCTCCATCTGATTGATGTTGTCAGCTTTGCGACGGTTGAAAGCATGAACAGGGCTTGGCGGGAGAACATCACCAACTGGTTCATCTAGTTTAGGTTCATCATCCCTGGTGACGACCTCGTCTGCCGCAGGCGGCTTATCAGCAAGCACCGGCTCATGGATTGTTTCTATTCCATGATTCGGATTGTTCTCACCCGCATGAGTCACTGTATCTTCAGGGTTACCCTGTGGAGGTTCTTGGGTACCAGAGGCACTTGGTGTGGCGAATGACTCGCCAACCCTTTTCCTGGCAACGACCTTGGCCATGTGGTCATATGAGCATGTTTAAAACTTTAAATAAACAAAAGCAATGACTAGTTGAAGTATGAATTGTTACAACACTTACCCTTTCTTAACGATCAAGGGTGGGAGCTTTGTTGCAGTTAAGTCTCTAGAAGATGGGGGCGACTCCTGATAATTCGAGTTAGAAGGATTAAGAGGCTGCCTGATAAGGCCAGCTAGTGGAAGAGATGAGGTTGGACTATGAGGCACCTCGGTTCGTCGCTTACGGACGACTGGCTCAGCAGATAAGTCGACAGTCAGCTCTCTAGAGCTACTTTGGGTCTTGCATTTCTATGTATCAGCATGCTGCAACTTCTTCAAAAGAAAGTGTGGGTCTAAGTGAGCATATGAATGTGAAAATGGTACCTTTCTCACAGTCCGTCTTCTTTTCCTTGAGATAAGTGTTCTGAGCTGGATGAGATTGAAATTACCTTGACATTGCCGGCTTGACTTGTTTCAGCATTGTCCTGGGAAGAATGAGCATCAGCAAGTTGTATAAAAAGAAGGCCAAGCGAGTCAAGATCTACCTCCGACTCATTCTCTACGGTCGGCTCATCCGCGTCGACTGGCTCATTCACTTGAGGAGCTGGAGCAGGGGTAGACTTGTGTGTTTTATTCATCCTCCAAAACTTATCGTTCGCCTATATTTGTGATAAGTCGGAAACCAATGCTAATATGAGTAAATCAAATGAAGAATAAGAAAGAAAGAATGCAAGAGTACTTACTGGAGGCACATGATTCTTCAAACAAAAAGGAGGAAGCCTAGTCTTGTTGTAGTTTTCCTAGGACTCACCCAGTAACTTCTTGGTGGCTTTGTTAATTTCAGGTAGAGTCGAATCAACTTGACTAAAGTGTTGGACGTCATTTGACTCACCAGTATAATTGCACATTAAGTCGGTCCTTCGAATCAACGGCTGGATCCGCCAATTGATCCAACATCGGGTCAAGTCAACTCTAGTGAGGCCATTTTCCATCAAAGCTCTAAGTGTGGAGTAGAAGGGGGCGACTTGTTTGTCGTTCTTCATCAGTCGCCCAGCCGGGGAAAGCTATCGTTGCATTAAGCCGGTCTAGTCTATAACCTGACATGGGGTTTTCGTTAGCAGGAGCGTTGTTCTTACAGTAAAACCAAGTTTTATTCCATCCTTTCGGATGACTCGCCAGCTTGGCTTCTGGAAAGGGACAATTTTCCCGCCTCTGAACTGACACTCCGTTGAGCTTGATACTGGGGTAATCTGCAAACTCTGTCTGATGATTGATATATAATAATTTTGGAAAAAGGGTGATGGTTGGCTCTATCTGAAAGTAGACCTCGCAGAAAACTTGAAACTGACAGAGGTTGGTCATTGAATTTGGGCTGCTGTCTTGAGGGCAGAGGTTGAAGAAGTTGAGAAAATCCTGAAAGAATTTTGAGCCGGTTGGTGAAAAGCCCCTATGGAGATGATCCACAAAGACAACAACCTCCCCTTGATCGGGTTGAGGGTTTTTTTCCTCTTCTGGTGCCCGCCAGCTAACAACATCTTGAGCCGGTAATAGACCTTGGGTTACAAGGTCGTTAAGCATGAGGGTGGACACTTGGGAGCTAGCCAGTTGCAAGTTTTATCAGTTCTTGCCATGATGAGTTGCCTAAGGGTTAAACTACAGGTGAAATATGGATGGCGGGTCATATTTATGGGTGATAAGTTGCTAGTTTGTCTATATGATAAGCCGACAAAGTAATGAGGTTACTATAATTTATGGGCGAATTAACACATCCGCTCTGTTATTAATGAGACGCCAAGTTACTCAACATACTTGAGTCGGCCAGATAAGGGACAACTATGACTATCAAGTTAGGCAAACTACAACATGCAGTGATGAGCTGGCAACCTATAGAGATACTTGTTCTTCTGTGAAGACTAAGTTTTTTCTACTAAGTGTTGGCCAGAAACAAGTTTTTGTGGAAACGGTTGCGATTACGGATCTACAAAATAGCTCGAAAAGAAGATACTCGCTAGACCTAAAAGTGAAGGAGAAGTGCATACTATTCTGTTTGAGATGTTCAAATAAAATGTGTGATTTCTAGATTAAAAAATGGTGTCGTTGTAGCAGTTAGAACAATTATATGGCCTATTAAAGGGGATCTAGATCTACCAGCCGAAGAATGGCGACGAACATGGATGAACTCCAATGAACTACAGACAGGACATCATAGATCTGACGAGGAGATTGGCATACCTAGTTGCAGCGGAGAGCGACCGGGGAGTTCTGGCGAGATTCGGCGATGATTTGGGCGGCGACGCAGTCGCGGACGAGACGGTCGACGAGTTCGAGGAAGGGCGGCGTCGTTCCGGTCGCAGGAGAGCTCGAGCGTCAGGAAGAAGAAGAAGTGGGGAACGAAGCAGTAAAAGTGTAAACTGGGCCCCTCCGGGTATATTTATAAGGCTAAGAGAATAGGGAAAGGCAGGTGCGAAGAAAAAGGAGGCGCAGTAACTTTTCGAGCGAAGGGTGCCTCGTTTTCCAGGCCTAATAGATATGCTCAAAAGATTCGTTGTGATGTCACACCTGAACTCTAGAACTCGAGGAAGATGACGTCATGCACGAAGAAGATAAAAGTTTCCAAGTATGAGGAAGTCATGAGACGGCACGATTATGTATCCCGACCACAAGACGAGCAATGAAGCGAGAATTCCCGTTTGTAGAAACATGACCCAAATGAATGTCAGTTTGAAGATTGACGTGGGTAAATCCAAGTCAATCTGGGGGCTAATGTTAGGGATATAACCCCACAATATGACCTGCCATTTAGGGCAGGGTCTTTTAGTGACGGCTTAAAGATGACAACTCAACGATGGGCTAAGGCCACTACAGGTGCAAGGCCGAGGAGGTGAGCCACCCAGGTGGGCCGACTCATGGCCCATACTGTAAGCCGCCAGAAGCTTGCAAGACTCCGAAGGGAGTTTTCTTACTTAGGAAACAAGACATAGAAGTTAGACTCGGTCACGGGTTCTACTACGACCCGGACACGGTTGTAATCCGAGGGCCTCCACCTGTGTATAAAGGGGAGCCCCTGGGGTAGGAAATATTAAGTTACAAGCTCTCGAGTACTAGGTTAGCCAAGTTGCACCCTTGTAATCGAGATCTCTAGCAATAATCATCAAGCAGGAAGTAGGCTATTATCTCCATAGAGAGGGGCCGAACCTGGATAAACCTTTGTCTCTCGATTCCGTTCAACCTCGTTCAAGCTACTACCTTGCGGCGATGACCTCACGACTAAGTCCTTACACGAGGACATCTGCCGTGACAAAATCACGACACTAAACTTGAAGCATTACTGAACTACGTTGACACTAAACTTGGGGCATGAACATGAGCATGAGCTAACTTTTAGGATTGAAGAGCACAAAAGAGCACTGCCAATTATTCACGTAACGACAAATCTAGTTAGTACCATGGCACAAAAGAGCAGTGTCAATTCTTCAGGTAACGAATCCTCCCAAAAAAAATTCAAGACCAGAAAAGAGCACATGGCACTATCATCCACACTTAAATGGCACTATACAAAGCACTACTTACTGAAAAATTAACTGAGATGACATGGCAATATCATCCACACTTAAATGGCACATATCCGGTTTATACAAAGCACATATCCAGAAACTGAAAGTGCCATTTTTTGTTAAAACATTTAGCTAGTGACCTTCTATGCACAAGTCAGAAATCTCCTGTCACTATCCACTTATTCAAAGGCCACAACTTCTCACAGATGCCTAGGTGCTCACATCTAGCAGTAAGATCTGTAGCCAGGTCTCTCTATTTCGAGCAGAAAATGATGGCGTGTGGCTAAAACAAAACAAATCGGTCCGCTTAGTAAAATTCTCCATTTACACTAACCCTAACTGCTTGGATAGAGGACAAACTCACCTGGCTGAAATCGCGGTCCGACGAGGAGCTGGACAGATCGTCCCAGGAAACCATGCGGCGAGCTGGACGGCGGCAGCGAGCTTGACAACAGCGGAGAGGAGGAGAGCTGCGAGCTGGAACAGAGTAGGGGAAGGGGACGACCAGATTCGAACAAAACAGTTAGATAAATTTAATTCAGATGGGTGTACTGCGGATTGAATTGACAAAACGTTAGGGGATATATGCAAAATCTCCTTGGCTGTCTTTGATTGGCTCTGGACTAAATTTACGCGTTATGTGCAAGTTCTAAGATGATGAAGTAAACTTTTACAAGTTTTATGACTAAACCACCAATCTAAGATGATGAAGTTCATGACGAAACCACCACGTATTGAACAAGTTCTATGCCCTTCGGCGCAGGCGCTGCACGAGGTCCCCCGCAGATATTCTTGGCGCGGCTCGTGGGCCGAGAGACCGATAGACCGATCCAATCCCCGATCTTTTCCCCGCCTTTTGACGTCGGAGTCTGGCAGGGTTCCCGCCTCAAAAGGGACGCCATCGTCCACTTGTGCCTCTTGGCCGCCGCGCCGCTGTTCCCTGCCCCGAAAGCGCGGCAACTGTTGCTATACTCGCACTCTCATGTACGACGAACGGACTGTTAGCTGAATGGATGAACCCACGGAGCAGGTGAATCCTACCGGCTGAGACGGGACGGGGGCCTTTCACCGACGATCGACGCCACAGGTTTCCGGACACTGATCAAGTTCCAGATGAGACGCGCGTGACGTGGTCTACCACCAGAAGCTGCGAGTAATCTAGCGTGACTATCGCGACCTCCCGGCGTCCGGACGCAAGTCAAAGCGGCGACGTGTCTCCCCTACACGAAACTCTGCGTGCTGGTGCCACGTTTCCGTGTTGGTTTCTTGGAGCCACCGCAAGGGATCGATCAGTCGAGAAGGGTGGTGGAGCAGGATAAGCGTAGCCGCTTAGGGCGGTTGTTGGTGAGGTGAGGTGACGGCGAGGCACGCTCGCGTCGGCGAAAGCCGACACGAAAACGACGCGCGCCTTCAGCCGATCACTACACCGGACGCGCGCGGCTGCTAGTTTTATACTCCCTCCGTAAACTAATATAAGAGCATTTAGATTATTATTTTAGTGATCTAAACGCTCTTATATCAGTTTACAGAGGGAGTACTAGTCTCGATCAATCAGTGGCAGCGGCGTGTTCTCTCTGCTCCTCTTAATCTTGTGCATCACACTCCGGACCGAATCTATGCGCGCGCGACTTGTTACTTACTGGAAAGACAGGCAAGGCATGTTCATAGACAGCGACAAGTTCGTACACATCCGTTGGTTTTCATGCCCCAAACTCCTCTGTTTATAATTGGTAAACAAACCGACTAGGTCAGGTTCATGGATTTCACCACGATCGACCTCACTTAACTGTCTAGTGGGCCGGTGTGTGTGTGCGTGTGTGGATTGGAGATAGATAAATAAACACGGGAATGCGTCGTCGCATTCCGGTGGCGGGGACACGTAGTAGATTGAGCGGAGATTTTGGGCGAGGCAGTCCGTACACGTCTAGGGTAAAACCCAGGTGGTCTGAGCGTCAGATTCAGGGCTAGTGGTTTGGATGGGATGATCGGCCACTGTCAATCAGTCTTAGCATTCAGTGTGCAGGTAAGAAAAGAGAGGCCAGGTTGCCATCCGTGAAGCCGTCATGGTCGCTCGAATGAATGATTTGGCCGATGAGCCAATCAACTGCTAGTACATACCACAAGGCTCATTCATGACAGGAAAACTGCATGATTGCACCGCCCCTTGAGCCTTGGCTCGCAAGGGCACAACAGCCAGCTGCTGATTGATCGATCCTGGCAAGATAGCTTGTTCTCATAGGAAGGAGATGGTAGTATCTACCAGCCTCGTCAATCAATCCAGATACTGCTGATTGATTAGGTGGTGGTGCACCATAACCTTTTTCTGCACTTTTTCCCTTTCGTCTTCCTTTTTGCTGGTATGGGCAAAAGTTGGACTTGGGAATTGGAATTATACAGGGGCGTCCAGCAATGATTTGGTTAAGGATTCGGAGCAAATGATGGGCTTTCTCCGAGTGACCACCTATATATACATCTGCCTTATGGCAAAGGTCACACTTGAGTGTCAATTATGAAAGAGAATCGTTTGACTATCTTGTTGCCATCGAAATCCTTTCTTCGGGTTAATCTAGTCACTCGCACTTTGTAAGGTCTCTTTGGGTTTTAGATAGTGAGAAACGTAGGAATAGAAAAGATGCAGGATTGAGATGTCATGTCGTATAAATTACTACTCTCTTTGTTCCATAATGTAAGATGTTTTTGACACTAAATTAGAGTTAAAACAAATCTTACATTATGAAACGGATGAAGTATAAGATTACAAGATGTTACTAATACACAAAAATTCTAAGTGGATGTCATTGAATGGTGCACATAAAATGGACACGTGAATGTACATGAGAGAGAGAGAGTCCGTGAGGGAGAGCGCGCGCATTGGACTTCATAAAAGAAAAGAAATAAAATAAGCAGTCGGGCATCTCAAACTGTCCTCAAATATCCGGGCAGACCGACCGATAAAAAAACGACTCAGTCAGGCATCTCAAAGCAGCCTTAAACATCTGGCCTGTCCGGTGCCCCACGTATCCAACCAAATATAGCGCGGCCCGACCGCGTCCATCACGCCTAGTCCGGCCTACCCGGGGCCACCCCTGTCCCCACAAATATCCCCATCCGGAAAACCTTAGACCGAAGTCAATCCGTCCGTCCAATCCACTCCCTTCTCCGTCCACTCCACTCCCAATCTCCTCTAGTCTGATTCGAAAGCCGGCGACGGCAAAAACACTTGCTCCGGTGGCAAATCCGGCGGCTCCGATGACTAGTCGAGGCTGTTGCGCGACATGGAGCCGGACGATGTGGATGAGGTTGCCCTCCGCATCAAGTTGAGGCGGTCGTGGTTCGACCAAGGCGACAGCTCCTGTTCTGCAGCGCCCGTCGACGTCGCGCCAACGACGTGGCCGTCCTATCCCGCCCGTCGCGCAACTCCGCCTGTTGCGCACTCGCGCCCGTGCTGGTATGTCACCCACCATCACCAATGCGAGTTGAATCTCGTCCGAAAGTGGTACCCGGGCATCTATGGAATGTCGTCCTTAAGTGGTAACCGCCGCAAGAATGCTAAGGTGCTCTGGCTCACAGCGAGCTGTCAGAGTGCGAGGCAAACAAGGAGCTGGTGGCCAAGGCAAAGGCGACCGCCATACGGAGGAGCAGGATTGCTGGCTCCAGCGGCAATTCTGGTGGATCCGATGACTGGTCGAGCCTGCTGTGTGACGCGGTGCCAGACAATGTGGTGGAGGTTGCCATTCGCATGACATTGAGGCGGTCGCGGCTCGACCAAGGGGGCAGCTCCTGTTCCACAGCACTTGTTGCCTATCGACGCAGCGCCGGCAGCATCGTCGTCCCGTCCAGCTCGTCGCGCAGCTTCGACCATTCCTCGCTGGCGCTTGTGTAGGTACGCCACCCACCTCCACTAATGCGGGTTGAATCTTGTAGGTGCATCTAGTGCCCCCTTAGTGGTTCTGGAGTATTGAAGACAAATGGATTAAGGGACTAATGTATTTGTGAGTGTACACATGAGTTATACTCCCTGAAGATTTGGTTTAACCGACGAAAGACGGCCCCTAAAAATGTATTTTTACAAGTGAAGTATTTAGTGCGGCCTTTTGAAGATTTTGAAGTGAAGAACTGGAAGAATGCTAAGGTGCTCTGGCTCACAGCGAGCTGTCGGAGTGCGAGGCAAACAAGGAGCTGGTGGCCAAGGCGAAGACGGCCACCATACGGAGGAGCAGGATCGCTGGCTCCGGCGGCAATTCTGGTGGCTCCGACGAATGGTCAAGTCTGCTGTGTGACGCGGTGCCAGATGATGTGGTGGAGGTTGCCATTCGCATCACTTTGAGGCGGTCGCGGCTAGACCAAGGGGGCAGCTCATGTTCCGCAGCGCTTGTTGCCTATCGATGCAACGCCGGCAGCATCGTCGTCCCGTCCAGCTCGTCGCGCAGCTCCGACCATTCCTCGCTGGCGCTTGTGTAGGTACGCCACCCACCTCCACTAATGCAGGTTGAATCTTGTAGGTGCATCTAGTGCCCCTTAGTGGTTCTGGAGTATTGAAGACAAATGGATTAAGGGACTAATGTATTTGTGAGTGTACACATGAGTTATAGTCCTTGAAGATTTGGTTTAACCGACGAAAGACGACCCCTAAAAATGCATTTCTACAAGTGAAGTATTTAGTGCGGCCTTTTGAAGATTTTGAAGTGAAGAACTGGAAGCTTGAAGACTTTTGTTGTTTTAGTTTCTTTCTTCTTAGTTCAGTCATAGGAAAAACCGTACTGTTAAAGGGATCTAGGTGATACATATATCATATTTTCGAAGTGATGCTCAAACCTATACATATCCTACTGCTTTGAGTGAAGCCTTTAAAAATCTCTGACAGAGCTGACGAATTTGCTAGTGATAGAGAGACAGTTCTTCTGATCGCTGACAAATTTGGTCAAACTGAGGAATTAGGAGTACGCCAGTGCGATCTGCCTACCGTGAGGAAATTGAGTGCCTCGATGAATTTGAGAGTACAAATTTTTTACTGTTGTTGCGTTGTGTGCCAGCTGTCGAGTGGATCCTTATCCTGACAACAGTCACGTTCGAAGGGGCATTTATGACAATTCATGTCGGGTTGCCCCTGGCTATAAATAGCCCCCATACATCCACTTGTTGGTTGGCTTCTCTAGAGAGATTGACACTTTTCATTTGAGAGCAACCCTTCCTCTGATGACTTTGTGAGAAATCTAAGTGAGGAAAAACCCAATAGGAGCCAAAGTGATTGAGCATCACTGAAGAGTTTTGTTACTTATGAGCTGCATTGGGATTTTCCCCAAAGAGGAAGGGTGAAGCAATATAGTATCTGATAAGTATTTCCCTCAGTGATAACCAAGGTTATCAAATCAATAGGAGAATCACACAAATCCTAGTTAACAGCACATGCGCACACAAAAACAAATACTTGCACCCAACACGGGCAAGAGGGTTGTCGATGCCCTTGAACTCGTTACTTGCAAGGACTAAACCTTGTAGTGGTAGATAGATAAAAAGAAAGTAAAACAAAAAGAGTAAAATTGCAGTAAGGTATTTTTGGTTTTAGTAATATGATAAAGTAGACCGTTGGCCATAGTTTTCACTAGAGGCTTCTCTCTCAAAACAATAGCATACGGTGGGTTGAAAAATTACTGTGGACAATTGATAGAAAAATGCAAGGTTAAGACGTTATTCATGTCAATGATCATGTATATAGGCATCACATCCCTGATAAGTAGACCGAAAAAAAATCTGCATCTAATACTATTACTCCACTTCGAGAATGCTTCTATGCTTGCCTCTCTAGGTATTAAGTTTATAACAAACAGAGTAATGCATGAAGTATGATGACATGATATAGACAAAGTAAACTCAAGCAATATGAATAAACCCCATCGTTTACCCTTAATGGCAACAATACAAATACGTGCCTCGCTACCCTTTCTATAATTGGGTGAGGACACCACAAGATTGAACCCATCACAAAGCACCTCTCCCACTGAAGATAAATCAATCTACTTGGTCAAACCAAACGAATACATTAGTGAGAAATACGAAGCTATAATAATTGTGCATAATAAAATTTAGAAAAGACTCAATTACTTTCAATGAATAATATGATCCATCCATTTGTACTAGTTTATGATTGGAATATTCATTGAAGGTAACCGATCCTTCTCTGAACTTGATTATGCATGATTGTTATATCTTTTTATTTCTCTCCGATCTATCCATTTGGTTTGGCCAACTAGATTGATTTATCTTTAGTGGGAGAGGTGCTTTGTAATGGGTTCAATCTTGCAGTGCTCTATATCCCAATGACAGAAGGGACAAGACACATATTTGTATTGTTACCATTAAGGGTAACAACGCTGACGTCAACGTCAGACCTTGTAGTCCTTAGTCGCAGCAGTCCGATGTGCCTCAGATCTTGTAGCAGTAGCCACATCACCGACGGTAGCAACACCGACGAGAGCTACATCGCAACACAGACGGTCGCAACATGTGATGCATCGCAGCACATGACAACAATAACGACAATGGATGTTGCAATGCAGCGTGCAACGGCCACGGCGGTTCATTCCATTACAGCTCCCTGCCGGCGACGAGACTCGGGTCGAAGCAGCGCGTGTTGCAATACAGCTTCGCTCGTGATGAGATAGGAGTCGAAGCACAAATCGCATTACATTGCAGCTTGACCAGCACTTGTTGCAATGCAGCTTCACTGGCGGCGAGATCCGGGTCGAATCACAGTGAGTGTTGCATTGCAGCTTTGCCGATGATGATGCAGCATCAGCGACGGTGGCAGCATTGATGACAGCGAGCTTGTAGCACGGCGGATGATGCAAAAAAGCAATTGCAGCGGCTGGAGTGTAGTAGGTCACGACTAGGTGTTGCGGGCCATACCCGCGGGATGCTCTCGACGAGGCCAATGTTGAAGGAGATGGGCAGTGCTAGCAGATATGGAGGTAGGAGATGAAGTGAAAAATGGGATCTCGACAGGGAATGGGAAAACAAGTGACTTGCGTTGGACCAGGAGATAAGGCATGTAGTATGGTGTGTGGTCCTATATCTACTATCCATACTACATTTATATCACCATACCTTCACCGAACTAGTGCACCAATACAATTTACCATTGTATTCGGTGTGTTGGGGACACAAGGGATTTCTTGTATTTGATTGCAGGATTGTTTGAGAGAGACAATCTCCATCCTACACCTCTGTAAGGGCATATTTCTCCCTATGTTGTTTTGGTGATTGATGACAATACATTTGCGGACTAATCATGTGCGTTGAGCATTTCGGATATCTCGTGTCTAGGCACAAGACGATTCGGTGCCCCTCGGAGCCTAGTGAAGACGGTGTTTCTCTAAGTTTCTTTTCGGTGGATTTGAGTCGTAGGAAAGCCGTACTATTAAGAGGGGGTCCGCTTCGGAAATGCCAGGGTGGAATTAACACGTACACATCTGTTCCTTTGCACCACCTTTCCCTTGCTTCTTTGGAGCACCGACCGTTTATCTGTGTCTTCACAAAATGAAGGACTCCAAGTGCTATTGTGATGTGGCGCGTGGTACTACCGCCCTGCACGCGGAAGTAAAAAAATTACTTCCGCTCTAGGCGCGGTACTACCGTGCCATCCCGGCACAGTACTACCGCGGCTAGAGCAGTTGTAACTTTTTACGTCCGCATCATGGTGTGGTACTACCGTTGACATATAAACTACCTTGTTGTGAATACCCAATCTCATTTTTACATGTTTCGTTTGTTTTGGCCTTGGTCTTTGCAATGACCCTTCTCGTTCTTCTCGTGTGTTTTGTGTTGTGTGTCATAGGTGGTGGCTCCAATGTCCGTCGCTCTAATCCCAGCCGCGACACGAGCCCCAAGCGGCTTCGCAATAAAGAAGCACCTGAGGGCTCCAATGCCCCACAACACAACATCAAGAAGACCGCTAACAAGTTCAAGGAGCCAAAATGTTCGCATGGACGAGATGCCTCAAGCCGAGTTCATCACTCGAAGGAGGATCAACCCCGATATGCAGCCTCGTGACAATGTTAGAGGGAATGAGTTGTTCTGGACCAAGCAGCAAAATCTCATCTACATCGATGTGATCAAGTCCATGCACAACATCTATGTTCCAATGCAGTGGACAGATATGAATCATCTGAGAAAGGACATGGCATACTTTGGTGAGGCGTTGGATTTGGTGGAGCAGTTTGGCATTGAAGAGTTCATCACGTTCCACATGGACTTTGACTCGGAGATCGTGGCTCAGTTCTTTGCTTTCGTCCACTTCCACATGGATGAGGAGCGGACTATGACTTGGATGACCAATGGGAAGAGGATGTCTGCTAAGTGGAAGGAATTCATGGAGATGCTGCACGTTCGTGATGAGGGGCTCAATGTGCCCGTTGGTGTCCGCCCTCACGGCAACCCAGAGTCAATGGCACGTGGTCTTGGGTACTCAACCCTTTACTTGACGTCATGCACCGGATCTGACGCAAGACTCTCTTTCCGCGCATTGGTGACAAGGATAAGGTGCATGCTTATCTCGTAGATATGATGCTTCTTTGTGAGGAGGCACATCGTCAAGTTACCCAACCACTGGACGTCTCTCATATCATGTGGGTTAAGCTCCACTTTGCGGTCTACAATCGCAAAGTTCCCATCTATGGACCATACCTGCACCTCTTGCTCTCGAAGACTTGGGAGAAGCTCTTTCCGAATGAAGACTTTTCTGCTCCAAAATGGGTCCTCCACAAGCCTGTCAAGCTGCGTCAGAAGAACAAGTGGGCCAATACCACTACCCGGGCTAAGGCTGAGGTTGCTAGGATGAATGTTGATGAGGACGAGGTTGAGGAGGAGGAGGCTGAGGACAGTTCTGTGGGATACGTTCCTCCCACTACTAATCCCTCTTGGGCTAAGAGGCTGAAGGTAAAGATGAAGGCTCTGTTCTGCATGCAGGCCAAGGGGCAGTACAAGACCCATGTTGCTCAGAAGGAGAGTTGCCAGCGTGATAAGAGGATCTTGAGGATGTCCGGCGAGCACGTGTCGAGCGGGTCAGAGAAGAACATCACTCCTGAGACTGAATGGATGTTGAAGCAGGTCTATCAGTGGACTGAGTCAAAGGAGGAGTCCATTCCCGCTGCCGAGACCGATGAGAAGATTGTTGGGTGATCTCTGCAGAGGGAGCTACCACCCGCGTTGTAGGTGTCCTCTCTACCTTTTTGGTGTCTCGATGCCAAAGGGAGAGAGTGTGTAGGATTTGCGAGTCGCGTATCTTTGTTTTCATTTCGTTGGACCTTCGTTCGTTGCTTTGGTTTGTTGATTTGCGTTTGTGTTCGTGTGAGACCCGGAGACTATCATATGATGTGAGACATATGCACTCAAGCTTATCTTATTGTCTATTATGCTTAGTAGTTTGTGAGCTTATGCTATCTTGTGCCCTTTGCTTTATGCTCATATTCATTACCTTGCCTCCATGCTTAGTGTCATTTATATTGTTGCAAGGAGTGCCTTGTCTATAAATATAGGGGGAGTGTTGATCCTAGTATGTGTGCAGTGCAGTCCAAAGCATATATATATAGAGTGCACACATCTAGGGGGAGCATGTCTATAATTTATAGATGTTGGGTTTGCTTATGTTCATTTTTATATCCTCATGTGCAAATCCCGTATTGTCATCAATCCACCAAAAAGGGGGAGACTGTAAGGGCATATTTATCCTATGGTTTTGGTTATTGATGACAATGCATTTGCAGACTAATCGTGTGCATTGAGCATTTCAGATATCTCATGTCTAGGCACAAGATGATTCGGTGCCCTCGGAGCCTAGTGAAGACGACATTTCTCTATATTTCTTTTCGGTGGATTTGAGTCGTAGGAAAGCCGTACTATTAAGTGGGGGTCCGCTTCAGAAAGGTTAGGGTGCAATCAACACGCACACGTATGTTCCTTTGCACCACCTTTCCTTTGCTTCTTTTGAGCATCGACCGTTTATTCGTGTCTTTACAAAATGAAGGACTCCAAGTGCTATTGTGCTGTGGCGCGCGGTACAATTGCCCTGCACGCGGAAGTAAAAAAAATACTTCCGCTCTAGGCGCGGTACTACCGTGCCATCCAGGCGCAGTACTACCGCGTCTAGAGCAGCTATAACTTTTTACGTCTGCATCATGGTGCGGTACTACCGTTGACATATAAACTACCTTGTTGTGAATACCCAATCTCATTTTTACATGTTTCGTTTGTTTTGGCCTTGGTCTTTGCAATGACCCTTCTCGTTCTTCTCGTGTGTTTTGTGTTTTGTGTCATAGGTGGTGGCTCCAATGTCCGTCGCTCGAATCCCAGCCGCGACACGAGCTCCAAGCGGCTTCGCAATCAAGAAGCACGTGAGGGCTCCAATGCCCCACAACGCAATGCCAAGAAGACCGCTAACAAGTTCAAGGTGCCAAATGTTGGCATGGACGAGATGCCTCAAGCCGAGTTCATCACTCGAAGGAGGATCAACCCCTATGTGCAGCCTCGTGAGAATGTCAGAGGGAGTGAGCTGTTTTGGACCAAGCAGCAAAATCTCATCTACATCGATGTGATCAAGTCCAAGCACAACATCTATGTTCCAATGTAGTGGATTGATATGAATCATCTGAGGAAGGACCGGGCATGCTTTGGTGAGGCGTTGGATTTGGTGGAGTAGTTTGGCATTGAAGAGTTTATCATGTTCCACATGGACACTGACCCGGAGATCGTGGCTCAGTTTTTTGCTTCCATCCACTTCCATACGGATGAGGAGCGGACTATGACTTGAATGACCAATGGGAAGAGGATGTCTGCTAAGTGGAAGGAATTCATGGAGATGCTGCACGTTTGTGATGAGGGGCTTAATGTGCCCGTTGGTGTCCGCCCTCATGGCAACCCAGAGTCCACCAACAAGAACAAGCTTCAACCGTTCCTTGTGGAGAACAAGTTAGCCAATGGCACGCAGTCTTGGGTACTCAACCCTTTCCTTGACATCATGCACTGGATCTTCCACAACACTCTCTTTCCACGCATTGGTGACAATGATAAGGTGCATGCTTATCTCGTGGATATGATGCTCCTTTATGAGGAGGCACGTCGTCAAGTTACCCAACCACTGGACGTCTCTTATATCATGTGGGTTAAGCTCCAGTTTGCGGTCTACAATCGCAAAGTTCCCATCTATGGACCATACATGCACCTCTTGATCTCAAAGACTTGGGAGAAGCTCTTTCCGAATGAAGAATTTTCTACTCCAAAATGGGTTCTCCACAAGCCTGTCAAGCTGTGTCAGAAGAACAAGTGGGCCAATACCACTACCCGGGCTGAGGCTGAGGCTGCTAGGATGAATGTTGATGAGGACGAGGTTGAGGAGGAGGAGGCTGAGGACAGTTCTGTGGGATACGTCCCTCCCTCTACTAAGCCCTCTTGGGCTAAGTGACTGAAGGTAAAGATGAAGGCTCTGTTCTGCATGCAGGCCAAGGGGCAGTACAAGACCCATGTTGCTCAGAAGGAGAGTTGCCAGCGCGATAAGAGGATCTTGAGGATGTCCGGCGAGCACGTGTCGAGCGGGTCAGAGAAGAACATCACTCCTGAGACTGAATGGATGATGAAGCAGGGCTATCAGTGGACTGAGTCAGAGGAGGAGTCCATTCCCGCTGCCGAGACCGATGAGAAGATTGTTGGGTGATCTCTGCAGAGGGAGCTGCCACCCATGTTGTAGGTGTCCTCTCTACATTTTTGGTGTCTCGATGCCAAAGGGAGAGAGAGTGTATGATTTGCGAGTCGTGTATCTTTGTTTTTGTTTCGTTGGACCTTCGTTCTTTGCTTTGGTTTGTTGGTTTGCGTTTGTGTTCGTGTGAGACCCGGAGACTATCATATGGTGTGAGACATATGCACTCAAGCTTATCTTATTGTCTATTATGCTTAGTAGTTTGTGAGCTTATGCTATCTTGTGCCCTTTGCTTTATGCTCATATTCATTACCTTGCCTCCATGCTTAGTGTCATTTATATTGTTGCAAGGAATGCCTTGTCTATAAATATAGGGGGAGTGTTGATCCTAGTATGTGTGCAATGCAGTCCAAAGCATATATATATATAGTGCACACATCTAGGGGGAGCATGTCTATATTTTATAGATGTTGGGTTTGCTTATGTTCATTTTTATATCCTTATGTGCAAATCCCATATTGTCATCAACCCACCAAAAAGGGGGAGACTGTAAGGGCATATTTATCCCTATGTGGTTTTGGTGATTGATGACAATGCATTTGCAGACTAATCGTGTGCACTGAGCATTTCAGATATCTCATGTCTAGGCACAAGACGATTCGGTGCCCCTCGGAGCCTAGTGAAGACGAGTTTCTCTACATTTCTTTTCGGTGGATTTGAGTCGTAGGAAAGCTGTACTATTAAGTGGGGGTCCGCTTCGGAAAGGTTAGGGTGGAATCAACACGCACACGTATGTTCCTTTGCACCACCTTTCCTTTGCTTCTTTGGAGCACTGACCGTTTATCTGTGTCTTTACAAAATGAAGGACTCCAAGTGCTATTGTGCTGTGGCATGTGGTAGTATTGGTCAAGGGAGCAGTAGTACCGTAGTGGCCCACGGTAGTACCGGCCAGGGTAGCGGTAGTACCGTGCTATGCGGTAGTACCGCTCCTCAGGAGAGGTAGTACCGTGGCCTCTAGCCCAGCACACTGACGTGCGCGGAAGTAGGCGCGAAAGTAATTGTTTACATTAGTGCCCTACGCGGTAGTACCTCTCCAGCGTGCGGTAGTACCGTGCCAGATTTTTGCACAGACCAAAACTCAGCAGAAGTAGCCACGGATGTAATTTTATTAATACGTGCCTTCCTAGCCTAGTCGAACCCTGCCTTGCGGTAGTACCGCTCCGGCGGTTCTACTGCTTGTTGCTTTAACGCAACATGGCCTCGTCTAGTCTCTGCCGCAGGAGCGGTAGTATCATACAGTCGAGCGGTAGTACCGCAAGGTCTTGCAGTAGTACCGCAAGTCAGTGTGGTAGTACCGCAGGTCGCGAGCTGATGAAGTGGGTAACTGTTGGATCTTTTCCCCCACTATATAAAGGTGGTCTTCTTCCCCAAGTTGGCCACCTCTTCCCTCCCCAAGCTCCATTGTTGCTCAAAGCTCCATTTTCACCCGATCTCTCGCCCTAGCCAATCAAACTTGTTGATTCTCTAGGGATTGGTTGAGAAGGCCCCGATCTACACTTCCACCAAGAGAAATTTGATTTCCCCCACTAATCCCTTGCGGATCTTGTTACTCTTGGTTGTTTGAGCACCCTAGAAGGTTGAGGTCACCGCAGAGCCATATTCCATTGTGGTGAAGCTTCGTGGTGTCGTTGGGAGCCTCCAATTAAGTTGTGGAAATTGCCCCAACCTTGTTTGTAAAGGTTCGGTCGCTGCCTCCAAGGGCACCAATAGTGGAATCACGGCATCTCGCATTGTGTGAGGGCGTGAGGAGAATACGGTGGCCCTAGTGGCTTCTTGGGGAGCATTGTGCCTCCACACTGCTCCAACGGAGACGTACTTCCTCTCAAAGGGAAGGAACTTCGGTAACACACCCTCGTCTCCACCGGCTCCACTCTTGGTTATCTCTCACCTTTACTTGTGCAAGCTTATATTGTGTTGTATCCCTTGCTTGCTTGTGTGCTTGTTGTTGTTGCATCATATAGGTTACTCACCTAGTTGCATATCTAGAGAACCTACTTTGATGCAAAGTTTAATTTGGTAAAAGAAAAGCTAGAAATTGTTAGTTGCCTATTCACCCCCCTCTAGTCAACTATATCGATCCTTTCAATTGGTATTAGAGCCTCTTATTAAGGACTTTACCGTCCGAAGAGTATGGTTGACACCGTAGACGGTGGAGAGGAGCACTCCGGTGTGATTCCATCCTCATCTACGGTTAATGGGGGATCCTCGATCTCTCATGAGGAATTCAATGCGGCTTTGGACACATTGAAAACCTCCCTGACGACCGAGGTCAAAGGCATGTTTAAGGAGTTCCTTGATGGTCTTAAATTATCCACCGCACCATTGGAAGTGGTCGATCCCACTAACAAGGTGACGGATGCTAACTCCGTTAAGGGGGAAGCTACTAGTGATAAAGTTCCTTTGCCTAGTGGTAGAAGTGGAAACGACATCTTTGCCCATGTTGAACCACCCCTTACTGATGGAGGACCGGTTCCCTCCACTCATTTGAATCATGTTGGCCGTCCTCCTAAGTTTGTGAAAAATGAGGATTTTGCCTCTTGGGTCTACCGTTTTAAACGTCATTTAAATCATAGTTCTACTAATATTTGGAGAACTATTGAGCAAGGTTTCTACCCGCATGACCCAAGCTACCTCACTCCTAGAGAAGCCGCAGATCATCAATTCAATATGTCCGCTCTCTTCATTATCCAAGATGCAATTCCACCCGAAGATATTGCGCATCTCCGACCTTTCACCGTAGCCAAGGAAGCATGGAAACATGTTGTTCCATTTACAAGGGAAGCGCAAGCATTCAATGCTCCAACTATGAAGTGGTGCAAGATGAAGCCGATGAGTTTGCGATGAATGAAGATGAAGAACCTTGTGAGCTCTACCGGAGATTAACCACTCTCGCAGTCTCACTCTGAGATCATGGGAGCAAGGATATGGATGACAATTGGATCAAGCGCAAGTTTCTCAAGGCCATGATGCCCTACCATAAGGCCATGTCATCCATCATCCGTCAAAGGCTAGACTTTCATACCTTGTCCTCAATTGAAGTGTTGGATGAGTTTGTTACTATGAGAATCTTGGAAAAGACTGCGGACAATGCGGTGATGCGCTCTCAACGGGTAAAGAAACCCAAACTTGCTTTGAAGGACAATGCTAGTGTGGAAGAAGAGGATGAAGAGGAAGAAGAGGAGAGTAACCCCGAAGATACAAAATATGCTTATCATGAGCACATGGCTCTCGCTTCAAGGCAATTTTGGAGCAAGAAGAACTCAAGGCCCAACTTCAACAAGAACAACTCAAGTGGCACCAAGGGCAAGCAACATGTGAGGACATGCTATAATTGCGGCAATGTGAGCCACTTTGTTGCAGAGTACCCTAACGAGAAGCGGGAAAACAATGGTGGAAAGCTTATCTGAAAAGACAAAGCCAAGTCCTTCCCCAACAAGAACAAAGTCACCAAGAAGACTCCTCCCAAGGGGTTGGTGGCACAAGAAGAATACAATGAGGATGATGATGATGAAGACGGTGAGACGGTTGCCATGACCTCCGTTGCCATTGTCACAACTCCAGGGGTGTCCCTCTTCGACTCACCCAACGAGAACATCACCGCCAAGTGCCTCATGGCCAAAGCCAACAACTAGGTAACCCCCAACATCAAAAATACCATCACTACTAATCCTTCCTTGATGGATTGCATTGATGAAAGTGAGGGGTCTAATGAGGAAGTAAATGAATTTGAGTCTTTTATGAGTAAGCTCAAGGGTAAATCCAAGAAGCACATTGTTGCTCTTTTGGAACAACTTGGTGAAGCCAATGACATGATCGAGGCTCACGAAGAAACCATCTCTAAGATGGAAGTACATAGTCATGACTATGCCGATGAGATATTGGATCTCTCTAATGCGCTTGAGGAAGAGCGTGGTCATCGTTTGGATCTTGAGGAGTCACACAACGATGATCATGTTGGGGAACATAGTAATTTCAAAAAAAAATCCTACGCACAGGCAAGATCATGGTGATGCATAGCAACGAGAGGGGAGAGTGTCGTCCATGTACCCTCGTAGACCGTAAGCGGAAGCGTTATGACAACGCGGTTGATGTAGTCGTACGTCTTCACAATTGACCGATCCAAGTACCGAACATACGGCACCTCCGCGATCTGCACACGTTCAGCTCGGTGACGTCCCATGAACTCACAATCTAGTAGAGCTTCGAGGGAGAGTTCCATCAGCACGACAGCGTGATGACGGTATTGATCAAGCAACCGACGCAGGGCTTCTCCTAAGCACTGCTACGATATGACCGAGGTGGATTATGGTGGAGGGGGGCACCACACACGGCTAAAGATCAATGATCAACTTGTGTGTCTATTGGGTGCCCCCCCTCTCCGTATATAAAGGAGTGGAGGAGGGGAGGGGCCGGCCCTCTCTATGGCGTGCCCTGGGGAGTCCTACTCCCACCGGGACTAGGATTCCCCCCTTCCATGTAGTAGGAGTAGGAGTCAAGGAAAGTGAAGATAGAAGAGAAGGAAGGAGGGGGCGCCGCCCCTCCCCCTAGTCCAATTCAGACTAGGCCTTGGGGGGGGGGAGCGCAGCCTGCCTCTCTCTCTCTCTCTCTCTCTCTCTCTCTCCCTTAAAGCCCAATAAGGCCCATATACTCCCCGGCGAATTCCCGTAACTCCTTGGTACTCCGAAAAATACCTGAATCACTCGGAACCTTTCCGATGTCCGAATATAGTCGTCCAATATATCGATCTTTACGTCTCGACCATTTCGAGACTCCTCTTCATGTCCCCGATCTCATCTGGGATTCCGAACTACCTTCGGTACATCAAAACACATAAACTCACATTACCTATCGTCATCGTATGTTAAGCGTGCGGACCCTACGGGTTCGAGAACTATGTAGACATGACCGAGACACGTCTCCTGTCAATAACCAATAGCGGAACCTGGATGCTCATATTGGCTCCTACGTATTCTACGAAGATCTTTATCAGTCAAATCGCATAACAACATACGTTGTTCCCTTTATCATCGGTATGTTACTTGCCCGAGATTTGTTCGTCGGTATCTCAATACCTAGTTCAATCTCGTTACCGGCAAGTCTCTTTACTTGTTCCGTAATACATCATCCCGTAACTAACTCATTAGTCACATTGCTTGCAAGGCTTATAGTGATGTGTATTACCGAGAGGGCCCAGAGATACCTCTCTGACAATCAGAGTGAAAAATCCTAATCTCGATCTATGCCAACTCAACAAGTACCATCGGAGACACCTGCCCAATTACGTTGTGACTTTTGGTAGCACACAAAGTGTTTCTCCTTTAATTGGGAGTTGCATAATCTCATAGTCATAGGAACATGTATAAGTCATGAAGAAAGCAATAGCAATATACTAAACGATCAAGTGCTAAGCTAAAGGAATGGGTCAAATCAATCACATCATTCTCTAATGATGTGATCCCGTTAATCAAATGACAACTCATGTCTATGGCCAGGAAACTTAACCATCTTTGATTCAATGAGCTAGTCAAGTAGAGGCATACTATTGACACTCTGTTTGTCTATGTATTCCCACATGTACTAAGTTTCCGGTTAATACAATTCTAGCATAAATAATAAACATTTATCATGATATAAGGAAATATAAATAACAACTTTATTATTGCCTCTAGGGCATATTTCCTTCAGTCTCCCACTTGCACTAGAGTCAATAATCTAGTTCACATCACCATGTGTTTTAACACCAATATTCACATCTGTATGTGATTAACACCCATAGTTCACATCATCATGTGATCAACACCCGAACGGTTAACTAGAGTCAATAATCTAGTTCACATCACTATGTGATTAACACCCAAAGAGTACTAAGGTGTGATCATGTTTTGCTTGTGAGAGAAGTTTAGTTAACAGGTCTGACACATTCAGAGCCGTATGTATTCTGCAAATATTCTATGTCTACAATGCTCTGCACGGAGCTACTCTAGCTAATTGCTCCCACTTTCAATATGTATTCAGATTGAGACTTAGAGTCATCTGGATTGGTGTAAAAGCTTGCATCGATGTAACTCTTTACGACGAGCTCTTTTATCACCTCCACAATCGAGAAATATTTCCTTAAGGATAATTTTGGCCGTTGTCCAGTGATCTACTCCTAGATCAAAATTGTACTCCCTTGCCAAACTCAGGGCAGGGTACACAATAGGTCTGGTACACAGCACATCGTACTTTATAGAACCTATGACTGTGGCACAGGGAATGATTTTCATTCTCTTTCTATTTTCTGTCGTGGTCAGGTTTTGAGTCTTACTCAACTTTACACCTTGTAATACATGCAAGAACCCTTTCTTTGACTGATCCATTTTTAACTTCTTCAAAACTTTACCAAGGTATATACTCACTAAAAATTCTTATCAAGCGTCTTGATCTATCTCTATAGATCTTGATGCCCAATATGTAAGCAGCTTCATCGAGGTCTTTCATTTAAAAAACTCTTATTCAAGTATCCCTTTATGTTATCCAGAAATTCTATATAATTCCAATCAACAATATGTCATCCACATATAATATTAGAAATGCTACAGAGCTCCCACTCATTATCTTGTAAATACATGCTTCTCCAAAAGTCTGCATAAAACCATATGCTTTGATCAACTCATCAAAGCGTATATTCCAACTCCGAGATGCTTGCACCAGTCCATAGATGGATCACTGGAGCTTGCACACTTTGTTAGCACCTTTAGGATTGACAAAACCTTCTGGTTTCATCATATACAACTGTTCTTTAATAAATCCATTAAGGAATGCAGTTTTGACATCCATTTGCCATATTTCATAAAAATGTGGCAATTACTAATATGATTCGGACAGACTTAAGCATAGATACGAGTGAGAAACTCTCATCGTAGTCAACACATTGAACTTGTCAAAAACCTTTTGCAACAATCCTAGCTTTGTAGATAGTAACACTAGTATTAGTGTCCATCTTCCTCTTGAAGATACGTTTATTTTCTATGGCTTGCCGATCATCGGGCAAGTCCACCAAAGTCCACACTTTGTTCTCATACATGGATCCCATCTCAGATTTCATGGCCTTCAAGCCATTTCACGGAATTAGGGCTCATCATAGCTTCCTCATAGTTCGTAGGTTTGTCATGGTAAAGTAACATGACCTCCAGAACAGGATTACCGTACCACTCTGGTGCGAATCTGAATCTGGTTGACCTACGAGGTTCAGTAGTAACTTGATCTGAAGTTTCATGATCATCATCATTAGCTTCCTCACTAATTGGTGTAGGAATCACTGGAACTGATTTCTGTGATGAACTACTTTCCAATTCGGGAGAAGGTACAATTACCTCAACAAGTGCTACTTTCCTCCCACTCACTTCTTTCGAGAGAAACTCCTTCTCTAGAAAGGATCCATCTTAGCAACGAATATCTTGCCTTCGGATCTGTGATAGAAGGTGTACCCAACAGTTTCCTTTGGGTATTCTATGAAGATGCACTTCTCCAATTTGGGTTCGAGCTTATCAAGTGGAAACTTTTTCACATAAGCATCACAACCTAAAAGTTTAAGAAACGACAACTTTGGTTTCTTGCCAAACCACAGTTCATAAGGCGTCGTCTCAACGGATTTTGATGGTGCCCTATTTAAAGTTAATGCAGCTGTCTCTAATGCATAACCCCAAAACGATAGTGGTAAACCGATAAGATACATCATAGATCACACCATATCCAATAAAGTGCGGTTACGACGTTCGGACACACCATTACGTTGTGGTGTTCCATGTGGCGTGAGCTGTGAAACTATTCCACATTGTTTTTAAATGAAGGCCAAACTCGTAACTCAAATATTCTCCTCTATGATCAGATTGTAGAAACTTTATTTTCTTATTATGATGATTCTCCACTTCACTCTGAAATTCTTTGAACTTTTCAAATGTTTCAGACTTGTGCTTCATTAAGTAGATATACTCATATCTGCTCAAATCATCTGTGAAGGTCAAAAAATAACGATACCCGCCACGAGAATCAACACTCATTGGACCGCATACATCGGCATGTATTATTTCCAACAAGTCAGTAGCTTGTTCCATTGTTTCGGAGAACGGAGTTTTAGTCATCTTGCCCAAAAGGAATGGTTCGCAAGCATCAAATGATTCATAACCAAGTGATTCCAAAAATCCATCTTTATGGAGTTTCTTCATGCGCTTTACATTGATATGACCCAGATGGCAGTGCCACAAATAAGTTGCACTATCATTGTCAACTTTTCATCTTTTGGCATCAATATTATGAATATGTGTATCACTACGATCGAGACCCAACAATCTATTTTCATTGGATGCGTGACCATCGAAGGTTTTATTCATGTAAACAGAACAACAATTATTCTCTGACTTTAAATGAATGACCGTATTGCAATAAACATGATCAAATCATATTCATGCTCAACGCAAATGCCAAATAACATTTATTTAGGTTTAACACTAATCCCGAAAGTATAGGGAGTGTGCGATGATGATCATATCAATCTTGGAACCACTTCCAACACACATCATCACTTCACCCTCAACTAGTCTCTGTTTATTCTGTAACTCCTGTTTCGAGTTACTAATTTTTAGCAACTGAAAAAATATCAAATACCCAGGGGCTACTATAAACACTAGTAAGGTACACATCAATAACCTACATATCAAATATACCCTTGTTCACTTTGCCATCCTTCTTATCCACCAAATATTCAGGGCATTTCCGCTTCCAGTGACCATTTCCTTTGCAGTAGAAGCACTCAGTTTCAGGCTTTAATCTATCTTTGGGCTTCTTCACGGAAGTGAAAACTTGCTTGCCATTCTACATGAAGTTCCCTTTCTTTCCCTTTGCCCTTTCTTGAAACTAGTGGTCTTGTTAATCATCAACACTTGATGCTCTTTCTTGATTTCTACCTTCATCGATTTCATCACCATGAAAAGCTTGGGAATGGTTTTCGTTATCCCTTGCATACTATAGTTGATCACTAAGTTCTACTAACTTGGTGATGGTGACTAGAGAACTCTGTCAATCACTATCTTATCTGGAAGATTAACTCCCACTTGATTCAAGCGATTGTAGTACCCAGACAATCTGAGCACATGCTCACTGCTTGAGCTATTCTCCTCCATCTTTTAGCTCTAGAACTTGTTGGAGACTTCATATCTCTCAACTTGGGTATTTTCTTGAAATATTAACTTCAACTCCTGGAACATCTCATATGATCCATGACGTTCAAAATGTCTTTGAAGTCCCGATTCTAAGCTGTTAAGCATGGTGCACTAAACTATCAAGTAGTCATCATATTGAGCTAGGCAAACGTTTATAACGTCTGCATCTGCTCCTGCAATAGGTCTGTCACCTAGCGGTGCATCAAGGACATAATTCTTCTGTGCATCAATGAGGATAAACCTCAGATCATGGACCCAGTCCGCATCATTGCTACTATCATCTTTCAACTTAGTTTTCTCTAGGAACACATATAAAACATAGGGAAGCAACAACGCGAGCTATTGATCTACAACATTATTTGCAAAATACTATCAGGACTAAGTTCATGATAAATTAAAGTTCAATTAATCCAAGTACTTAAGAACTCCCACTTAGATAGACATCCCTCTAATCATCTAAGTGATCGCGTGATCCAAATCAACTAAACCATGTCCGATCATCATGTGAGATGGAGTAGTTTTCAATGGTGAACATCACTATGTTGATCATATCTACTATATGATTCACGCTCGACCTTTCGGTCTCCAGTGTTCCGAGGCCATATTTGCATATGCTAGGCTCGTCAAGTTTAACCCGAGTATTTCTGCATGTGCAAAACTGGCTTGCACCCATTGTAGGTGAACGTTGAGTTTATCACACCCGATCATCACGTGGTGTCTCGGCACGATGAACTTTGGCAACGGTGCATACTCAGGGAGAACACTTATACCTTGAAATTTAGTGAGAGATAATTTTATAATGCGTCCGTCAATCAAAGCAGAATAAGATGTATAAAAGATAAACATCACATGCAATCATAATTTGTGACATGATATGGCCATCGTCATCTTGTGCCTTTGATCTCCATCTCCAAAGCATCGTCAGGATCTCCATCATCACTGGCATGACACCATGATCTCCATCATCTTGATCTATATCAATGTGTCGTCACATGGTCGTCTCGCCAACTATTGCTATTGCAGCTATTGCTATCGCATAACAATAAAGTAAAGCAATTATTTGGTGCTTGCGTCTTATGCAATAAAGAGACAACCATAAGGCTTCTGCCAGTTGCCGATAACTTCAACAAAACATGATCATCTCATACAACAACCTATATCTCATCACGTCTTGACCATATCACATCACAACAAGCCCTGCAAAAACAAGTTAGACGTCCTCTACTTTTTTGTTGCAAGTTTTACGTGGCTGCTATGGGTTTAGCAAGAACCGTTCTTACCTACGCATCAAAACCACAACGATATTTCATCAAGTTAGTGTTGTTTTGACCTTCAATAAGGACTGGGCGTAGCCTCACTCGATTCAACTAAATTTGGAGAAACTGACACCCGCCAGCCACCTGTGTGCAAAGCACGTCGGTAGAACCAGTCTTGCGTAAGCGTACGCATAATGTCGGTCCGGGCCGCTTCATCCAACAATACCGCCGAATCAAAGTATGACATGTTGGTAAGCAGTATGACTTGTATCACCCACAACTCACTTGTGTTCTACTCGTGCATATAACATCTATGCATAAACCTGGCTCGGATGCCACTGTTGGGGAACGTAGTAATTTCAAAAAAATTCCTATGCACATGCAAGATCATGGTGATGCATAGCAACGAGAGGGGGGAGTGTCGTCCATGTACCCTCGTAGACCATAAGCGGAAGCGTTATGACAACACAGTTGATGTAGTCGTACGTCTTCACGATCGACCAATCCAAGTACCGAACGTACGACACCTCCGCGATCTGCACACGTTGAAAGTGCAACTATCCCTAGGTGGTTTTGGTAATTCCTAACAACATATAACTCATTGAGCTAACACTATTTCAAGATAAATATTTCAGGAAAAGCTCAATGAATGGCATGGCATGGATGAGGAAGTGCACCCCTCAAAATGCTAAGGATAAAAGGATTGGCTCAAGCTCAAAGTTCAAGACTCTACATTTTATATTTTAGTGATCCAAATCACATTGAGTCTATAGGAAAACCCAATACTATCAAGGTGGGATGAGGTGTTGCTTAATGAGGTTCTCGCTCAAAGTGCTTAGTGATATGCTCCAAAACCCTCAATTACTTTCTCACATCCACATATGACCTAAACCAAAAGTCAAACTCGGCCCCACCGATTCTTTCTATCCGGCGCCACCGAGTTCAGATGTCATAGCCACTGCCACAAACCCTAGGCAAATCGGTCTCACCGATGGGGATCTCGATCTCACCGAGATGGGATTGTAATCTCTCTGTTTCCCTTCGTAACGTTTCGGTACCACCGAGATGAGCGATCGGTCCCACCGAGATTGCAATGTAAACTCTCTGTTTCCCTTTCGTAACATTTCGGTCTCACCGAGATGAGCGAACCGGTCCCACCGAGTTTACCTGACCAACTCTCTGGTTAGCTTATTACCAAAATCGGTCCCACCGAGTTTGTGTAATCGGTCTCACCGAGATTACGTTATGCCCTAACCCTAACCATATCGGTCCTACCGAGTTGCATGTCGGTCCCACCGAAAATCCTAACGGTCACTAGATTTGCTGAATCGGTCCGACCGAGTTTCTCAATTCGGTCCCACCGAGATTGGCAAGTTGTGTGTAACGGTTAGATTTTGTGTGGAGGCTATATATACCCCTCCACCTCCTCTTCATTCGTGGAGAGAGCCATCAGAACGAACCTACACTTCCAACTTACATTTTCTGAGAGAGAACCACCTACTCATGTGTTGAGACCAAGATATTCCATTCCTACCATATGAATCTTGATCTCTAGCCTTCCCCAAGTTGCTTTCCACTCAAATCTTCTTTCCACCAAATCCAAATCCTGTGAGAGAGAGTTGAGTGTTGGGGAGACTATCATTTGAAGCACAAGAGCAAGGAGTTCATCATCAACACACCATTTGTTACTTCTTGGAGAGTGGTGTCTCCTAGATTGGCTAGGTGTCACTTGGGAGCCTCCGACAAGATTGTGGAGTTGAACCAAGGAGTTTGTAAGGGCAAGGAGATCGCCTACTTCGTGAAGATCTACCGCTAGTGAGGCAAGTCCTTCGTGGGCGACGGCCATGGTGGGCTAGACAAGGTTGCTTCTTCGTGGACCCTTCTTGGGTGGAGCCCTCCGTGGACTCGCGCAGTCGTTACCCTTCGTGGGTTGAAGTCTCCATCAACGTGGATGTACGATAGCACCACCTATCGGAACCACGACAAAAACATCCGTGTCTCCAATTGCGTTTGAATTCTCCAAACCCTTCCCTTTACATTCTTGCAAGTTGCATGCTTTACTTTCCGCTGCTCATATACTCTTTGCATACTTGCTTGAATTGTGTTAAGATTGGTTGACTTGTGCTAAGTTAGCTAAAATCTGCCAAGAACTAAAATTGGGAAAAGGATAAGTTTTTATTTGGTCAAGTAGTATAATCACCCCCCCTCTAGACATACTTCTGATCCTACAAGTGGTATCAGAGCTTTGGTCTCCATTTGCTTTGATTTCCATAGCTTTTGGTGGTCATAGCCTTGGTTTCACAACCTAGGAGAGTATGACGTCTAGCGAGGGAAACTACCACCGTAGAGGTCCTTACTTTGATGGTATGCATTTTGCTAGTTGGAAGCATAAGATGAAAATGCATATTCTCAGACATAACCCTGCCGTTTGGGCTATTGTGTGTATTGGCTTGCAAGGTGAATTCTTTGATGGGAGAGAACCGAACCGTGAAGCTAGCGCGGATGAGTTGAAGATGCTGCAATACAACGCTCAAGCTTGTGATATCCTCTTCAACGGATTGTGCCCCGAAGAATTCAACAAAATCAGTCGTCTTGAGAATGCAAAGGAAATTTGGGATACTTTGATTGATATGCATGAAGGTACGGACTCCGTCAAGGAATCCAAGTTGGATGTGCTTCAAAGTCAACTTTACAAGTTCAAGATGAAGGATGGTGAAGGCGTCGCTCAAATGTACTCTAGGCTTGCTCTCATTACAAATGAGATTGCCGGCTTAGGAAGTGAAGAGATGAACGACAAATTCATCATCAAGAAGATCCTAAGAGCATTGGATGGAAAATATGATACCATGTGCACACTGATCCAAATGATGCCCAATTACAAGAATCTCAAGGCAACGGAAGTCATTGGAAGAATTGTTGCTCATGAGATGTCACTCAAGGATAAGGAGGAGCTCCACAACAAATCAAGTGGTGCTTACAAAGCCTCATGTGAAGCCCCCACATCATCAAGTGAGAAACAAACCTTCTATGAAGAATTGAGCCTAATGGTGAAGAACTTCAACAAATTCTACAAAAGTAGAAGCAAAGAGAGAAGCTCCAACTCAAGGTCCTACAATGACAAAAGATCTTCTAGTCGAGAGCGCAATTGCTACAATTGTGGAAGACCCGGACACTATTCCAATGAGTGGACAACTCCCTACAAACGAAGAGAAGAATCACCTAAGAGGAGAAGTAGAAGAGAAGAATCACCACCAAGAGAGAGAAGGAGTAGAGATGATCGTTATGAACGAAGAACATCCCGGAGAAGCAAGGATTCGGAAAGAAGGACAAGTCATCAAGGAGCTACACAAAACGAAGACATCAAGCTCATGTTGGTGAATGGGTATCCGGTTCCGACTCCGACAATCACTCCGAGAGAAGCTATCACTCCGACTCCGAACATACTCAAGATGAAGGTGTTGCCGGTCTAGCACTTGTGTCAACCAACTCCTACGACATATTTGATTCACCAAATGAGGGACTTGGAAGATGCTTCATGGCTAAAGGCCCAAAGGTAACACACCCCGAGTATGTTGATTTCAATAGTGATGAAGATGACTTGCTAGGTGATGATGATTTACTTATTGACAACTCTAGTGATGAATACTATGATGAAACGTCAATTAATCATGCTAATCAAGATAAAACGAATGACGATGATAAGGAGAAGATTGAGCTCCTAACTAAAGAACTAAACACTCTTAAGTTAGCTCATGAAACTATCTTAGGGGATCATCGAGAACTTTTAAGGACTCATGAGAAGTTACGCTTTGAAAAGCTCAACCTTGAGCAAGAGCATGAGTTCTTAAAGGCAATCAATGATGATCTTCGCAAGAAAAGTTCTTCTTACATTGCCAAGCGTTTACTCTTATCTACTTACATGCCTCAAGTCAAGTCTAGTAACAAGAACAAGAAGGATTCTTCCTCTAGTAGTAACAATAATCATGTTAAATCTAATGTTGTTGCTTCTAGTAGTTCTCTTGATTCCACTAATGATTCTCTTAGCCAAGTTACACTTGAGCAAGAAAATAGCTTATTGAAGGGAATTATAGAGAAAGGTGTTTACAAGAGCCTTGCCGGGAGTAAGCAATTCGAGGAAATTGTACGCAAGCAAGGAAGGCACCGGAAGAACCAAGGTGTTGGTTTTGAACGAAAGTTCAATGCCAATGGAGTTGAGTGGGAAGAAGATCAATACCCCAAGACGAAGTTTGTTCCTCAACAAGAGAAGTATGATCCTACTTCCTTCAAAGGGACACAAGCTCAAGATGATCTTCCACCACAAGACCACAAGCAAAAAGGCAAGGATGAGCTTCAAGAGGAGATTGATGCATTTGAAGAAGCTCCCAAGGCCTTGGTCAAGTGGGTTCCCAAGACTACGTCAAGTTCTACTTCATCAAGTACGACTACAACCCCAAGGATTCCCATCAAGATGGTGTGGATCCCGAAGAAGAAGAACTAGAGAGTTCTTGAGGGTGACTCCGCCAACATACTTCACTCATATCATTTTGGCAAGGACAAGTGCAATCAACTTCCACATCTTGCACTAGTTCATGGAGTCACAAACCCTCTTGTTGGTAAGACAAGGGACAAGGTAACCTAATGCTTTCATAGACATCATTTTGTGTGTGCATCACTCTATGTCTATGGATATCCTTGTTTGTTCCTTGTGGGACTAACCCGTGTAGGTATTGAAAGTGCAACTCACTCCAAAGGGTTGCTCCAAATGATCTACATCAACATTGAGCATCCACATCTTCAACACCTACATGAAGTCATCATCGACAAAACCCAAGGTTAGTTCATCCCTCTAAGGGGGGATCTCACATCTAGGGGGAGCTTTACTCTAAGAATTGAGTTAAAGCAACTCTAATGGTGTGAACACATCAATGCATTATGTAAAAGTGGCAACCCCACTTGAGCTTAAACGATGAGTATGACCTATGATCAAATGTTCTCATTTGACTCCTAAGTCAATATACTCATATATAGATGACCTAGTCATCGCCAATTGCTTGATAGATGCTAGAATGGTTGTGCATGCTTTGCCACATATTTCATTTGTCATTTTATTGTGTGAGCATGTTGGTTGCATATTTTACTCATTCGAGGACATCCACTTGTTGTTTTGATTGTTTGGTTCCTTTTCTTTTGCCAAGTGGATGGACAAGAATGCCTAAGAACCTTCTCTAGCTATCTATGATTTTCTTATCTCAAACTCTATTCTTGCTACATCACAAAGTTTGATCAAGTCAGATTCGAACCACTTTGTGTGAGAAGCACTCGGAGTCCCCGATTCGTCATGGACTTAAACTTCCAAAACTTCTTTGTGCGTTTCGGTCTGACCGATTCTTCCATTTCGGTCATACCGAGATCACTAAGTCGATCTAGGTTTTCAATCTCGGTGCAGCCGATTTGAACATTTTGGTCACACCGAGTTGCAGTAACTGCTTGCAGTAATGCATCTCGGTGCCACCGAGTTGTTCCACTCGGTCACACCGACAGGGTCGGGATATATATATATCCACGGGCAATTTTTTTAGAAATTTCTCCGAACTGTTTCGCCCGCGCTCAGCCCACTCTGCCTCCTGGGTCTCCGGATCGTCCTCCTCGTCACCAGCTGCCTCCCGCCGCTGGTCTCCACCGCCGTCAACGGGAATCATCTCCGCCGTTGCCGCCGTAACGAGTCCATCACCGAACTAGGGTATGGACTTGATCCTTGTGCTAATCTCATTCCGATTCCTAGCACACTGTTTTCGCCATGTATCTTGCCATGATTGAGATCACTTTATCCAGTAAAAACACTCCGTAGATTAGGTTTGGATTGAAAATTTGGGGTTAAGTTTCTGCCCAAACCATCTCGGATCGACCGAGTTGTAGAAATTGGTTCCACCGATTTGGCCAAGGCCATTGCACATGTGATTTTCAGTCCGACCGAGAATTGCAAATCGGTGTGACCGAGTTCAAGACTTTGTGAAACCCTAGCAGTCTCGGTTCCACCGAACTGTGACTCGGTCTGACCGAGTTTACTAGTTTAGGTTCCTACAGCTACTTCGGTATCACCGAGTTTACAAAACGGTAGATCCGAAATGCTTTCTGTGAAAAACTAAAACTAAGTTTTTAACTCATTCTCTTGCAAAAACCTCTGTATTTTGTGATGATCATCCTATCTACCTCATCTATATCTATTCACAGGGTCTGCTGTTAGTGTTTGCAACATGTCTAATCAAAGTGACAGTTAGAACAAGTCTGAGGAGCAGGTTCACATGAGTGAGGGCACTAGTCCCTCTAGCAGTTATGATGGTAGCATAAGCACACCCAGCAACTTGCCTAAGGCAGCCACCAGGGCCAGAAAAAAGAAAACCTCAGAGTCTGAAGATGAAGACTATGTGGCTGTAGAGGATGAGGCCACTTCCAAGAAGAAGGTGCTCAAGAAGGAATATGGCACAGCTGCTGCCACTAAGCCTGGAATGAGGAGAAAAGAACCTGCTAGAAGAGTTCCCATGTCCAAAACCAGAGCCTCCACTCAAGTGCCTTTGGAATCTGAACCCAAAGAGGCTGCTGAGGAAGGGAAGAAGAGGAAGGAAAGGGTCAAGAAGACCATGGCCAGGATTGTTGGAAAGCCTTCCATGATGGAAGAAGAAGAAGAGGTTGCTGCACCAGCACCTAAAGCTTAGAAGCTTATGGATGATGCCATCAGGTCAGGGGTTGCTTCATCAAAGCCCAAAGAAGCACCCAAGGCAGCTGCTCCAAAGCCTAAAATTGCACCCAAGAGGAATACTAGGAACATTCGTGCTGGAGAGAAGAACAAGGCCGCAGTGCCTGAAGTTGTTGTTGAAGAAGAAGATGATGAGGAACATGTCTTGAGAAAGTTGAAGCCAAAAATTCCAGATCACAATGATGCTCATCCTGTAGCTGAGGATATGAAGCTGAGAAAGGATGCAGGTCTCAGACAATGGAGATTGACAGATCCCTATGCTGTCAGGAGAAGGACTGCTGTGGACTATAGGTTCCATACAAAGGAACAACATGATTTCTATGAGACAGTGCTGCTTGACAAGAAGCCAATTGTCTGTGACATGAGATGGGTGGACTGGAAATATATCAAGGAGAATGAAGAGCACTATCCTGGTGTGTACGATAGTTTCAGTGCTTGTGGAGTGGCTGACTTTGTTGGGCAGAAGTTCACAAAGTGGAATGATGAGCTTATAATGCAGTTCTACTCCACATCACACTTTTATCCAGATGGAAGGATAGTATGGATGTCTGAAGGTACTAAGTACCAATCAACTAATGAAGAATGGGCTAATCCGATCAATGCACCTAAGGAGAAAGAGGATGACTTGGATGTTTATGCCAAGAAGAAGAAGGATCACAACTCTATGGCACATATGTACAAGGAGATCCCAGATGCTGCTATTGAAACACAAAAGTTTGGATCAGTACATTACCTTCTGTCAGGGCTGCCAACCATCAACTGGATCGTCAAGCACACTCTTTTGCCTAAGTCTGGAGATCACAAGATGATCAGAGTCCATGATATCAATCTGCTTCACATATTTGATGTGCCTCAAAAGTTCAAGGTCATGAGCCTCATAGTGGAAACTATCAAGAGGACAACTGCAGACCAGAAGAGAAGTTGTGGGTATGCCCCACAGATCCAGGAGCTTATTAACTCCAAGATGGGCACTGGCACATACCTACTGGACAAGGATCACATGCCTATCTATCCAGATTTTGAGGACAACATAGTGGTTATGGATGAAGATGAACCATCTTCCGTGCAAGCACAAGCAAAGAAGGAGAAGGTAAGGAATGAAAAGGCTACAAAGATGCTAACCATTGATGAGGCATCTCAGTACTTCTTGAAGAGCAAGCAGGATCAGCTTGGCTACTTGATTGCCTCCACTCTGAGGATTGAGAAGGGATTGGCCACCCTGACTCAAAACCAGGAGAGCCTGGAGAGGATCATGGAGCAAAAGTTCTATGACCTGGATGTGAAGGTCACTGAGATATAGTCAGTTGTTGAGCAACTTCAAGATGACATGCAGGAGAGGAAGGGCAAGACTACTACCGATGCTTTAGCCAGAGTGCCCAGGAGCCAGAGATCAGTTGCAGTGCCTGTTCTAGACACCAGAGCAACTTCATCTGCACCAGCTACAGCTTCTGTGCAACTAGCTCCAGCACCTACTCCACTACCTCCATCCACATCAACTGAAGTCTTCGTCCAAGGAGCCATCTCTACACCACCACCTGAAGACCAAGCCTGAGAGTCGATTTAGTACTATGCATTTTCTATGAACTTTTTGGTAACTTGTTGCCAAAGGGGGAGAAGATGTATAGATCATAGGCTTTGAGAGAGAGTGTTGCTTTTTATTCTCTCTTGTTTTGGTGGTTGAACTTTGTTTGCTTGTTTGATATACTTTATGCCTGTGTGATACTTGGATGATCATGTGTTTGATCATATGCTACATTAATGCTTGTTGGATGACATTATCCTTTTATCTCTATATGATCATTCACTTTGCTTGCTGATGAGTGCATGTATTTTAATTATTATCATTTTGAGCGCTCCACCAAGATGTATGTGACATGGGAGAGTAACTCATGATCTTAACTCATTGTGCATTTGCAGTCCAAAGCAAATTTTAAACTATGCACAAATTTAGGGGGAGCTCTCACATTTCACATACTTCTCAAAGCGAAAATGTTTTTCAATCTTATTATCATTTGTCGAAGCTTTGATCTATATGTTGTCATCAATTACCCAAAAGGGGGAGATTGAAAGTGCAACTATCCCTAGGTGGTTTTGGTAATTCCTAACAACATATAACTCACTGAGCTAACACTATTTCAAGATAAATATTTCAGGAAAAGCTCAATGAATGGCATGGCATGGATGAGAAAAGTGCACCCCTCAAAATGCTAAGGATAAAAGGATTGGCTCAAGCTCAAAGCTCAAGACTCTACATTTTATATTTTAGTGATCCAAGATCACATTGAGTCTATAGGAAAAGCTAATACTATCAAGGAGGGATGAGGTGTTGCTTAATGAGGTTCTTGCTCAAAGTGCTTAGTGATATGCTCCAAAACCCTCAACTACTTTCTCACATCCACATATGACCTAAACCAAAAGTCAAACTCGGCCCCACCGATTCTTTCTATCCGGCGCCACCGAGTTCAGATGTCATAGCCACTGCCACAAACCCTAGGCAAATCGGTCTCACCGATAGGGATCTCGATCTCACCGAGATGGGATTGTAATCTCTCTGTTTCCCTTCGTAACGTTTCGGTACCACCGAGATGAGCGATCGGTCCCACCGAGATTGCAATGTAAACTCTCTGTTTCCCTTTCGTAACATTTCGGTCTCACCGAAATGAGCAAACCGGTCCCACCGAGTTTACCTGACCAACTCTCTGGTTAGCTTATTACCAAAATCGGTCCCACCGAGTTTGTGTAATCGGTCTCATCGAGATTATGTTATGCCCTAACCCTAACCATATAGGTCCTACCGAGTTGCATGTCGGTCCCACCGAAAATCCTAACGGTCACTAGATTTGCTGAATCGGTCCGACCGAGTTTCTTAATTCGGTCCCACCGAGATTGGTAAGTTGTGTGTAATGGTTAGTTTTTGTGTGGAGGCTATATATACCCCTCCACCTCCTCTTCATTCGTGGAGAGAGCCATCAGAACGAACCTACACTTCCAACTTACATTTTCTGAGAGAGAACCACCTACTCATGTGTTGAGACCAAGATATTCCATTCCTACCATATGAATCTTGATCTCTAGCCTTCCCCAAGTTGCTTTCCACTCAAATCTTCTTTCCACCAAATCCAAATCCTGTGAGAGAGAGTTGAGTGTTGGGGAGACTATCATTTTAATCACAAGAGCAAGGAGTTCATCATCAACACACCATTTGTTACTTCTTGGAGAGTGGTGTCTCCTAGATTGGCTAGGTGTCACTTGGGAGCCTCCAACAAGATTGTGGAGTTGGACCAAGGAGTTTGTAAGGGCAAGGAGATCGCCTACTTCGTGAAGATCTACCTCTAGTGAGGCAAGTCCTTCATGGGTGACGGCCATGGTGGGATAGACAAGGTTGCTTCTTCGTGGACCCTTCCTGGGTGGAGCCCTCCGTGGACTCACGCAGCCGTTACCCTTTGTGGGTTGAAGTCTCCATCAACGTGGATGTATGATAGCACCACCTATCAGAACCACGACAAAAACATCCATGTCTCCAGTTGTGTTTGATGTCTCCAAACCCTTCTCTTTACATTCTTGCAAGTTGCATGCTTTACTTTCTGTTTCTCATATACTCTTTGCATGCTTGCTTGAATTGTGTTAAGATTGCTTGACTTGTGCTAAGTTAGCTAAAATATGCCAAGAACTAAAATTGGGAAAAGGATAAGTTTTTATTTGGTCAAGTAGTCTAATCACCCCCCCTCTAGACATACTTCCGATCCTACACACGTTCAGCTCGGTGACGTCCGAGGAACTCATGATCCAGTAGAGCTTCGAGGGAGAGTTCCGTCAGCACGACGGCGTGATGACGTTGTTGATGAAGCTACCGACGTAGGGCTTCACCTAAGCACTGCTACGATATGACCGAGGTGGATTATGGTGGAGGGGGGCACGGCACACGGCTAAAGATCAATGATCAACTTGTGTGTCTATGGGATGCCCCCCCTCTCCGTATATAAAGGAGTGGAGGAGGGGAGGGGCAAGCCCTCTCTATGGCGTGCCCTGGGGATTCCTACTCCCACCGGGAGTAGGATTCCCCCCTTCCATGTAGTAGGAGTAGGAGTCAAGGAAAGGGAAGAGAGAAGAGAAGGAAGGAGGGGGCGCCGCCCCTCCCCCTAGTCCAATTCGGACTAGGCCTTGGGGGGCGCGTGGCCTGCCTCTCTCTCTCTCCCTTAAAGCCCAATAAGGCCCATATACTCCCCGGCGAATTCCCGTAACTCTTCGGTACTCTGAAAAATACCCGAATCACTCGGAACATTTCCGATGTCCGAATATAGTCGTCCAATATATTGATCTTTACGTCTCGACCATTTCAAGACTCCTCGTCGTGTCCCCAATCTCATCTGGGACTCCGAACTACTTTCAGTAAATCAAAACACATAAACTCATATTACCGATCGTCACCAAACGTTAAGCGTGCGAACCCTACGGGTTCGAGAACTATGTAGACATGACTGAGACACGTCTCCGGTCAATAAGCAATAGCAGAACCTGGATGCTCATATTGGCTCCTGCATATTCTACGAAGATCTTTATCGGTCAAACCGCATAACAACATACGTTGTTCCTTTTGTCATCGGTATGTTACTTGCCCGAGATTCGACCGTCGGTATCTCAATACCTAGTTCAATCTCGTTACCGACAAGTCTCTTTATTTACTCGTTCTGTAATACATCATCCCGTAACTAACTCATTAGTCGCATTGCTTGCAAGGCTTATAGTGATGTGTATTACCGAGAGGGCCCAGAGATATCTGTCCGACAATCGGAGTGACAAATCCTAATATCGATCTATGCCAACTCAACAAGTACCATCGGATACACTTGTAGAGCACCTTTATAATCACCCAGTTACGTGACTTTTGGTAGCACACAAAGTGTTCCTCCGGTAATGGGGAGGTGCATAATCTCATAGTCATAGGAACATGTATAAGTCATGAAGAAAGCAATAGCAATATACTAAACGATGAAGTGCTAAGCTGACGGAATGGGTCAAGTCAATCACATCATTCTCTAATGATGTGATCTCGTTAATCAAATAACAGCTCATGTCTATGGCCAGGAAACTTAACCATCTTTGGTTCAACGAGCTAGTCAAGTAGAGGCATACTAGTGACACTCTGTTTGTCTATGTATTCACACATGTACTAAGTTTCCAGTTAATACAATTCTAGCATGAATAATAAACATTTAGCATGATAGAAGGAAATATAAATAACAACTTTATTATTGCCTCTAGGGCATATTTCCTTCATATCATGCTAAATTAAAGAAAGATCTTGATCATGCTCTTGTTGTATCTCGTGTGCTCAATTCCGAGAAGTCTAAACTTGGGGTTGACCATGCTAGACTGAAGGAGGAGTTTGATATACTTTACAAGGCTCACAAGGCCTTGAAGGGTGCTCATGCTAGCCTCAAGGAGTCTTATGATCAACTCCAAGTGAAGCTAACCAAGGAGAAAGCCACTTTTCCTCATATGGTCTTAATTGATAATGCAAATGCTACTAACCCGTGTTGTGAGCATGTGCATCTTGTGGAGGAGAATTCCAAGTCGAAGTAGCAACTTGAGAAAGGCCTTGTGTCTTGCATACAAGGAGAGAATAACCTCAACAGCCTTTTGAGCAATCAAAAGGAAGTTGTGGCCAAGGAGGGGATTGGGTTTGCACCCAAGTCTAAGAAGAAGAAGAAGAACGACAAGACCATGCAACCTCCTCCTCATAAGCAAACCTTTGTGAAGGAGGGAGAGGGTACTCCTAAGTAGAAGAAGAACAACACGAAGGGTGGCGGTGTCAAGAAGGGCAATGCTACTCCTTCCAATAAAACCGGCGATTTTAACCCTTCTTATGTGTTATGCCGTGCTAGTGATGGGCATGTTTATGCCAAGTTTGTTGGTTCTTCTTATGAGTACATTGAATGGTCTATTTGGGTTCCTAAGACCCTTGTTGCTAACATCAAAGGACCCATTACAAAACGGGTACCTAAAACCAAGCATTGATCTCTTCTAGGTGTTTACTTCCGGTGAGGGATCATGGTTGCTCGATAGTGAAGCCACAAATCATATGACCAGAAGCAATGACTTGGTGGTGGACGTGCATAAGGTCTCATCTATGCCCACCAATGTCGAGTGGGGTGATGCCTCGTCTTCTAAGGTATTGGATCTTGGCAAGGTTGTCATTTCTCACGATCTCATGATCGAGAAAGTCATGCTTGTTAAGTCCCTTGCATACAATTTACTTTCTATTTGTCAACTTGCACTCATGGGCTTTGCCACTTTCTTTGATACTGATACCATGGCCCTCTTGTGGAGCAAGACTCTTAAAGTAGGCTTTCTTGGGCATGTCGAGAACGCTCTTTATGTGATTAACTTTTCAAAGCGACCCACTAAGACCGCGACATGCCTAATGGCTAAAGTTGACGTGGGATGGCTTTGGCATCGCCGTTTAGCCCACGTCAATATGAGATCTTTGCAAAGTCTTCTCAAGGGGGACCATGTCCGTGGACTAACAAATGTTAGTTTTGCCAAAGATCATGCTTGCAGTGCTTGTATCGACGGAAAGCTACATGAGAAGGCTCACCCTCCCACGACTATCATCTACTCGAAGAGTCCCTTGGAGCTCCTTCACTTGGATCTCTTTGGGCCTCCATCCTTTGATAGTCTTGGGGGTAGAAAGTATTGCTTGGTGATTGTGGATGATTATTCAAGATACACTTGGTTATATTTCTTCAAGAGGAAAAGTGAGACTCAACAAACCATCATCGACTTTGCAAATGAAGCTCAACATCAACACAATGCAAAGATCTTGACAATAAGAAGTGACAACGGCACCAAGTTCAGGAACTACACCTTGGATGAGTTTCTTAGTGATGAGGGGATCAAGCATCAATATTACGCACCTTATACCCCTCAACAAAATGGTGTAGCGGAGAGGAAGAACCAAATGTTGATGGATGCGGCAAGGACCATGATGGCGGAGTTCAAGTCTTCCTACAACTTTTGGGCCGAAGCCATCAACACCGCTTGTTGCATCCAATCGGTTCTATCTCCGCAAAGGCTTGAACAAGACTCCATATGGATACTTACCAGCAACAAGCCCAACCTCAAGTACTTTTGGGTGTTCGGTTGTAAGTGTTTCATTCTCAAGAAAGGTGCTCGTTTGTCTAAATTTGAGGCTAGAGCTCATGAGGGCATATTGTTGGTTATGCTACAAACTCTCATGCTCACCGTGTCCTCAACAAGTCCATAGGACTCATTAAGGATACGTGTAACATGGAGTTTGACGAGAATAACGGCTCCCAAGTGGAGCAATGTGGTACTTGTGATGTAGGTGATGAAATTCCTCCCCAAGCCATAAGAAGAATGGGTGTAGGTCATATACTACCCATGGAGGAACCCGTTGTGGCTAAAGGTTAAGGACAAAGTTCCACTCAAGTGGAGCCATATCACCAACCCAATACCCACACGCTTCCGAAGGACAAAGTGAAGGCCCTCAACCAAGTGAACAAGATCAAGGGCAAGATCAATCTGAAGATGATGGTGAACCACCAAGTGATGCCCAAGGTCAAGTTCTCCCTCCCGAGCAAGTTCAGGATCAAGAGCAAGCTCAAGGTCAAGAACAATCTCAAGACGACTGAGGGAGTCCTCGATAAGGGGGTATCCGGACAGCCGGACTATATGCTTTGTCCGGACTGTTGGACTATGAAGATACAAGATAGAAGACTTCGTCCCTTGTCCGGATGGGACTCTCCTTGGCGTGGAAGGAAAGCTTGGCAATTTGGATGTAGACCTCCTTCTCTGTAAACCGACCCTGTGTAACCCTAGCCCCCTCCGGTGTCTATATAAACCAGAGGGTTTAGTCCATAGGACTCACGATCATCATCAACAATCATACCATAGGCTAGCTTCTAGGGTTTAGCCTCTCTGATCTCGTGGTAGATCAACTCTTGTAACACTTATATCATCAAGATCAATCAAGCAGGAAGTAGGGTGTTACCTCCATCGAGAGGGCCCGAACCTGGGTAAAACATCGTGTCCCCAGTCTCCTGTTACCATTAGCCTTAGACGCACAGTTTGGGACCCCCTACCCGAGATCCACCGGTTTTGACACCGACATTGGTGCTTTCATTGAGAGTTCCTCTGTGTCGTCACTACAAGGTTAGACGGCTTCTCCAACCTTCGACTACGCAGTCCTGGGCGAGACTTTTCTCCCCGGACAGATCTTCGTGTTCGGCGGCTTCGCACTGCGGGCCAATTCACTTGGTCATCTGGAGCAGATTGATAGCTACGCCCCCGGCCATCAGGTCAGGTTTAGAAACCTAAACTACATCACCGACATCCGCGGAGACTTGATCCTTGACGTATCCGGGCCTGTGTCAGGAGCACCGAACAATCACGACGTGCACGACCTAGATCGGCAATCGGACATTATTTGGATCATCACACCTGCTACCGCTCCGGACTTCGCTCCAGAGCGGGTCGTGCCTTCCAAGGACGGGTGGATGGACCCCGCTGTCGGTGTCAAAACCGGCGGATCTCGGGTAGGGGGTCCCGAACTGTGTTTCTAGGCGGATGGTAACAGGAGACAAGGGACACAATGTTTTTACCCAGGTTCGGCCCCTCTCGATGGAGGTAAAACCCTACTCCTGCTTGATTAATATTAATTATATGGGTAGTACAAGAGTTGATCTACCACGAGATCAGAGAGGCTAAACCCTAGAAGCTAGCCTATGGTATGATTGTTGTTCGTCCTACGGACTAAAAAATCTCCGGTTTATATAGACATCGGAGAGGGCTAGGGTTACACAGAGTCGGTTACAATGGGAGGAGATCTACATATCGTATCGCCAAGCTTTCCTTCCACGGCAAGGAAAGTCCTATCCGGACACGGGACGAAGTCTTCAATCTTGTATCTTCATAGTCTGGGAGTCTGGCCAAATGTCATAGTCCGACCATCCGGACACCCCCTAATCCAGGACCCCTAAGTAGCCCCTGAACCAGGCTTCAATGACGACGAGTCCGGCGCGCAAATTGTCTTCGGCATTGCAAGGTGGGTTCCTCCTCCAAATACTTCATAGAAGATGTTGAACACAAGGATAGTGTCCGGCTCTGTAAAATAAGTTCCACATACCACCGTAAAGAGAATAATATTTACACAAATCTAATCTGCTGACGGATTCCGTAGTGTGACATCACGCTACAGCCAAGCCTTTATTCGAATCGTTTTACTGTTCCACCTCAGCGTGTTTAGCAAGGCGATTTCCTTGGCACGTCTTGTCAAAGCAGAGATCGTGTCCCCTTATTCCGGGATTCTCATGAATACGAGCATGGGTAACACAACCGTGCCATTGGTATGACTTCTTAATTGAAAGTGAGTCTCACACGGTCACGGGGAGGGCTCTTGGTATTCAACCTCTTTATAAAGGGACCAAGGCTCTATTGGGGAACGTTGCAGAAAATTAAAAAATTTCCTACGGTTTCACCAAGATCTATCTATGAGTTCATCTAAGCAACGAGTCAAGGGAGTGAGTTTGCATCTACATACCACTTTTAGATCGCGTGCGGAAGCTTGCAAGGGGATGGTGATGATGGAGTCGTACTCGACGTGATTCAGATCACCGATGTCCAAGTGCTGAACGGACAGCACCTCCGCGTTCAACACACGTACGGGACGGGAGACGTCTCCTCCTTCTTGATCCAGAAAGGGGGAAGGAGAGGTTGATGATGATCCAGCAGCACGACGGCGTGGTGGTGGATGTAGCAGAACTCCAGCAGGGCTTCACCAAGCGACTACGGGAGGAGGACGAGGTGTAGCAGGGGGAGGGAGGCGCCAAGCACAAGGGTACGGCTGCCCTCCCCTTTGCCCTCCTTTATATAGGCCCCCAGGGGGGGCGCCGGCCCTGGGAGATTGGATCTCCCAAGTGGGCGGCGGCCAAGGGGGGAGGAGTGGCCCCCAAGGCATGTGGTGCGCCCCCCCCACCCTAGGGTTTCAACCCTAGGCGCAGGGGGTGGGCCTAGGGGGCGCACCAGCCCACTATGGGCTGGCTCCCCTCCCACGTCAGCCCATGGGGCCCTCCGGGATGGGTGGCCCCACCCGGTGGACCCCCCAGGACCCTTCCGGTGGTCCCGGTACATTACCGAGAGACCCCGAAACTTTCCCGATGGCCAAAATACCACTTCCTATATATTATCCTTTACCTCTGGACCATTCCGAAACTCCTCGTGATGTCCGGGATCTCATCCGGCACTCCGAACAACATTCGGTATGCTGCATACTCATATTCATACAACCCTAGCGTCACCGAACCTTAAGTGTGTAGACCCTACGGGTTCGGGAGACACGCAGACATGACCGAGACGACTCTCGGGCAATAACCAACAGCGGGATCTGGATACCCATGTTGGCTCCCACATGCTCCTTGATGATTTCATCGGTTGAACCACGATGTCGAGGATTCGATCAAATCCCGTATGCAATTCCCTTTGTCAATTGGTACGTTACTTGCCCGAGACTCGATCGTCGGTATCCCAATACCTTGTTCAGTCTTGATACCGGCAAGTCACTTTACTCGTACCGTAATGCATGATCCCGTGGCCAACACCTTGGTCACCTTGAGCTCATTATGATGATGCATTACCGAGTGGGCCCAGAGATACCTCTCCGTCATACAGAGTGACAAATCCCAGTCTCGATCCATGTCAACCCAATAGACACTTTCGGAGATACCTGTAGTGCACCTTTATAGCCACCCAGTTACGTTGTGACATTTGATACACCCAAAGCACTCCTACGGTATCCAGGAGTTAGACGATCTCATGGTCGAAGGAAGAGATACTTGACATTGGCAAAGCTCTAGCAAACGAACTACACGATCTTTGTGCTATGCTTAGGATTGGGTCTTGTCCATCACATCATTCTCCTAATGATGTGATCCCGTTATCAACGACATCCAATGTCCATAGCCAGGAAAACATGACTATCTGTTGATCACAACGAGCTAGTCAACTAGAGGCTCACTAGGGACATATTGAGGTCTATGTATTCACACGTGTATTATGATTTCCGGATAATACAGTTATAGCATGAATAAAGACAATTATCATGAACAATGAAATATAATAATACTTTTATTATTGCCTCTAGGGCATATTTCCAACAGTCTCCCACTTGCACTAGAGTCACCAATCTAGTTACATTGTGATGAATCGAACACCCATAGAGTTCTGGTGTTGATCATGTTTTGCTCGCGAGAGAGGTTTAGTCAACGGATCTGCGACATTCAGATCCGTATGTACTTTGCAAATTTTTATGTCTCCATCTTGAACATTTTCATGGATGGAGTTGAAACGATGCTTGATGTGCCTGGTCTTCTTGTGAAACCTGGGCTCCTTGGCAAGGGCAATAGCTCTAGTGTTGTCACAGAAGAGTTTGATTGGCCCCGACGCATTGGGTATGACTCCTAGGTCGGTGATGAACTCCTTCACCCAAATCGCTTCATGCGCTGCCTCCAAGGCTGCCATGTACTCCGCTTCACACGTAGATCCCGCCACGACGCTTTGCTTGCAGCTGCACCAGCTCACTGCTCCACCATTCAACATATACACGTATCCGGTTTGTGACTTAGAGTCATCCAGATCTGAGTCGAAGCTAGCGTCGACGTAACCCTTTATGACGAGCTCTTCATCTCCTCCATAAATGAGAAACATGTCCTTTGTCCTTTTCAGGTACTTCAGGATATTCTCGACCGCTGTCCAGTGTTCCTTGCCGGGATTACTTTGGTATCTTGCTACCAAACTTATGGCAAGGTTTACATCAGGTCTGGTACACAGCATGGCATACATAATAGATCCTATGGCTGAAGCATAGGGGATGACACTCATCTCTTCTTTATCTTTTGCCGTGGTCGGTGACTGAGCCGAGCTCAATCTCACACCTTGCAACATAGGCAAGAACCCTTTCTTGGACTGATCCATTTTGAACCTTTTCAAAATCTTATCAAGGTATGTGCTTTGTGAAAGACCTATGAGGCGTCTTGATCTATCTCTATAGATCTTGATGCCTAATATATAAGCAGCTTCTCCAAGGTCCTTCATTGAAAAACACTTATTCAAGTAGGCCTTAATGCTGTCCAAAAGTTCTATATCATTTCCCATCAAGAGTATGTCATCTACATATAATATGAGAAATGCTACAGAGCTCCCACTCACTTTCTTGTAAATGCAGGCTTCTCCATAAGTCTGCATAAACCCAAATGCTTTGATTATCTCATCAAAGCGAATATTCCAACTCCGAGATGCTTGCACCAGCCCATAAATGGATCGCTGGAGCTTGCATACTTTGTTAGCGTTCTTAGGATTGACAAAACCTTCCGGCTGCATCATATACAGTTCTTCCTTAAGATGCCCGTTAAGGAATGCCGTTTTGACGTCCATCTGCCATATCTCATAATCATAGTATGCGGAAATTGCTAACATGATTCGGACGGACTTCAGCTTCGCTACGGGAGGGAATGTCTCGTCGTAGTCAATCCCTTGAACTTGTCGATAACCCTTAGCGACAAGTCGAGCTTTATAGATGGTAACATTACCATTCGCGTCCGTCTTCTTCTTAAAAATCCATTTGTTTTCTATCGCTCGCCGATCATCGGGCAAGTCTGTCAAAGTCCATACTTTGTTTTCATACATGGATTCTATCTCGGATTTCATGGCTTCAAGCCATTTGTTGGAATCTGGGCCCGCCATCGCTTCTTCATAGTTCGAAGGTTCACCGTTGTCTAACAACATGATTTCCAGGACAGGGTTGCCGTACCACTCTGGTGCGGAACGTGTCCTTGTGGACCTACGAAGTTCAGTAGCAACTTGATCCGAAGTACCTTGATCATCATCATTGTTTTCCTCTTTGGTTGGTGTGGGCATCACAGGAACATTTTCCTGAGCTGCACCACTTTCCCGTTCGAGAGGTAGTACTTCATCGAGTTCTACTTTCCTCCCACCTACTTCTTTCGAGAGAAACTCTTTTTCCCGAAAGCATCCGTTCTTGGCAACAAAGATCTTGCCCTCGGATCTTAAGTAGAAGGTATACCCGATAGTTTCCTTAGGGTATCCTATGAAGACACATTTTTCCGACTTGGGTTCGAGCTTTTCAGGTTGAAGTTTCTTGACATAAGCATCGCATCCCCAAACTTTTAGAAACGACAGCTTAGGTTTCTTCCCAAGCCATAATTCATATGGTGTCGTCTCAACGGATTTAGACGGTGCCCTATTTAAAGTGAATGTAGCTGTCTCTAGAGCGTATCCCCAAAATGATAGCGGTAAATCGGTAAGAGACATCATAGACCGCACCATATCCAATAGAGTGCGATTACGACGTTTGGACACACCGTTTCGCTGAGGTGTTCCAGGCGTCGTGAGTTGTGAAACGATTCCACATTTCTTTAAGTGTGTACCAAATTCGTGACTTAAGTATTCTCCTCCACGATCTGATCGTAGGAACTTTATCTTTCGGGCACGTTGATTCTCTACCTCATTCTGAAATTCCTTGAACTTTTCGAAGGTCTCAGACTTGTGTTTCATCAAGTAGACATACCCATATCTACTCAAGTCATCAGTGAGAGTGAGAACATAACGATATCCTCCGCGAGCCTCAACGCTCATTGGACCGCACACATCGGTATGTATGATTTCGAACAAGTTGGTTGCTCGCTCCATTGTTCCGGAGAACGGAGTCTTGGTCATTTTGCCCATGAGGCATGGTTCGCATGTGTCAAACGATTCATAATCAAGAGACTCTAAAAGTCCATCAGCATGGAGCTTCTTCATGCGCTTGACACCAATGTGACCAAGGCGGCAGTGCCACAAGTATGTGGGACTATCGTTATCAACTTTACATCTTTTGGTATCCACACTATGAACATGTGTAATATTATGCTCAAGATTCATTAAGAATAAACCATTGACCATCGGAGCATGACCATAAAACATATCTCTCATATAAATCGAACAACCATTATTCTCAGACTTAAATGAGTAGCCATCTCGTATTAAACGAGATCGAGATACAATGTTCATGCTCAAACTTGGTACTAAATAAGAATTATTAAGGTTCAAAACTAATCCCGTGGGAAAATGTAGAGGCAGCGTGCCGACAGCGATCACATCGACTCTGGAACCATTCCCGACGCGCACCGTCACCTCGTCCTTCGCCATTCTCCGTTTATTCCGCAGCTCGTGCTGTGAGTTACAAATATGAGCAACGGCACCGGTATCAAATACCCAGGAGTTACTACGAGTACTGGAAGGTACACATCAATTACATGTATATCAAATATACCTTTGGTGTTGCCGGCCTTCTTATCCGCTAAGTATTTGGGGCAGTTCCGCTTCCAGTGACCCTTCCCCTTGCAATAAAAGCACTCAGTCTCAGGCTTGGGTCCATTCTTTGACTTCTTCCCGGTCACTGGCTTACCGGGTGCGGCAACATCCTTGCCGTCCTTCTTGAAGTTTTTCTTGCCCTTGCCCTTCTTGAACTTAGTGGTCTTATTGACCATCAACACTTGATGTTCTTTCTTGATTTCAGCCTCTGCTGACTTCAGCATCGAGAACACTTCAGGAATGGTCTTCACCATCCCCTGCATGTTGTAGTTCATCACAAAGCTCTTGTAGCTTGGTGGGAGCGACTGGAGGATTCTGTCAATGACCGCCTCATCTGGGAGGTTAATGTTCAGCTGGGTCATACGGTTGTGCAACCCAGACATCTTTAGGATGTGCTCACTGACAGAACTGTTTTCCTCCATCTTACAACTGTAGAACTTATCGGAGACATCATATCTCTCGACCCGGGCATGAGCTTGAAAAACTAGTTTCAGCTCTTCGAACATCTCATATGCTCTGTGATGCTCAAAACGCTTTTGGAGCCCGGTTCTAAGCTGTAAAGCATGCCGCACTGAACGAGGGAGTAATCATCAGCACGAGACTGCCAAGCATTCATAATGTCTTGGTTCTCTGGGACGGGAGCGTCACCTAGCGGTCCTTATAGGACATATTGTTTCCTGGCAGCTATGAGGATGATCCTCAGGTTACGGACCCAGTCCGTATAGTTGCTGCCATCATCTTTCAGCTTGGTTTTCTCTAGGAACGCGTTGAAGTTCATGTTGACATGAGCGTTGCCATTTGATCTACAAGACATATTATGCAAAAAGGTTTTAGACTAAGTTCATGATAATTAAGTTCATCTAATCAAATTATTTTAATGAACTCCCACTCAGATTAGACATCCCTCTAGTCATCTGAGTGTTACACGATCCGAGTCCACTAGGCCGTGTCCGATCATCACATGAGACGGACTAGTCATCGTCGGTGAACATCTTCATGTTGATCGTATCTTCCATACGACTCGTGTTTGACCTTTCGGTCTCCGTGTTCCGAGGCCATGTCTGTACATGCTAGGCTCGTCAAGTTAACCCTAAGTGTTTTGCTGTGTAAAACTGTCTTACACCCGTTGTATGTGAACGTAAGGATCTATCACACCCGATCATCACGTGGTGCTTCGAAACGACAAACTGTAGCAACGGTGCACAGTTAGGGGAGAACACTTCTTGAAATTTTTTAAGGGATCATCTTATTTACTACCGTCGTCCTAAGTAAACAAGATGCATAAACATAATAAACATCACATGCAATTATATAGTTGTGACATGATATGGCCAATATCATATAGCTCCATTGATCTCCATCTTCGGGGCTCCATGATCATCTTGTCACCGGCTTGACACCATGATCTCCATCATCATGATCTCCATCATCGTGTCTTCATGAAGTTGTCACGCCAACGACTACTTCTACTTCTATAGCTAACGCGTTTAGCAATAAAGTAAAGTAGTTTACATGGCGTTCTTCAATGACACGCAAGTCATACAAAAATAAAGACAACTCCTATGGCTCCTGCCGGTTGTCATACTCATCGACATGCAAGTCATGAATCCTATTACAAGAACATGATCTCATACATCACAATTCATCATTCATCACAACTTCTGGCCATATCACATCACATGAACAATCGCTGCAAAAACAAGTTAGACGTCCTCTAATTGTTGTTGCATCTTTTACGTGGCTGCAATTGGGTTCTAGCAAGAACGTTTTCTTACCTACGAATAACCACAACATGATTTTGTTAACTTGTATTTACCCTTCATAAGGACCCTTTTCATCGAATCCGCTTCAACTAAAGTGGGAGAGACAGACACCCGCCAGCCTCCTTATGCAACTAGTGCATGTCAATCGGTGGAACCGGTCTCACGTAAGCGTACATGTAAGGTTGGTCCGGGCCGCTTCATCTCACAATACCGCTGAAGCAAGAAAAGACTAGTAGTGGCAAGCAAGTTGACAAGATCCACGCCCGCAACAAAATTGTGTTCTACTCGTGCATTAGAGAACTACGCATAGACCTAGCTCATGATGCCACTGTGGGGAACGTTGCAGAAAATTAAAATTTTTCCTACGGTTTCACCAAGATCTATCTATGAGTTCATCTAAGCAACGAGTCAAGGGAGTGAGTTTGCATCTACATACCACTTGTAGATCGCGTGCGGAAGCTTGCAAGGGGATGGTGATGATGGAGTCGTACTCGACGTGATTCAAATCACCGATGTCCAAGTGCTGAACGGACAGCACCTCCGCGTTCAACACACGTACGGGACGGGAGACCTCTCCTCCTTCTTGATCCAGCAAGGGGGAAGGAGAGGTTGATGATGATCCAGCAGCACGACGGCGTGGTGGTGGATGCAGCAGAACTCCAGCAGGGCTTCGCCAAGCGACTACGGGAGGAGGACGAGGTGTAGCAGGGGGAGGGAGGCGCCAAGCACAAGGGTACGGTTGCCCTCCCCTTTTCCCTCCTTTATATAGGCCCCCAGGGGGGGCGCCGGCCCTGGGAGATTGGATCTCCCAAGGGGGCGGCGGCCAAGGGGGGAGGAGTGCCCCCCAAGGCATGTGGTGCGCCCCCCCCCACCCTAGGGTTTCAACCCTAGGCGCAGGGGGTGGGCCTAGGGGGGCGCACCAGCCCACTATGGGCTGGCTCCCCTCCCATGTCAGCCCATGGGGCCCTCCGGGATGGGTGGCCCCACCCGGTGGACCCCCCGGGACCCTTCCGGTGGTCCCTGTACATTACCGGGAGACCCCGAAACTTTCCCGATGGCCAAAATACCACTTCCTATATATTATCCTTTACCTCCGGACCATTCCGAAACTCCTCGTGACGTCCGGGATCTCATTCGGGACTCCGAACAACATTCGGTATGCTGCATACTCATATTCATACAACCCTAGCGTCACCGAACCTTAAGTGTGTAGACCCTACGGGTTTGGGAGACACGCAGACATGACCGAGACGACTCTCGGGCAATAACCAACAGCGGGATCTGGATACCCATGTTGGCTCCCACATGCTCCTTGATGATTTCATCGGTTGAACCATGATGTCGAGGATTCGATCAAATCCCGTATGCAATTCCCTTTGTCAATCGGTACGTTACTTGCCCGAGACTCGATCGTCGGTATCCCAATACCTTGTTCAGTCTCGTTACCGGCAAGTCACTTTACTCGTACCGTAATGCATGATCCCGTGGCCAACACCTTGGTCACCTTGAGCTCATTATGATGATGCATTACCGAGTGGGCCCAAAGATACCTCTCCGTCATACGGAGTGACAAATCCCAGTCTCGATCCGTGTCAACCCAATAGACACTTTCGGAGATACCTGTAGTGCACCTTTATAGCCACCCAGTTACGTTGTGACGTTTGATACACCCAAAGCACTCCTACGGTATCCAGGAGTTACACGATCTCATGGTCGAAGGAAGAGATACTTGACATTGGCAAAGCTCTAGCAAACGAACTACACGATCTTTGTGCTATGCTTAGGATTGGGTCTTGTCCATCACATCATTCTCCTAATGATGTGATCCCGTTATCAACGACATCCAATGTCCATAGCCAGGAAAACATGACTATCTGTTGATCACAATGAGCTAGTCAACTAGAGGCTCACTAGGGACATATTGAGGTCTATGTATTCACACGTGTATTATGATTTCCGGATAATACAGTTATAGCATGAATAAAGACAATTATCATGAACAATGAAATATAATAATACTTTTATTATTGCCTCTAGGGCATCTTTCCAACAGGCTCGACTCCTTTTTTTCAACCCAATCAAATCCGCCTCTCGCCTCGAGTTCCAACACCCAAAGCTCCAGATTCAGGCGCTTCGGACCTTCGATGATGTCCGGATCCGACCTCCAAGGCCGGTGGATGCCTTCCTCCGTTACGGAAGAAGACGTGCGAAAGCTGAGAGATGCTAGGTATCTAACGGCGAAATCTCGCATAGGCTGCCTGCTCAAGGGCAGGCTGTTCCCACTCCCCAGCCCGACGAGAGTGTGGTGTTCACATCTCACTTCCTTCAGGGGTTAGGCTTCCCGATTGATCCCTTCGTGAGGGGGCTCATGTTTTATTACGGGCTGGAATTTCATGACTTAGCTCCGGAGTCCATCCTCCAAATCTCATCGTTCATTGTCGTGTGTGACGCCTTCCTCCATATTACTCCTCACTTCGGACTGTGGCTTAAAACCTTCAAGGTAGAACCTAAGATGATTGAGGGGCAGCACGCTGAGTGCGAGGTGCTATTATAAGCAAGATTGCCGACGCTCCATGGCCCGAGGGCTCTTTTCAAGAGGAGTTCGGCTTATGGCAACGGGAGTGGTTTTACATCACAGCCCCCGGGGGCACCACATGGGTGGCGCCACCTGCTTTTCGCTCGGGTCCCCCACCATGGCTAGCGTCATGGGTCAATAAAGGGCTTAACTGGGGGCCGTCCAAGGACGTGCCCTTGCTGTAGGGCCGCATTCGAGATCTCCTGGAAAGAGATATCAATCTGGCGATAGTGGCGCAGGTTATGCTGATTCGCCGTATACTGCCCTGCAAACGTCGCCCCCTCCGCCTGTGGGAATTTAATCCGGAAGGACCGCGAGCCCTCCAACACTTTATGGGCACGACGCCCGTGGAGATGTACAAATTATTCTTCGGATCACAAGCGATGTGTACGGACTTGTCCGAGGATGCAGGTCTAAGCTGCAATCGCCCGGACACTCAAGTAAGTAGCCCTGTACCCGGACATGCTATCTGTACATTTATCATAACACTGCCCTTAAAAGAGCTATCCTTTAAACAGGAGTGGATAGCGAAAGCAAAGCTTATCAGGTGTCCGGCCCCCCTCCCTGAGATCACGCCGGATCCCGTGCTGACCAGGATGCTGGAGATCACGCCTTTGGAAGAAGGCGAAGAGGGGAACAAAGAAGCTACCGCCTCCGCGAAGGAAGCTGTCAGGAAAGGAGGAATCGTGAATTCCTCTATCCAGGGAAAGAATAGGACCGCCTCTGAAGACCCGGAGGCGATGGCCTCAAAGCGGGGGAAGAAATCTTCGTCAGAGGGTCCGGCACCGGAGGGTGCTCCGGCCGCATTGTGCCCCCGAGGGGATCAGCTCTCCAACGAGCCGTAAGTAAAGAGGGGGGTTTTAAAATGAGTGATATCCCTGTTTTCTTTCTGAGGAAGATAACCAAAATTTTACCTTGCAGTTCGGATCTCAACCCTTCTCAGCAGAGCTCATCTTCCGGGGATCTCCGTCCAGAGATGATGGAGAGCGAAATGCCTCCCCCAGCTGTACCATCTTGCGTGGCTGGTGACCCCGAGGTGTCGTCTCGGAGGATTTCTCCAAATCCGGACTTTGAAAAAGGTCGCCGGGCTAGTCCGGCACCTTTAGGTGCTCGGTCGGAGGTGCTGCAGGATCTGCTCGTGCGAGCGTCTATCTCATAAGAACACCGTGTGTTGATGAACACGGTGATTAGAAGGATTTCATTCGCAGAAAGCAGATTGTACAAGGCCGCCAGGAGTTTACTGACAGGTTTTGAGGTACGCGAAAAGATGTACCTTTTGACAGAGCCGCATATAAAATGCGCCCTGTATAGATAGTAGCCCCTGAGACTCTGTGTGTTGTCAAAAATGATGGCACACAGAGGATCATAATCCCAGGTATAATATGTCGCCTTTTCTATGTAGGCAGCGAGGTGTTCGGTGGCTAGCCGGACTGATGAATTTGCCGAGCTGAAGCGGCAACTTGATGTGGCAGATGCCGACATCGCGCTTGTAAATGAGCGGCTGGATGAGGCACAAGGTATGTAATGTCTCCAAAGACATCTGGTAAGAGGAGCTTGATGCTCTCACCTTATAACATGTGTGCGTAATGTAGATGGTGCCTCTGCCATGGAAAATCTTCGGGCGGAACTTGCCCGAGCCAAGGAACAAGCGAGGAAAAGCGATGCGGCTGCCATGAAGGCGGCTGAAGAGCTAAAACCCGAACAGGCTGCTCACTGCCAGAGCAAGAAAGATATGGCCGAGATGGCTGTAAAATTGAAGGATGCTGCCGACCGTTGTAAGCTTCTTGAAAGAGAAGATAGGGTGGCACAGAAGGACCTAGAAAAGGTCACTGCCGAGGCCAAGGACACTCGCTCTGCAATGAGAGCTATGAAAGAGGAGCTACGTCAGGCCGGAGATATCGCGGCTGGAAAGCCCAATATGTTGCGGATGAAGTTCGGGGATCCTAAGTATGCTCCGTTAGACCAGAAGTGGAGTGCGGAGAACACTTATCTGGATTTGGCGGCGAGTGTCGCAGATGCGACCGAACACTTCCAGAGTCTGGGTGACCATGAATTGGAAGAACTTTTTTGGTCACAGTTCCATAATCCAGAGCGCCCACTTTCGGTATCTGACCGTTTGGCCGCTTGGGCAGAGCTGAACAGGTTATCCAGACTCTCCATGAGGTACGTCGCGAGTCGTCTGTGGCCGGAAGAGCCAGAGCCGAAGAGTTATTTTGGTTTGGTGTAGCAGTTCCTTGGTTTGGTGCCACATGTTGATGCAATGAAGAGGTCAGCATGCATAGAGGGTGCGCAGATGGCTCTTGCCCGTGTCAAGACATACTGGGCGGATATGAAGGCCAGTGTTGTTGCATCCCATGATTCGGATGAAAGCTGAGTACCTACCAAGCACTACTTTAAGGAAGTTCTGCAGGGCGCTCGTTTAATAGAGATGCAGTGCTCGAAGGATGTTGTGTTTGAATGACATGTGCCATTGTAAAACAATACTTTGATGAAATATAAAAGCTTTTTATACTTGTGCTTTCAAGAATCATAATGCCTCCTGTGCGGCCGTTAATGTATATGTGTATATAACCTGAAAGATGCAGTCGTTGGCTTCAACCCCCATGCATACAATGCGGGGGTGTTTGCAAAAGGCGCCTTTTCACACTTGATCCAACGTCTTGGTCCTATAAAGGAGGTGATAGCGCAGCGAACTAGGCAACCGGACTATAATGCTTTATCACTTTCACTTAGCCATAGGAGTTTGACAGTGGGGCTACTGAATAGCCCCTAGGGGCACCGCGCTCGCCGAATTCGGGGTGCGTGTGTGCCTGACCGGGAAACGTCCCTTCGTTAATGCGGAGGAATTCTAAAGATTCCGGTAAGTCATTGAGTGGTTGACCAGTCTCTCGCTATATCATGATAGTCAGTTTTCGGCTTTCTCTACTGAGGTGCTCGCCTGGCCGAACCGGGGCACAATCACAGTAGTTCTCCTGGTGCCGCCTTAGCCGATAGAGCAGAACGTAAGGCAGCAAAACACTGGAGCTGGGCAAACCCAACATTTGACCAAAGACATGATTCAGAGCTAATGCATATAAGGCCAAACTCGCGACGCCGAACACTCCCTAAGGTATTCGGTCTTTATCAAGACGGGCCGAAAAAAGCCCTTGGTAAAAAAGCCCCTGGTGTCCAGGTACGTGCAAAATTCTGGCATGGCCACATGCCAAGACGCCAGCCTCCTCCTCGGTTATAGCAAAAACCGGGGGATGTTATCAACAAGAGACAGTAAAAAAGGTTTACACAGGGTCTTAATCTGAAAAGAATCCTTGAAATGGGTCCTTGCTGCACGTCTGCACCTGTGTCTCCGTTGTGCCGTATCCTGGACGGGTGTAGCACGGCGTTCGTCTGCAAGAGAGAGGAACTTAGTGGAAAATCAATCATGCGAGAAACCTATGTTAAAATAAACAAAGCATAATACAAAAACATGGGTAGGATTGAGCTTTATTGTCGTGTGGAGCCCCTTGTACAGGGTTATGCGGCTATGAAGCCTTTGCATGTTTACGCCGGATTCGTTGAGCCATGTCCGGGGTCTTTAACGACCTTTGTTGGTGCTCTGAGTAGTAAAGCTGGGTAAGTGTGCGGCTGTCGAGGCAGCCGCACCATCCTACATGCTCGGGGAACACTTGATATGTCCCTTTAATGAGATGATGCCTCGTGGACCGGGCATTTTGAATGTAAGGGATGCATAATGCGGTATTGCGTTAAAGCGGGCGAAAGCTTCGCGTCCCAGTAGCGCTTGATAGCGACTTATGAATGGGGCGATGTGGAAGGTTAGCATTTCGCTTCGGAAGTTGTCGGGGGGGCCGAACATAACTCCTAACGAGAGGGAACCTATACAATGGGTGTCTGGGCCTGGCGTGACCCCTTTAAAGGAAGTGTTGCCATGGCGGATTATTGCTGGGTCTAACCCCATTTTGCGGATTGTGTCCTGATATAGTAGGTTTAGGTCACTGTCGCCGTCCATTAGGACTTGTGTAAAGTGGAGTCCGTGAATTATCGGATCTAAGACCAAGGCAGTCCGGCCTGCGTTCCGGATACCTCCAGAGTAATCCTGATGGTCAAAGGTGATTGGTTGTAACAACCAGTGGCTGGATTCCTCTGGGACAGGCCGTATGGTGCGTATCTCCGTAGGCACCAATTTGTTTTTTCCTTTTGTCACATGAAGTGAATTTACTGTTTTGACTTCTTGTGGGAACTTCTTTTGTTCTCCGGTGTTCTTCTTATGGGATTCGCCGTCATCCTCGCTTGGTATGTCGAGACCCTTGTGTTCGGCGTTGAGTTTGCCGGATTGCTTGAAGACCCAACAATCTCTGTGGGTATGGTTTGCCGGCTTCCCGGGGGTACTGTGGATTTGACATATTTTGTCCAAGATTTTGTTGAGGTTAGATAGCTCGTCACTGTCATCTTTGGGAGGCGGCTTTTTCCGATTTTGCCGAGAGCTTTTGAATCCGGCGTTGGCTGCCATGCTCTTCGGGCTGTTATCCTTGATCCCGCGATGTTCCTTGCTACGACGCGGTTTCCCATTTCCATCTCTGAGTTCGGATGTACTTGGGTCGCTGGGGCTGCTTCTTGCCAACTAGCTATCCTCTCCCGCGCAAAAGCGGGTCATGAGGCTTGTCAATGCGGCCATTGTTCTTGGATTTTCTTGGCCGAGGTGTCTGGCGAGCCATTCGTCTTGGACGCTATGTTTGAAAGCTGCTAGGGCTTCGGCGTCCGGATAGTCGACTATCTGATTCTTTTTAGTAAGAAATCTGTTCCAGAGTTTCCGGGCTGACTCTCCGGGTTGTTGAGTTATATGACTTAGACCGTCTGCATCCGGAGGTCGGACATAGGTCCCTTGAAAATTTGCCCGAAAAGCATCCTCGAGCTCTTCCCAACTTCCTATGGTGTTTTCGGGAAGGCTTTTAAGCCAATGCCGGGCTGGCCCTTTGAGCTTGAGGGGCAAGTATTTTATGGCGCGGAGGTCATCTCCTCTAGCCATGTGTATGTGGAGGATATAATCCTCCATCCAGACTCCAGGGTCTGTTGTTCCATCGTATGCCTCTATGTTTACGGGCTTGAATCCCGCTGGAAATTCATGGTCCAGCACCTCATCGGTGAAACATAGGGGATTTGCGGCGCCCCTGTATTTGGGTGTGCCACGATGTTCGGATATTTGTTGCGTTGCACTGCTTACTAGAGCTTGCTTTCTTGGCCCGTAGATGGATCTGGCTGGACCGTCTTTTTGATGCGAATCCTTGGGCGGATCGCGTGCTGGATTGAGTGCGGCGCCCTTTGCCGCTCGATGTCGATCGTGGGGTCGTCTATCCGACCTGGTGGCTTCCTTGTTTTTTGACTATGGGGGCTCTAAGGCCTCCTCATCAAATTCCGGTAGTAATTTTCGCTTTGGATAGCTCTTTGTGTGGTGACTGTCGCCATACTTGTGTGCGGTGTTGAGTACTTTGCCCCATCTGATTCTGAGTGCATCTTCCGCTGTTTTGAGCTTCCGCTTCTGCTTTTTCAGGCTACAAGTAGTGGCGACGAGCCTTTGGTGGAGGTTCTTCTGCTCCAGCAACTTGTCTAACGTAAGGTCGTCCGGACTATTATCTTCGTCGGGGACGGGTTGTTCGGTTTGTTTATCCAAGTTGCCCTGTTCGCACGGTTGCTCGACGACATGTTCGTCATCCGCCAGTTCGACCTGCTCTATGGCTGGGTCTCTGTCGAGGTGGGGTTTGGTGCGGCGCTTACGCCGCCCCTTTGATTGCTTTTTGAGGGAAAGATCCCTTGTTGCACCCTTTTGATCCTCGTCGTTGTTTCTTTTAGGTGTGTCCACCATGAATACATCGTGTGATGAGGTGGTTGTCCAGAGCCCTATAGGCACTGGTTCTTGTTTGTCTCCTTCGTCGGCGTCCATATCATTGATGTCTTCGGAGTCGAAGTCGAGCCTGTCGGTTAAATCATCGACAGTGGCTATGAAGTGGGTGGTGGGTGGGTTTCGAATTTCTCCATCGTCCGCATCCCAACCTTGCTGACCATAGTCCGACCAGGGCTCTCCTGACAAAGAGAGAGACTTTAGCGAATTCAGGATGTCGCCAAAGGGCGAGTGCTGAAAGACGTCCGCGGCGGTGAATTTCGTGATCGGAGCCCAATTGGGTTCGATCGGGAGGGGTGCGGAAGATTCGGCGTCCGGAAAGGAGTCCGGCACCTTGGAGTCACAGGCCTCACAAAGGACTAGGCTGGTATTCGGCTCGATCGCCGTAGAGATTGCAGCTCCCGGGGCGGCGTCCAACCGTCCGTCCCCGACTGGCGCGGTCGGCTCCAAGCTAAGGGTCGGAGCGGACACCTAAGCGGCGCTCTGGGTGCTGTCCGACGGCAGAGCTAGACCATGCCCATCGTGACAGTGCGGCGCGCTAGGCCGTGGCTCGAATCCGTCAAAGATCAAGTCCCCGCGGATGTCAGCCGTGTAGTTTAAACTTCCAAATTTGACCTGATGGCCAGGGGCGTAGCTTTCGATATGCTCCAGATGGCCAAGCGAATTGGCGCGCAGTGCGAAGCCGCCAAACACGAAGATCTGTCCGGGGAGAAAAGTCTCACCCTGGACCGCGTCGTGGTTGATGATCGAAGAAGCCATCGGGCCTAAAGGTGACGACACAGAGGAACTCTCAATGAAAGCACCAATGTCGGTGTCAAAACATGCGGATCTCGGGTAGGGGGTCCCGAACTGTGCGTCTAGGCGGATGGTAACAGGAGACGAGGGACACGATAATTTTACCCAGGTTCAGGCCCTCTCGATGGAGGTAAAACCCTACTCCTGCTTGATTAATATTGATGATATGGGTAGTACAAGAGTTGTTCTACCACGAGATCAGAGAGGCTAAACCCTAGAAGCTAGCCTATGGTATGATTGTTGTTCATCCTACGGACTAAAAACTCTCCAGTTTATATAGACACCGGAGAGGGCTAGGGTTACACAGAGGGTCGGTTACAATGGGAGGAGATCTACATATCGTATCGCCAAGTTTGCCTTCCACGCCAAGGAAAGTCCTATCCGGACACGGGACGAAGTCTTCAATCTTGTATCTTCATTGTCCAGGAGTCCGGCCAGAGGTCATAGTCCGGCCATCCGGACACCCCCTAATCCAGGACTCCCTCACCCGCCCCGGAAGCCGCACACTCCTCGGCGTTGGAGCCGAAGACAGAATCCTCTCCTGAAGGGATCCGTGTCTCCGGACCCCCAGACTCATCCCCGGCAGTGTGTTCCGGATCGCGCGCACTCGAGCCCATCGAATCTAACTGGGCTCCAGTCATGGAGTTCACCACCGCATATATCTTTCAGCACTCGCCCTTCGGAGACGTGCTAGACTCCCTAAGGTCTCTCTCTTTGTTAGGAGACTCCTGGCCGAACTATGTTCGGCTCGAGTGGGAAGCTAGCGGCGAAGAAATTTGTTCCCCACCCACCACCCACTTTATAGCCACTGTCGACGACCTAACAGACATGCTTGACATCTCCCCCAATAACATCGACGGTATGGACGTTGATGCAGGGGAAGATCCGGAACCACCGCCCACACGGCGCTGGACTGCCACTTCATCATACGACGTCTACATGGTGGACACACCCAAAGAGGACAATAGTGACAAAAAGGACACAGCGGGGGATAAACCCCCTGGGCAAAAGAAAAAACGACGGTGTAAGCGTCGCCTCAGGTCTAGTCACAACAAAAATAGTGATAACAATCCAAAACAGGATGACATTCCTGATGGCAGGATAAACCAGGTCAGGCCAAACACAGCTCGGAGCAGAAGCCCGATTTGGAGGGCCGAATTCATCACGCTACCTCCAAAGAAGCTAACAGTCCGGTTGACGATGCGTTCATCATCCCGGAAGAACATTCCAATCAAGACAAACTCCGGAGAAAACTCCTGGCAACAACGCGGAGCCTGAAGAAGCAGAGGCAAAGACTCAAGGCCGTGCAGGACACGCTCAACCAACGATGGAATAAGGTGCTGGACACCGAAGGAAAACATGGCGATAATCACCACACAAAGAGCTACCCAAAGCGCAAACTGCTACCCGAATTCGATAATGAAGCCGCAGCACCTGTCCGGCACAAAAACAATACGGCTTCTCAGTCGGACCAACCAACTCACGGCTGCGATAGAGCAGCCACGGATGCCGCACGTGATTTACGAGAGCTCCTGGACAAAAAGGCTAGTGCGGCCAGGTCCATCTATGGGTCCAGAGGACAGGCTCCGGTGCGGGATCATGGTCACCACAGCGATCATGTCGGTCGAATACCAGTCCGGAATCAACACTAGGAGCAACAACGGCCGGTAGCAGGCCACGACACAGCCAGATACAAAGGGCTGCACACCCCCTATGCTTCACGGATGAGGTGCTGGATCATGAATTTCCACAAGGATTTAAACCCGTGAATATAGAGTCATACAACGGAACGACGAACCCTGGGGTTTGGATTGAAGATTTTATCCTTCACATACACATGGCTCGTGGGGATGACCTCCATGCCATTAAATACCTCCCCCTCAAGTTAAAAGGACCAGCATGTCATTGGCTGAAAAGCCTCCCCGAAAACTCAATTGGAAGTTGGGAGGAACTTGAGGACGCTTTCAGGACCAATTTTCAAGGGACCTATGTCTGGCCTCCAGACGCGGATGATTTAAGTCACATTATACAGCAGCCTGGAGAGTCAGCCAGGAAACTTTGGAGCAGATTCCTCACTAAGAAGAATCAAATTATCGACTGTCCGGACGCTGAAGCCTTAGCAGCCTTCAAACACAGTATCCAAGACAAGTGGCTTGCTAGACACCTCGGCCAAGAAAAGTCGAGAATGATGGCAGCCTTAACAAGCCTCATGACCCGATTTTGTGCGGGCAAGGACAACTGGTTGGCCCGTAAAGGCACCAGCGACCCAGGAACATCCGAAACTCGAGATGGCAACGGGAATCCACGGCACACCAAGAACAAACGTCGAAACAACGACAGTCCAGACAACACATGAGTCAACACCGGATAAAGGGGCCCTCGACCGGGTCAAGGAAAAAAGCCATTTAACGGCGGTAAAGAGGAACCATCCGTCCTGAACAAAGTCCTAGACAGATTGTGCGAAATCGATGGTACTTCCGACAAACCTGCAAATCACACCCACAGAGAATGTTGGGTCTTCAAGCAGGCCGGCAAGTTAAATGCCGAACATAAGGGAAGGGAAACACCAAGCACAGATGAGGATGAGCCTCGCCAGCCGAACACTAGGGGCCAGAAACAATTCCCACCGGAAGTCAAAACGGTAAACATGGTACACGCAACTCACGCAGAGTTCGTAGCCCCCCAATCTAATCCCTGGGCAAATTGCCCGATCACTTTTGATCATAGGGACTATCCGGCTAGTATTCGGCACGGAGGATCGGCTGCCTTGGTGCTTGCCCCAATAATCGATGGATACCATCTCACTCGTGTCCTAATGGACGGCGACAGTAGTCTTAATTTAATATATCAAGACACCATCCGCAGGATGGGGATAGACCCATCCAGAATAAATCAAAACAATGCCACCTTTAATGCAGGCGTCGTGGCCCATTGTTGGGGATCCCTCGTGTTAGAAGTAACATTCGGTTCTCCCGACAACTTTAGATGCGAGAACTTACTCTTCAACATTGCTCCCTTCAGCAGCGATTATCATGCATTGCTTGGAAGACCAGCCTTCGCTTGCTTTAACGCAATACCGAACTACACCTACCTTGAACTAAAGATGCCCGGTCCACGAGGCGTCATCACGGTTAGCGGTAACACAGAACAGTATGCAGCAATTCTCACTGTCGGACTCTAGGCGGCCTCTCCCACCAGAACGCATGACCGGTCGTCAAGACCACGGACACGGTTAGACGAGTCCAATACACCATTTTTACAATGGCTCGGATATATCTGAGTCAGGGGCTGCACATGTGTCCCTATAAATAATACGAGGGGCTGCAAACATGTAAGCAAGCTCATAATTTGGCTCGCCTCGCCGGATTTCGAACATCCCTCGAGCATAACTAACTTTTCGCACATTCTCTTTTTCGTTCTTACAGACAATACCAGTGCGACACCCTTCCAGGATATGACAGAACAGAGACACAGGCAGAGATGTGCAGCAGGGCCCCGCCCACATGTTTCTCTTTAGATTAAGCCCCTGCGTAAACCTTCTTTACTGTCTCTTGTTGCTCAATGTCCCATGGGTATTTCACACACCTATTCGGTACACTAGCGTTTGTGGCTTCTTTGCCACGACAGATCAATGCGCGTACCTGGAATCACAGGGTCAAGGGCATTGTTTAGCCCAATATATTTTGTAAAGTCCGAATACCTTCGGGAGTGTTCGGCGTCACGAGTTTGGCCTTATATGCATCAGCTCCTAATCATGTCTTTGGTCAAATGTTGGGTTAGCCCGGCTCCTGGGTTTGCCGCCTTACGTTCCGTTCTATCGACTAAGGCGGCCAAAGGAGAACTACTGCGATTGTGCCCTGGTTATTCCGGATGAGCACCTTAGTAGAGAAAGCCGAAAACTGACTGTCATGATATAGCGAGAGACTGGTCAACCACTCGAGGACTCATCGGAATCTATAGGATTCCTCCGCATTAACGGAGGACCGGTCTACCGGTCAAGTACGCGCACCATATCCGGACACACGCGGAAGTACCAGGGGCTATATAGTAGCCCCACCTTTCAACTCCTACGGCTAAGCGAAAGTGTTACATCTAGATAGTCCGGTTGCCTGGTTCGACGTGCGATCACCTCCTTAATGGACCAAGACGTTGGATCAAGTGTGTTCACGCATATTTTCTCGAACACCCCCACACTATGTGCGTGGGGGGCGAAGCCAACGACTGCTAACTTTCACGATTATATGTATATATATAAACAGCCGCACAGGAGACTCTATAATACTTTCAGGCAAAAATATACAAAAGTAGCCTCCATAATTAAACACATAGTTGTTTACAATTTCATCACTCAAACATGACATTCTTGGAGCACTGGGCCTCTATTCTACGAGCACCTTCTATAACCTGCTCAAAATAGTGCTTGGCTGGGTCTTGGCTTCCGGCCGGACCCCGGGTTGCAATGCGGGTGGCCTCCATATCCGCCAAGTAAGTTTTCACGCGGGCAAGAGCCATCCACGCACCCTCTATGCAAGACGATCTCTTCATGGCATCAATCTGCGCCCTGGCGCCAAATAATCATTGCACCAGACCAAAGTAATTGTCCGGCTTCGGCTCCTTCGGCCACAAATGGTCTATTACAGACCTCATTGCAAGGCCGGACAACCTATGGAGCTCGGCTATGGCGGCCATCTTCTCACTCAAGGGCAAGGAGCGCGCTGTAGCATCAAATTGCGACCAGAACAGCTTCTCCATTTTATTATCCTCATGATCCTTGAATAACTTGGTCGCATCAGCCGCACTCTTTGCCGAGTCCGCATACTCATCTGCGGCGCTCCATAGATTATCCAACGGAGCATACTTTGGATCCAAACACTTCATCCGTAACACATAAGTTCTTCCGGCCGCGATTTCTCCGGCTTGTCGAAGTTCCTCCCGGGCGTCTCTAACCTGAGAGTGCATATCTTTAGCCGAATCCATCGCCTTCCTCAAGTCAGCCGCCTTTGTTTGATTCTCCTTTTCGAGAAGCCCATACCAGCCGGCGGCGTCCCTCAGCTCCACAACCATCTAGGCTATCTTCTCCTCGCTTCGGAGACAAGCGGCCTATTCGGCCTTTAATTCTTCGGCTGCCTTTAGAGCAGCCGCATTACTAATCCGGGCTTGCTCCTTGGCTAGAGCAAGCTCTGCCCTCAGGGCCTCAACGGCAGCAGCTCCGCCTGCAACTACATAACATCACATTAATATTTCAACCTTCTTGCAAAAATAGATGTGGATATATGAAAGCATACTCTGTGACTCCTCGAATCGCTTGTTAACAAGCGTGAAGTCGGCCTCCACAACGTCAATCTGCCGCCTCAGTTTGGCGCATTCAGCGGCCTGGTCTGTCGCTGAACACTTAGCAACCTGCACATTAATACAGGTGAGATCATAATCTGGGAGTCTGATCCTCCGTTTGCCGCCATGGGCTGCTATCCGCAGTGTCAGGGGCTACTATCTATACAGAGCGCATGTATCGCGTATGGTTCAACTAAAAATTATGGCTTACCTCAAAGGCTTTGAGCAGGCTCTTAAAAGCTCCATTTAAACCGCCCGTGGCGAAGGAGATTTTCTCCAGCACCGTACCCATTAGGGTACGATGACCCTCCAAGACATCAGCTGAATCCAGGAGGCCCGTCAGCGCGTTTGGCCGGACTCCGGACTCTCCCAGATCCTTTTCGTTGTCTGCCATGGGAGCCGAACGCGCTGGGCTCGGGGCGGCCGAAGTGTTAGCTTTCGGACCCATTGGATCCGGACTCCTCCGTGACGATACCTCAGGTTCGCCCGCCCCACGGGGCGGAGAGGTTGGTGGGGTTTCGCTCTCCATCATCTCCGGAAGGAGATCCCCCGAGGACGAACCCTGTTGAGACGAACTGCTAGCCGGACTACAAAAACATGTCCTAGTCATTACCCTCAGAGGAAGAAGCAATAAGATCCTTGCTTAATTAGACTTACAGCTCGATGGAGGGCTGCCCGTTGGAGGGCGCTGTATGTCAAGGACGCCCTTCGAGACAGGGTCTTTTGGCGAAATTCTTTTCCCTTGTTTAGGCGCCTCCATCTCCAAATCTACAGAGGCGGCCCTTTTCTTCCCGCGGGGGGAGGAAACCTCAGAGTCGCCCCCCCGGTTCTCCTCCTCCGTGGAGGCGTTGATCCCTCTGGTTCGGATGCGCAGTGAGTGAGGCCTACTCTTGGCCTCCCCGCTCTCCCCTTCAGCTTTCTCTGGTGGCACCCGACTAAGTGTCCGTTCGAGAATCCTGGCCATTGCCGGGCCAGGCGAATTTTCGGGAAGAGGGGCCGGACACCTGATCCTCTCCGCCTTTCTCAGCCAATCCTGGTTGCGGATAGTGTTTAGAGCAATGCTATGACAAATATAAATGAGGTGTTTGGCTATGGGGTTACTTACTTGGGTATCGAGGCGATTGCAGCTCAGACCCGCATCCTCGATGGTGTCCGGATACTTTATTCGTGGTCCGAAGAACAACTTGTACATCCCTTCGGGTGTCATACCGAAGAAGTGCTGAATGGTCCGCGGACCTTCTGGATTGAATTCCCACATCCGGAGAGGCCGGCGCTTGCACAGCAAGATCTGTCGGACTAGTATTACTTGGATTATTTTGACGAGATTAATATTCCTCTCGAGGAGCTCCCGAATGCGGCTTTGTAGCATTGGTACATCATCTGCAGGCCCCCAGTTTAGTCCCACATTCACCCACGATGCCAGTTAGGGTGGAGGGCCCAAGCGGAAGGCGGGAGCAGCCACCCACTTTGAGCCTCGGGAAGCTGTGACATAGAACCACCTCCGTTGCCATAAATTAGATACCTCTGGGAAGGAGCCTTCGGGCCATGGGGCATCAGCGTTCCTGCTTATCATGGCGCCTTCGCACTCTACGTGTTGCTCCTCAATTATCTTCGGTTTCACATCAAAAGTCTTGAGCCATAAGCCGAAGTGGGGGGCAATGTGAAGGAAGTCTTCACACACAACGATAAATGACGAGATGTGGAGGATGGAATCCGGAGCTAGATCATGGAAATCTAGCCCGTAGTAGTGCATGAGCCCCCTCACAAAGGGATCAAGAGTGAGACCCAAGCCTCGGAGGAAGTGGGATACGAATACGACGCTCTCGTTGGTCTCGGGAGTGGGGATAACCTGTTCGGGAGCAGGAAGCCTATGCTTGACATCGGCGGTTAAGTACCCAGCCTCCCTGAGCTTTGCAATATCCTCCTTTGTGACAGAGGAGGCCATCCATCGGCCTTGAAGGTCAGATCCGGACATGGTCAGAGATCCGGAGTGCTTAAGCTCGGGCTTTGGGTGTTGGAACTCAGGGCGCGAGATGTGCGAGCATGGAGATAGAGGGATAGGCCTCGGCCCCTTTATAAAGGGGGAAGAATATCAAGCGTCCCCGAACGTGGTCATTTGGGACTTGCCTAAAAACACGGGGTCATGCCAACGGGCACGGTTGGATTACCCATACTCGTATTGATGAGAATCCCGCAATAAGGGGAACACGATCTGTGCTCTGACAGGACGTGCCAAGGAAACCGCCTCGTGGTGTGTGCGGTAGCAGGTTGTAGGAACGGTTTGAATAAAAACTGGACCATGGTGTGATGTCACTTTTTGAAGAATTGTCAGCAGATTGAATTCGTGGATTATTATTATTCTCTCTATGGTGGTGTATGGAATGTTATCTTGTAGAGCCGGACACGGTCTTTGTGTTTGGAATTTATCTTGGAGTATTCGGAGATGGAACCCGCCTCGCAATGCCGAAGACAATCTACGCGCCGGACTCATCGTCATTGAAGCCTGGTTCAGGGGCTGCTGAGGGAGTCCTGGATAAGGGGGTATCCGGATAGCCGGACTATATGCTTTGGCCAGACTGTTGGAATATGAAGATACAAGATAGAAGACTTCGTTCCGTGTCCAGATGAGACTCTCCTTAGCGTGGAAGGCAAGCTTGGCAATTCGGATGTAGATCTCCTTCTCTGTAAACCGACCCTGTGTAACCCTAGCCCCCTCCGGTGTCTATATAAACCGGATGGTTTAGTCCGTCGGACTCACGATCATCATCAACAAGCATACCATAGGCTAGCTTCTAGGGTTTAGCCTCTTCGATCTCGTGGTAGATCAACTCTTGTAACACTTATATCATCACGATCAATCAAGCAGGAAGTAGGGTGTTACCTCCATTGAGAGGGCCCGAACCTGGGTAAAACATCGTGTCCCCAGTCTCCTGTTACCATTAGCCTTAGATGCACAGTACGGGACCCCCTACCCGAGATCCGCTGGTTTTTACACCGACAACGACGCTCAAGATGATCAAGTTTCCTCTCCTCAACTATCTCTTGAGGAGGAATTGGAGCGTCGTGCCGCCAAGATTGCTTCCAGGCTCACCACCAAAGATCATCTTATGAAGAATGTGCTTGGAAGTTTGAGAAAGGGGGTAAGCACTCGTAGACAATTAGCAAACTATTGTGAACATCACGCGTTTGTTTCTTGTGTTGAACCCCAAAAGGTCTATGAGGCGCTCGAGGATCTGGATTGCCTCAATGCCATGCATGAAGAACTCAACAACTTCGAGCACAACAAGGTGTGGAGATTGGTGCCAAGGCCAACGGGGAACCATAATGTCATTGGAACCAAGTGGATATTCAAGAACAAGCAAGATGCTCATGGAATTATCGTTTGCAACAAGGCTCATTTGGTAGCATAAGGCTACTCCCAAGTTGAGGGTATCGACTACGGTGAAACCTTTGCTCCCGTTGCTCGCCTTGAATCTATTCATTTGTTGATTTCTTATACTTCTCATCATAACTTCAAGTTGCAACAAATGGATGTGAAGAGTGCTTTTCTCAATGGTCCTATTAATGAGTTGGTGTATGTCAAACAACCCCTAGGGTTTGAGGATCCCGAGTTCCCCAATCATGTGTACCAACTCGATAAGGAACTCTATGGCCTTAAACAAGCCCACGTGCTGGTATGAGCACCTTACTGAGTTGTTGCAAGATCGTGGGTTTGAAATTGGGAATATTTACCCCACTCTTTTTACTAAGAAGGTCAAAGGGGAGTTGTTTGTATGCCAACTATATGTTAATGATATTATCTTTGGTTCCCCTAACAAAGCTTTCAATGAGGAATTTGCCACTCTCATGACCTCAAAGTTCAAGATGTCCATGATGGGAGAGTTGAAGTTCTTTCTCGGGTTCGAAATCAAACAAAAAAGAGAAGGAACCTTCATCAACCAAGCCAAATACACTCAAGACATGCTCAATAGATTCAAGCTAAGTGATGTCAAGCCGGCTTCCACTCCAATGCCCGTTAAATGCCAACTTGACATTGATCCCAATGGTAAAGCGGTGTATCAAAAGGTATATCATTCCATGATTGGCTCCTTGCTTTACCATTGTGCATCTAGACCGAATATCATGTTGAGTGTGGGAATTTGTGCACAGTTTCAAGCCGCACCTAAGGAAAGCCACTATGTGGCAGTCAAGCGAATCTTTCGATGTTTGTCTCATACCCCAAAATTTGGCTTATGGTACCCAAGAGGAGCTAACTTCAACCTTTTGGTCTTTTCAGACTCGGATTGGGCGGGAGACAAAGTGGATAGGAAGTCAACCTCCGGAGTGTGCCAATTTCTTGGTTGCTCTTTGGTGAGTTTGTCTTCTAAGAAGCAAAGTTGTGTGTCTCTCTCGTCCACCGAAGCGGAGTATGTGGCTAGGGGTAGTTGTTGTGCTCAACTTCTATGGATGAGGCAAACTTTAAAGGATTATGGTGTCATTTGTGACAAAGTGCCTCTTTGGTGTGACAACGAAAGTGCCATCAAGATCTCTCTCAACCCAGTGCAACACTTCAAGACAAAGCATGTTGAGATTCGATATCACTTCATCTGGGATCACATTAGGCGAGGGGATATCCACCACAAATATGTCAACACTCATGATAGACTTGTAGATATTTTCACGAAGCCATTGGATGAAGCAAGATTTCGCAAGTTAAGGCATGAGCTAAATATCATTGATTCGAGTAATGTGGCTTGAATCCTTGCACACCCCACCATACTCATCTTGATGTCTTGTTTAGATGTAGGCATGGACATAGGGGGAGTGTTGTTCTCTCAATGAACTCTCCCTCCCCCATTATGCATAAATTGATCAAATCTTTCACATTAGCCATTTTTTATGGTACTTGTGCTTCAAATACGAGTTTTGGTCATGGGCCCAAGGATAATTCTTCGCGGTGCCATACCAATTGACTCAAACATAGGTGGCTCCGGCGACCGCCCTCTCCCTTTGAGAGTTTTTGTTTCATGTTTGGTCATCGTTGTCTTTTGCCTTGTTTTGAGCCGTGTTTGTGTTTGAGTTGCCTCGTGTGTGTGCTCATTTGCGTGTCGGAACGTGCAGTTTACGGTACTACCGTGGCAAGCCACGGTACTACCGTAGGAGATGGGTTGCCATGTGCGTGCACAGTTGCATCCCATGCACGGTACTACCATTTCCATCATGGTAGTAATTTTTTACTGCCGCTGGAAGAGCGGTAATACCGCGCTGTGCGGTACTTCCTCTCAGGCAGTACTACTGCGATGACCCGCGGTACTACCGCGCCATCACAAGCGTTTGGGGTTAAGAGCGGGCAGGCGGAGTTCCAACTCCCCCATACCCATTCATCTCTTTTCCCCACTTCGTATCTCTTTCCCTGATCAAGAACGACGTCAAAGGACCTCGCCGAATCTCCTTCTTCGGCCGCTCTCCTCACACTCCGACCTGAGGGATCGATCCCCACCTCGTTGTCTTGTCATGGACCCCGGTATCTCCCCTAGTTCCTCTCTCTTTGTCTCGTTGTTTTGCTTCTAGGTTTTGGGAGATGCATGTGTAGTTCTTGAGATTTTTGGCAAAATCTTTCCAAGAGGAGAGCGTAGGAGAGTGCTTGTGCTATAGAGATGCTATTTGGTATGTTGTAACACTGTAATTTTGATCAACGGTAGTACCGATCTAAATTTTCGGATGTTCCTAGATCCGCTCCTGCCAGATTCAAATCCGTGCGGTACTATCGCTCCTCTCGTGCGGTACTACCGCTCTGGCGAGATCCGCCCCGTGCGGTACTACTGCTCCGTTGGAGTGGTACTACCGCCCTGCGCGAGGAAGTAAAAAAATTACTTCCGCTATAGGCGCGGTACTACCGTGCCATCCCGGCACAGTACTACCATGGCTAGAGCAGTTGTAACTTTTTACATCCGCATCATGGTGCGGTCCTACCGTTGACATATAAACTACCTTGTTGTGACTACCCAATCTCATTTTTACATGTTTTGTTTGTTTTGGCCTTGGTCTTTGCAATAACCCTTCTCGTTCTTCTCGTGTGTTTTTGTTGTGTGTCATAGGTGGTGGCTCCAATGTCTGTCGCTCGAATCCCAACCGCGACACGACCTCCAAGCAGCTTCGCAATCAAGAAGCACCTGAGGGCTCCAGTGCCCCACAACACAATGACAAGAAGACCACTAACAAGTTCAAGGAGCCAAATGTTGGCATGGACAAGATGCCTCAAGCCGAGTTCATCACTCGAAGGAGGGTCAACCCCTATGTGCAGCCTCGTGAGAATGTTAGAGGGAATGAGTTGTTCTAGACCAAGCAGCAAAATCTCATCTACATCGATGTGATCAAGTCCAAGCACAACATCTATGTTCCAATGCAGTGGATTGATATGAATCATCTGAGGAAGGACCGGGCATACTTTGGTGAGGCGTTGGATTTGGTGGAGTAGTTTGGCATTGAAGAGTTTATCACGTTCCACATGGACTTTAACCTGAAGGTCATGGCTCAGTTCTTTTCTTCCGTCCACTTCCAGACGGATGAGGAGCGGAGTATGACTTGGATGACCAATGGGAAGAGGATGTCTGCTAAGTGGAAGGAATTCATGGAGATGCTGCACGTTTGTGATGAGGGGCTTGACACGTTCCAACGTATCTATAATATATGAAGTTTACAATAGTTTTATATGATTTTGGTATGATTTGATTAGAACTAACCCGGACTGACGCTGTTTTCAGCAACCTTGGTGTTGTTTTTGTGCAAAAATAAAAGTTCTCAGAATGTGCTCAAAATCAACGGAGTTTTTTTGTGGAAAATATAAAAAATAGTTGAAAAAAATCTACCAGAGGGGAGTCCCGTGGGGCCCACGAGGGTGGCGGCGCGCCCACCCCCTGTGGCGTGCCCCTGTGCCTCATGGACTCCTGGTGGGTCCCCCTAACTTGTTCTCGACGCCAAACCCTCCTATAAATACCCAAACTTCCAGAAAGAAACCTAGATCGGAAGTTCTGCCACCGCAAGCCTTTGTAGCCATGATAAATCAATCTAGGCCCTCTCTGGCACCCTGCCGGAGGGGGCCATCATAACCAGAGGCCATGGGGAAGGATCTCGGAGGGGCCATCATCGCCATGAAGGCCAAGGACCAGAGGGGGAACCTCTCCCCATCCAGGGGGGAGGCCATGGAGGAGGAATCATAAGGGGCAGAGCCTCTCCTCCTCTCTCTCGGTGGCGCCGAAGTGCCATCTCGAGGGGAATCATCGCCATGGTGATTGTCTTCATCAACATCACCATCATCATCAACATCCTCATCTCTTTGAGTAGATATCATTTATCTTTGGGTTGATTTATGCTCTAGATTGGTATGAGTTGTATGTTTTATTTTGGTGTTGTCCTATTGTGCCCTCCATGTCGCGCAAGCATGAGGGATTCCCATTGTAGGGTGTTGCAATATGTTCATGATTCGCTTATAGTGGGTTGCTTGAGTGACACAAGCATAAACCCAAGTAAGGGGTTGTTGCGTTTGGGATAAAGGGGACTTGATATGTTAATGCTATGGTTGGGTTTTACCTTAATGATCTTTAGTAGTTGCGGATGCTTGCTAGAGTTCCAATCATAAGTGCATATGATCCAAGAAGAGAAAGTATGTTAGCTTATGCCTCTCCCTCATATGAAATTGCAATAGTGATTACCGGTCTTGTTAACAATTGCCTAGGATAGTTCCGCACACCGACCCATCATTATTCCACACTCGTTATTTATAATATTTAGTAATATATTCTAACTTTATGATAACAACACCTACTTTTATATTTTAGCTCTCCATTATCATACAAAGTTATCCTCTTCATACCCACAACATAGTTTTATTTCTCGTTTCTAGTTGGAAGCAAACGTTCGGTGTACGTAGAGTCGTATCAGTGGCAGATAGGACTTGAGAGAATATTGATCTTACCTTTAGCTGCTTTTGGGTTCGACACTCCATGCTTATCACTTCCACCTTTGGAAATTGCTATGATGATTCCCTGCACTTGGGGATTATCAAGCTCTTTTATGGCGCCGTTGCCGGGGAGCAATAGTGTGGGGTTGATATTCTCATGTGTGCTTGTTTGCTTTATTCACTAAGTAGATTTTGTTTTTCCCTTTTGTTTCTGTTTAGTTGTGGGTGAAACATACAAAAAAAATTCAAAGAATGAAAATTCAAAAAAATTAGTTGCCTTTCATGCCTAAAAAGTTTTTCAATAAGAGAAGTGATTGGAAGATTATGCATTGAAGAAGTGGGGTTTGACCTTGAGCACTTGTGTTCATGCTCATGGAAACAATGTAAAAAATTCATGGAAGCTTCTCTGAAAATATTTATCCCCTTGTATATACCCATTGTATTATAAAAATAACGTGCCAAGGTTTCGTTTTAGGATGATTAGATTGCTTGTTTACTATGTCAAGTACAAAAACAGAAACTTTGGCTGTAGCACATTACTTCTGTACAAATTTTTTAAATTTTCATATTTTATTTAGAATTTTTGTAGTTACAGAAGTTTACTAAATTTCCAGATTACAACAGACTGTCCTGTTTTTGACATATTCTATTTTCTATGTGTTGTTTGCTTATTTTGATGAATACATGGGTAGTATCGGGGGGTATGAACCATGGTGAAGTTGGAATACAGTAGATAAAGTGCTAATATGAAATTGAATGAGTTTGCAACAATACCTAAAGGTAGTGATTTGCTTTAGTATACTAACGGATCTCACAAAGTTTTTGTTAAGTTTTGGTGGATGAAGTGCAAGCTTGGGGATGCCCAAGGCACACCAAGTAAATACTTCAAGGATACTCAAGCATCTAAGCTTGGGGATGCCTCGGTTGGCATCCCATCTTTCTTCTTCAACAATTATCAGTATACCTCAGTTTTTGTTTTGTTCACATGATTTGTGTCCTTTGTGTTTTTCTTTTGCTTTAAGAACCATGCTAGTATGACATGTCCCATCATCAATTTATAGAATGATTCATGTGCTTCACTTATATCTTTTGAGTATGACCTTATAGAATGCTCTTTGTGCTTCACTTAAATATTTTGAGTATGGTTTTATAGAATGCTTCGTGTGCTTCACTTATATATTTTGAGCTTGGATATTGGTTAGTCTGTATTAATTGTAGAATGCTCCATGAACTTCACTTATATCTTTTGGAGTATGAATAATACTATCATCTAAAGTGGGTTTGGAAGAGTGTCAACTTTACTAATTAGTGATGCCATTATTTTGGAGGGTGTTGAATCTTAGTGTGATATTAATGAAAGTGAATTTGTAAGAGTGTCAACTTTAGTTAGTAATGATTCCACTATTTTGGAAGAGGTTCCAATTGATTATGAGAACGAAGTTGCTATCTATGATGATTATTGTGATAACATGTATGCTATAAAATAATATGCTAACCATGAAACTTGTCATTATGCTTTTAATTTTCAATTCGATTATGCCTCACATGACAATTATTTTGTTGACTTTGCTCCCACTATTTCGAATGAGAAGAATTTTGCTTATGTGGAGAGTAGAAAAATTTCTATGCTTGTAGATCATGAAAAGAATGCTTTATGTGATGGTTATATTGTTAATTCATTCATGATGCTAATGAAAGTTATTATGAGGGAGGAATATATGCTTGTAGGAGTTTCAATAATATCAAGTTTCCTCTCAATGTGCTTAAAGTTTTGAAGTTATACTTGTTTTGCCTTCCTATGCTAGTTGATTATTGTTCCTATAAATTATGTGTTCACAAAATCCCTAGGCATAGGAAGTGGGCTAGATTCAAATGTGCTAGTCATATTATTCATGATGCTCTCTGTATGTTTCAATTCTTTTCTTTTATGTGAGCATTGTCATGGTTCTAAGTTTGACAGTAGAATAGGGGGTAGGTATGGAGAGGCAAGATCCTAGCTATGGAGCAGTTGTGCACACAAGTGTTTTACGAGTTCAGGCCCTTCTCGGAGGAAGTAACAGCCCTACATCTCGGAGCCCGGAGGCGGTCGACTGGATTATGTGTGTGAGAGTTACAGGGGTGCGAACCCTTCTACCAGTGGAGGGGGGTGGCTTATATAGAGGACGCCAAGACCCCAGCCAGCCCACGTAGCGGAGGGTTAAAGTACATTAAGGTCTGGAGTTACTGGTAACGCCTTACATAAAGTGTCATAATGACCATTAAGACTACTTAATTACATACCCTTTGGATACAGAGTAGATCTTGAACTCCTGGGGGTGAGTGAGTCTTCATGGTTGAGTGTCTTCAGGTTCGTCGAGTGTCTTCTAGTCCGTCGAGTGGAGTTCCTCTTGGTCGACTGGAAGATGGCTTCTTCTAAAAGATGTCCTTGGGGAGGGTACCTTGGACACGTTCATGACCCTACCCTAGGTACATGACTTCATCAGTAGCCCCCGAATGGATCGAGGTTTGAGTGAGGAAGGAGTTGGCAATCTTTCCGACCTGCTTTCTGGTGCTGTAAAGGTGTTTTGCTCTGGATCAATGACTTTCAAGTGAGGTTGTCAACTTTCATTCAGTCGCCTTGATCCATTCTTTATATCTGTCGAGTGAACTTTATGAACTTGGAGATTTCCGAGGGACGGATCGCAGGAGATCTTCCGTCTGACAAGTTGCCCTGTGGTTAGCGGATTTAGTGGGATCCGAATTTTGGGAAGCGCGCGAAGCGGAGAAGACCGCGGTACTCGGATGCGATAAGGCAGGGATGCCTCGATTCCCGTGCCGCCTTTTTCGCCACGTATCGCCTACGCGACTGTTTCGGGATTTGACAGGATCGCCCGGGCCTACCTGTCGGCCACTCGGAGATGACTCCATATAAGGAACCTGGCGGAGTTTTTTTTACTGCTGACAGTTAACTGCTTCCAGTTGACTGATTGACTCTGAGTCTAGCTGATAGAACTAGTGGGGGCACGCTGAGTGCACCCACTGGGTGTAGTCCCCGAGACTACAGTTGAATGTTTAGATTCAGCTGTAGTCTTAGAAATACTACGATTTTTCTTTTAGTCACTCGGAAGTGATCTGTCGTTGATGTCTGTCGACTGAACTTTCGCAGAAATCTTGTGACCTTGTTTCTCGTTATACTGAATTGGAGAACAAGCATATCCAGCTTGAACTTGACCAGAAGCTTGTCCAAGAGAACTTTATGAAGTCGAAGGAGGAGGCAAAAGGTATGTTTGGTGAGAATCTTGACGACTGTCCTTGCTTCTTGCCTGTCTCCGAGTCTGATCTTATTGTGACTTTTGCAGAAAAACTGAGGGATGCTCTGAAGAAGAAGGACCTTGACCTCGCCGAGGCGCAGAAAGCGGCTTCGGACAAGATAAAACTTGCAGAAGAGAAGTTGGCTTCTGTCAACAAACTTGAAGAGGAAAACACTAATCTGAAAGCTGCTCTCGATGTGGCCAACCAAGAAGTCACTCGACTGAAGAATGCCAATATGGTCCTGAGCGACAAAGCTGGCAAACTGGCGGGAAAGAAGAATGACTTGGAGGTTTATCTGGGAGGATTCGCCAAGAAGCTATTCCTCATGCTCGAAGGTAACCCCTTATCTCCGATTGGTAATTACTGACTTGGTGTAAGGGCATTAGCTTATCCTTGAATCGTGTCCACAGAATTCTGCCAAAACATTGAAGAGGAGACTAGTCGAGTGGAGACTGGCTTGGATCCCATCAATTCTCTAGTGAAGGATGAAACCGCTATGAACGTGCTCCGCCTCGAGCCTCGCGTTGCTGCAGTGGTCGATTACCTTGCAAGACTGAAGGCCGCAACGTCGTGCATCGACACATCGCTCTGGCCAGAAGAAACACTTCAGAACGACCTTGAGTTGATGATGACTCGACTGAACGAAGTTCCAAGTCGAGTGCAAGAATGGAAGAAGTCTTCTGCCAGGTGCGGTGCTGACGCGCTCTGTCCTTGGTCCGCGTCCACTACAAGGAAGTGAGAGAAGACAAGCTGGTGTCTCTCAAGGTGGCCAACACTAGGAAGCATGACTTCCGTTCTTTCATGGAGACCTTCATCGCGGCTGCCACTCGGATCGCAGATGGGATCGACCTGGACGAGTTTGTTGCGCCTTCCAGCCCTCTGCAGGAGGGGTAAAAAATTTCTATGCTCGATGATTTGAATTTGCGTCGGAATGCCGAGTGATTTTTTAACCGACAAACTTTAACAGGCTTGATGCCTGAGCACTTCTGGGTCCGTAGGACGTTATCCGAACTTGATTTGCCGTTGAAATACGTTTGCTTCTTTTGGACAACCATCTTCTTTGGGTTGGAATATATACTAGTATCTGTAATGCTCTTTTGCAGGTAGGAGTGAAGCACAAATTGCAGTCGACTTGTGCTCGTCATGTTTGGGCGAGTGTTGGGCTGCAACCAAGCCTCCGAGTGAGAAACTCGTTCTCCACTCGGAAGGATTTTAGAAACTTAGGCGAGCACTGGGCTGTAGCTAAGCCCCCGAGTGGGAGGTTTGCTCTCCACTCGGTAGGATTTTAGAAACTTAGGCGAGCACTGGGCTGCAGCTAAGCCCCCGAGTGGGAGGTTTGCTCTCCACTCGGTAGGATTTTAGAAACTTAGGCGAGCACTGGGCTGCAGCTAAGCCCCCGAGTGGGAGGTTTGCTCTCCACTCGGTAGGATTTTAGAAACTTAGGCAAACACTGGGCTGCAGCTAAGCCCCCGAGTGGGAGGTTTTCTCTCCACCCGGTAGGTTTTTTAGAAACTTAGGCGAGCACTGGGGTGCAGCTAAGCCCCCGAGTGGGAGGTTTTCTCTCCACTCGGTAGGTTTTTTAGAAACTTAGGCGAGCACTGGGCGGCAGCTAAGCCCCCGAGTGGGAGGTTTGCTCTCCACTCGGTAGATTTTTTAGAAACTTAGGCGAGCACTGGGATGCAGCTAAGCCCCCGAGTGGGAGGTTTGCTCTCCACTTGGTAGATTTTTTAGAAACTTAGGCGAGCACTGGGCTGCAGCTAAGCCCCCGAGTGGGAGGTTTGATCTCCACTCGGTAGGTTTTTTAGAAACTTAGGCGAGCACTGGGCTGCAACTAAGCCCCCGAGTGGGAGGTTTGCTCTCCACTCGGTAGGATTTTCGTGGCACAGCTTTGGAGGAGAAGGTAGCAGTCGACCCGCGCTTCGTCCTCCTTGCGGAACGCACGTTGTGTTTGTGACGTAGCTCGGAAGGAGGAAGCAGGGGTCGACCTGTGCCTTGTCCTCCTTGCGAAGCGTACGATGTCTTTTATTCTTAGGCGAACACTAGGTTGCAGCTAAGCCTCCGAGTGGAAGACTGGCTTATCACTCGGTAGGATTTTCAAAAACTTAGGCGAGCACTGGGCTGCAGCTAAACCTCCGTGTGGAAGGCTGGCTTACCACTCGGTAGGATTTTTGAAAACTTAGGCGAGCACTGGGCTGCAGCTAAGCCCCCGAGTGGAAGGCTGGCTTACCACTCGGTAGGATTTTGTTTACTTAGGCGAGTACTTGGACTGCAGCTAAGCCTCCGAGTGGAAGGCTGGCTCACCACTCGGTAGGATTTTGTTTACTTAGGCGAGTACTTGGACTGCAGCTAAGCCTCCGAGTGGAAGGCTGGCTCACCACTCGGTAGGATTTTGTTTAACTTAGGTGAAACGGATTCGCAGCTAAGCCTCCGAGTGGAAGGCTGGCTTACCACTCAGTAGGATTTTTTACAAGCTTAGGCGAAACGGGTTCGCAGCTAAGCCACCCACTGGGGGACAGATTTATGAGAACAAAAGCAATAACAATTACTAAGAAAATTATGAAACTCTTGTCTTTGATGAATACACTACAGGAGTACTTTTATTAAAACTCATCCGAGTGAAAAACTTAAGTATAAAAAGGGCAGAGCAGGTCCGCGTTCCATGCTCGAGGCTCGTCAATCTGGTGCTCGACATTGTAAAGGCGGTATGCCCCGTTATGGAGAACCTTGGTGACGATGAAGGGACCTTCCCAAGTAGGAGCAAGCTTGTGTGGTTTCTGCTGATCCACTCGGAGAACTAAATCTCCCTCCTGAAAAGCTCGACTCTTCACATTTCTGGCATGGAAGCGACGCAAGTCCCGTTGGTAAATGGTCGATCGGATCAAGGCCATCTCTCTTTCTTCTTCTAGAAGGTCGACCGCGTCCTGTCGGGCTTGCTCTGCTTCAGCTTTGGTGTAGAGTTCGACTCGGGGTGCATTGTGAAGCAGGTCACTCGACAAGACTGCTTCAGCTCCGTAGACCAAGAAGAACGGAGTCCTCCCAGTCGACAGGTTTGGCGTGGTCCTTAATCCCCAAAGCACCGACGGAAGTTTGTCGACCCATGCACCAGCTGTGTGCTTGAGGTCGCGCATCAGTCGGGGTTTCAACCCTTTGAGAATTAAGCCATTTGCTCGTTCTGCTTGTCCATTCGACTGGGGGTGAGCGGCTGAAGCATAGTCGACTCGTGTACCCTGAGATGTGCAGAAGGCTCTGAATTCTTCGGAGTCGAAGTTTGACCCATTGTCTGTGATGATGCTGTGTGGAACTCCATATCTGAATACCAACTCCCTGATGAAGCTGACGGCGGTGCCGGCATCCAGATTCTTGATGGGTTTAGCCTCAATCCACTTGGTGAACTTGTCGACTGCTACCAATACATGGGTGTAGCCGTTTCTGCCTGTTCTCAATGGTCCAACCATATCCAACCCCCATACAACGAAATGCTAGACGAGTGGAATGGTCTTCAAGGCTGAGGCGGGTTTGTGCGACATATTGGAGTAGAATTGACATCCTTCACACTTGTCGACTATCTCTTTTGCCATCTCATTTGCTCTGGGCCAGTAAAAACCCGTTCGGTATGCTTTAGCCACGATGGTCCGAGAGGACGCATGATGGCCACAGGTCCCCGAGTGGATGTCGTTGAGAATCATTCGACCTTCTTCCGGTGTTATGCATTTCTGGCTGACTCCAGTCGTACTTTCTCTGTACAACTGTCCCCTCGCGACGGTGAAGGCTTTGGATCGGCGGACGATCTCTCGAGCCTCTTCTTCATTCTCGGGGAGCTCTTTCCTCAGAATATAGGCGATATAGGGCACTGTCCAGTCGGAAGTGATGACCAGAACTTCCATGATTAAGTCGACCACAGCTGGGACCTCGACTTCAGTCGGATCTGTGGCGCTTTTTGGCTGCGGGGCTTCCTCAGTGAAAGGATCTTCTTGATCCGACGGCGTGTGAACATGCTCCAAAAACACGCCACTCGGAATGGCTTCTCTCTTTGAACCTATCTTCGCCAAGTCATCGGCTGCTTGATTTTTTAGTCGGGGAACGTGATGGAGCTCTAATCCCTCAAATTTCTTCTCCATCTTTCTGACTGCATTGCAGTAACCAGCCATGGCTGGGCTTCTGACGTCCCACTCCTTCATCACTTGGTTGACCACTAAGTCCGAGTCGCCATAGACCATGAGGCGATGGACGCCGAGTGAAATGGCCATACGCAACCCGTACAAGAGTGCTTCGTATTCTGCTTCATTGTTGGAGGAATCAAAGTGAATCTGGAGTACATATCTGAGCTTATCTCCTCGGGGGGAAACCAAGACCACTCCGGCACCGGAACCATTCAGCATTTTGGAGCCATCGAAGAACATAGTCCAGTGCTCCGAGTGAACTTAGGTCGGTAACTGCTGTTCAGTCCACTCGGCGAGGAAATCTACTATTGCTTGGGACTTGATAGCTTTCTTTGCCTCAAATCTGATATCTAGGGGAAGAAGTTCAATCGCCCATTTTGCCACTCGACTGGTTGCGTCTCTGTTGTGCAGAATCTCTGATAAGGGGGCGTCGGTGACGACTGTGATAATATGGTCAAAGAAGTAGTGAGCAACTTTCTTCGTGGTCATATAAATCCCATATACAAGCTTCTGATAATGAGGGTATCGTTGCTTAGATGGGGTCAGGACTTCGGAAATGTAATATACTGGGCGCTGAACTTTGAAGGCTTTCCCTTCTTCTTCCCGCTCGACCATAAGTACAGTACTGACGACTTGTCCTGTGGCTGCAATGTAAAGTAGCAAAGGCTCTTTACTGATTGGGGCAGCAAGCACCGGCTGGGTGGAAAGCAGGGTTTTTAACTCTGCAAACACTGCATTAGCTTCAGGAGTCCACTCGAACTTGTCTGACTTCTTCATCAGTCGGTAAAGAGGCAATGCCTTCTCACCGAGACGAGAGATGAATCGACTTAAAGCGACCAAGCAACCAGTAAGCTTCTGAACATCGTGCACACGCACAGGTTGTTTCATTCGGAGTATTGTGCCTACTTTCTCTGGGTTTGCATTGATTCCTCGTTCGGAAACGAGAAAACCGAGTAACTTTCCACAAGGAACTCCGAATGTGCACTTGGATGGGTTAAGCTTGATATCGTACCTCCTGAGGTTGGCAAATGTTTCAGCGAGGTCAGTCAGCAGGTCGGAACCTTTCCGTGACTTGACCACAATGTCATCTATGTACGCTTCCACATTCCGGCTGATTTGAGTGAGTAAACACTTCTGAATCATCCTCATGAATGTGGCTCTGGCATTCTTGAGGCCGAATGGCATGGTGACATAAGAGAAGCACCCGAATGGGGTGATGAAAGCCGTTTTAATCTCATCGGGCCCAAACAGACGGATCTGATGGTACCCGGAATAAGCATCCAAGAAAGACAGTCGCTCACATCCCGCAGTCGAGTCGACTATTTGGTTGATGCGGGGAAAAGGAAAATGATCTTTCGGGCAGGCCCAATTGATATGCTTAAAATCGATGCACATGCGAAGCGAGTTGTCCTTTTTGGGGACCATGACGACATTGGCGAGCCACTCGGAGTGATAAATCTCTTGGATAAACTCTGCTGCTAGGAGCCGAGCCACTTCCTCTCCAATAGCCTTCCTTTTCTGGACGGCGGACCATCGCAGATGTTCCTTCATGGGTTTTGCCTTTGAATCGACTCGTAGACGATGCTCAGCCAGTCCCCTGGGTACACCCGGCATGTCAGAAGGTTTCCATGCAAAGATGTCCCAGTTCTCACGGAGGAACTGGATGAGCGCTTCTTCCTATTTGGGGTCGAGTGTTGTGGAGATATGAGTCAGAGTAGCGTTAGGGTCGGTCAGGTGGATGTGAAGGGGTTTTGTCTCATCGGACGACTGGAACGCTGATTCCGTAGCAGGCTTTTTGGCTCGCAACAAATCACTCGGGTCTGCATTCCTTTGGTGTTCCTGCCACTCTTCTGCCACCATCTGAGCAGCGGCGATCTTTGAGCCTTTCTGGAAGCACTCTTCTGCCTTCTTGCGGTTACCAGTGACAGTGATCACGCCTTTAGGGCCAGGCATCTTTAGTTTGAGGTACACGTAACATGGTAGAGCCATAAAACTTGCATAAGCTGGCCTGCCCAAAATTGCATGATAGGCACTCTGGAAATCCACAACCTCAAACGTCAGCTTCTCTTTGCGGAAATTCTTTGAATCACCAAAAATTACATCAAGAGCAATCTGGCCGAGTGATGCGGCCTTCTTGCCAGGGATGACTCCATAAAAACTCATGTTGCTTGTGCTCAGTCTGGACATCAGAATGCCCATCCCTTTCAGCGTCTCAGCATACAGTATATTCAAACTGCTACCGCCATCCATTAACACTTTGGTCAGTCGAGTGCCTTCAACGACGGGGTCGACCACTAGTGCTTGCCTCCCAGGGGTGGCTATGTGCGTGGGGTGGTTAGATTGGTCGAATGTAATGGCAGTCTGAGACCACTTCAGGTAATTGGGTGTTGACGGAGCAGCCATATTCACCTCTCGGTTTATAACTTTCAGTCGGTTTTTGCTCTCAACATCGGCAAAAATCATCAAGGTGGAATTGACATGCGGATATTCCTCGTCACTATCCTCCCTGTCCTCAACCTTGTCCGACTCTTTTTCTTTGTCCTTGGGCTGCTTCCCTTGGAACTGCTGTATCAGGAGTCGACACTGTCGAGTGGTATGCTTCGGGTAAATGAAATTACCCTCTTCGTCTTTCTTGGTGTGGATGTGACATGGTAAATCCAACACGTCATTTCCTTCTTTATCTTTTACTTTCTTGGGGTTCCAAGGCCCCTTGGGTTTCCCTTTGAACTTTCCTTGATTCAGGGCCAAGGCTTCTCCAGGAGCGGCTGGCTCGGCTTTACGCTTTTGCTTCTGACTAGAATTTCCGCCTCCGGTGTCCTGGGCGACTGACTTGTGTTCGCCGCTCCGGAGCCGATCCTCTTCCTCACCATTGGCATATTTGGTGGCTATTTCCATCATTCGACTCAGAGACATGTCTCCGGTTCGACCGAATTTCTGGCTTAGCTCTCTGTATTTTACGCCCTCCTTGAAGGCGCAAACTGCCTGGTGATCCGATACATTCTCTACTGTGTGATGCAGCGTGATCCATCTCTGGATGTAATCCCTCAGAGTCTCACTCGACTTCTGTACACAAGATTGCAGCTCTGTCAGTCCCGCCGGTCGCTTGCACATTCCTTCGAACATCCTGACAAACACTCGGGAGAGGTCCTCCCATGTGTAGATGCTGCTGGGTGTCAACTGATTCAGCCATGCCCTGGCTGACCCTTCCAACATGAGAGGCAGATGCTTCATGGCCACCTCGTCATTTCCACCGCCGATCTGAACAGCCACTCGGTAGTCCTCAAGCCAAGTATCAGGCTTGGACTCACCGTTGAACTTGCTGACTCCAGTCGCCAACCTAAAGTTGGGAGGAATCACCGCGGCTCTGATGGCTCTGCTGAAACACTCTGGTCCGGAGACATGCACTCGGCTGCTGGTGGGTATATCTCTGTCACTACCCTCTCTGTGGGCTCTGTTCCGGTCGACCAGACCTTGAACGATGATGGATCTCGCATCAAAGCCTGGTTCCTTGGGGTCGACTGGAATTCTTCGCCCGCCACTGTGCTGGCGTCTGTCATCCTGCTGTCGAGGCATATATGATCCACCCCTCGGGGGAGGAGTGGGCACTCGACGTTGATCGTTGCGATCGACTCGGTGATCATACTGCTCATAGTTCCTGTACTGATCGTGTCGGTCGCCATGCCCTTCACGCCTCGGGGGCAATCTGGGGCTATGAGCCGACTGGACAGTGTTCGCCGCCACGGACCTGCTATGAATCCTGTTCCGCGACTGCGACACAGCCGAATTGTGATCTCCTGCTACCCGGAGCAAATCCCTGATCTGCATCAAGCCTCTGCCAGCCTCTGACTGGGAAGGCTGAATCGACTCTGCTATACGTGTTGCAGCTGCCAAATTCTGGATCGGAGTGCGGTATACCTGAGTCGGAGGTTTAAAGAGTTGGCGTCGACTGGAGTCTGGAATCTGTTGCCGCGCACGCTCGTCGAGTGCCTGCTGAAGGTTCTCCAGTCGTGTACGCTCAGCCAGGTTGGCCAAGCGCGCGTCCTCTAAGGCGCGAGCCTCAGGGGTTTCTCCAACGATCGGAGTATGAAGCGCATCCATGTTCCGGCGGTGAAGCTCTTCCCTCTGCTGCGAGTTGAGGGGCTCGGGGCGATACTCCTCATGGTCGTGCGACGGATCGCCTCCGTCGTTGCCTCCCTTGGTGCCAGGAAAGCCGGGGGGAACGTGCGGCCCATTGACCATCAGGACCTCCGCCGCCGGATCACTGTTGTCGCACTCGGATGCAGTCTCTGCGGAGCCAGTCGACACGTCGAACATGCCGTAGAGAGATTCGTCGGGCTCGATTGCCACGACTTGGGCAGTGGTCGACTGGCGAGCCACTGCATGCCTCACCCACCGCTGAAACCTCGACCGACTGGAGCGCTTATGCCGGCGGGAAGCTGGGAGGGAGGATGACACGAAAACCGGCCGATACTGAGTCGACGGTTGCTGCAGAAGGACGCCGCGGACGCATGCTCGAAAGTGCGTAGCTCCACGGACTGGGAGCGCATCCACGTCGAGCGGAGCCTCCTGCAGCTAGGCAGAGTCGTCGGCGACGAATGTGAGCACGCCGAGACGGATCTCGCGGCCCTCAACCAAAAATCCACCTGAAACCATGATGATGGGAATTGAAAAGATTGCAACTTCTCCAATAAGTCGCTAAGACACCTGCCCCACGGTGGGCGCCAACTGTCGTGGTTCTAAGTCTGACAGTAGAATAGGGGGTAGGTATGGAGAGGCAAGATCCTAGCTAAGGAGCAGTTGTGCACACAAGTGTTTTACGAGTTCAGGCCCTTCTCGGAGGAAGTAACAGCCCTATGTCTTGGAGCCCGGAGGCGGTCGACTGGATTATCTGTGTGAGAGTTAGAGGGGTGCGAACCCTTCTACCAGTGGAGGGGGTGGCTTATATAGAGGATGCCAAGACCCCAGCCAGCCCACGTAGCGGAGGGTTAAAGTACATTAAGGTCTGGCGTTACTGGTAACGCCTTACATAAAGTGTCATCATGACCATTAAGACTAATTAATTACAGACCGTTTGGATACAGAGTAGATCTTGAACTCCTGGTGGTCGAGTGAGTCTTCATGGTCAAGTGTCTTCAGGTTCGTCGAGTGTCTTCTAGTCCGTCGAGTGGAGTTCCTCTTGGTCGACTGGAAGACGGCTTCTTCTAAAAGATGTCCTTGGGGAGGGTACCTTGGACAGGTTCATGACCCTACCCTAGGTACATGACTTCATCAAGCATCATTGAAATCATCATGCCTAGCTAAAAGGCATTAAAGAAAAGCGCTTGTTGGGAGACAACCCAATATTTACCCTTACTATTTTTGTGTGTTTACATGATTAATCTACTGTAGTAATCATGTTTTATAGCTTTTTTCAATAAAGTACCAAGTAAGACCTTTGAGAAGCCTTGGGTGAGAGTTAAGGTGATCTTGCTGTAAAAACAAAAAACTTTGCGCTCACGGGATTAGCTACCATTTTTTACAGAAAGTGCTTTTGAGTTGATTCTTTTTCATAGGATTAGTAGACAAATTCCTAACGTCAACCAATGTATTTCATAATTTTTGAAGTAGCAGAAGTATGGTTGATGTTCTGATCATTACAGATTGTTCTGTTTGTGTCAGATTCTGTTTTCATTGCATACTTTGCTTGTTTTCTAGTTTCTGTGGCTTATATTTCTTAATATAAATTGTAGAAATGGTATGGTACAGTAGGAATTGTGTGAGAACAATTATTAACCTTGTCTTTGACAGTACCAAAGTAAATGGTTTACTCTATATCATGCTAACCCATCTCACGAAGTTCCGTTAAGTTTTGTGTGATTGAAGTTTTCAAGTTTTGGGTGATATATCGATATGAGGAGAATAAGGAGTGGAAAGACCCTAATATTGGGGATTCCTAAGGCACCCCAAGGTAATAATCAAGGAAGACTCAAACGCCTAAGCTTGGGGATCTCCCATAAGGCATCCCCTCTTTCGTCTTCAAAACTATCGGTATACCTTACTCAGAGCAATATTTTTATTCGTCACATGATATGTGTTTGCTTGGAGCGTATTTTTAATTTTACTTGCTGTTTGAATAAAATCGTTGGATCTGAAATCTTGAATGAAAAAGAATCCTCCCATGGCTAGTTAATTATTGGACTACTCAGTGTTCTTCACTTATATCTTTTGGTGTAGTTTGTCATTTACTCACGTACTTCACGTATATCCTATGAGTAAATGGTTGAAAGAATTGAATATCATAAATCTAAATTTATATATGTTTCATATGCTTATACCATGGGGAGTAATGACTTCACACACAATAAGTATAGGTGGTAAACTTATTGAAAGTTAGCAAACGCGGAATTGATCACTTGAACGGTTCATGAAAGAATATTAAAGGAAGAGAGATTTCACATATAAATATACTATCTTGGACATCTTTTGTAATTGTGAGCACTCATTAAAATATGACATGCTAAAAGGTTGATGTTGGACAAGGAAGACAACTTAATGGGTTATGTTTTCCTGTATCTGAAACGTTATATTGTCTTGGATCATCCAACATGTTGAGCTTGCCCTTCCCTCTCATGCTAGCCAAATTCTTTGCACCAAGTAGAGATACTGCTTGTGCTCCCATACATCCCTTAAACCAGTTTGGCCATGAGAGTCCACCATACCTACCTATGGATTGAGTAAGATCCTTCAAGTAAGTTGTCATCATGCATGCAATAAAAATTGCACATTAAATATGTATGATCTATTAGTGCGAAGAAAATAAGCTTTATACAAACTTGTGATAGGGAAGAAATAAAAGCGAGGGACTACATAATAAAGGTCTTTATCACAAGCGGCAATATAAAGTGACGCTCTTTTCCATTAAGATTTTGTGCATCCAACCATAAAAGCGCATGACAACCTCTGCTTCCTCCTGCGAAGGGCCTATCTTTTACTTTTATCTTCTACCCTTATACAAGAGTCATGGTGATCATCATCTTTCCTTTTTTTACACTTTTTCCTTTGGCAAGTACTTTGTGTTGGAGCGATCCGGATATATATATCCACTTGGATGTAGGTTTTCGTAAATTATTATTGTTGACATTACCCTTGAGGTAAAAGTTTGGGAGGCGAAACTATAAGCCCCTATCTTTCTCTGTGTTCGATTAAAACTTTGAACCCATAAATATCACATGAGTGTTAGCAATTGTGAAAGATTAAATGATAGTTGAGTATGTGGAGTTTGCTGAATCAAAGCTCTTACATAGACCCTTCCTGAAAATAAGATGAATTGCAATTGTTTGATGACTAAGAGCGTGATTTGTTAGTTTACAAGAAAGCTTATGATCTATACTTTAACATGTGAATAGCTTGTTACTTGATCATGAGAAGTTTTATGAGTTGAGCTACTGTTATGATATATAATGATGCTAGAAAAAGTGATTGGAACTATCATTGATCAAACTTAAGCACTTGCTAGCATTCACACTTCATAAATTATTTCTTTTATCATTTACCTACTCGAGGACGAGCAGGAATTAAGCCTGGGGATGCTGATACATCTCCAACGTGTCTATAATTTATGAAGTATTCATGCCATGTTTACAATAGTTTTATATGATTTTGGTATGATTTGATTAGAACTAACCCGGACTGACGCTGTTTTCAGCACAACTACCGTGGTGTTGTTTTTGTGCAGAAATAAAAGTTCTCAGAATGTGCTGAAAATCAACGGAGATTTTTTGTGGAAAATATAAAAAATACTGGAACAAAAATCAACCGGAGGGGAGTCCTATGGGGCCCACGAGGGTGGGGGGCACGCCCACCCCCCTAAGGCGCGCCCCTATGCCTCGTGGACTCCTCGTGGGTCCCCCTAACTTGTTCTTGAGGCCAAACCCTCCTATAAATACCCAAACTTCCAGAAAGAAACCTTGATCGGAAGTTCTGCCACCGCAAGCCTCTATAGCCACGAGAAATCAATCTAGGCCCTCTCTGGCACCCTGCCGGAGGGGGCCATCATCACCAGAGGCCATGGGGAAGGATCTCGGAGGGGCCATCATCGCCATGAAGGCCAAGGACTAGAGGGGGAACCTCTCCCCATCCAGGGGGGAGGCCATGGAGGAGGAAGCACAAGGGGGAGAACCTCTCCTCCTCTCTCTTGGTGGCGCTGGAGTGCCATCGGGAGGGGAATCATCGTTGCGGTGATCGTCTTCATCAACATCACCATCATCATCACCATCCTCATATCTTTTACGCGGTGCACTCTCCCGCACCCCGCTGTAATCCCTACTTGAACATGGTGCTTTATGCCACATATTATGATCCAATGATGTGTTGCCATCCTATGATGTTTTGAGTAGATGTCATTTGTCTTTGGGTTGATTGATGCTCTAGATTGGTATGAGTTGTATGTTTTATTTTGGTGCTGTCCTATTGTGCCCTCCTTGTCGTGCAAGCGTGAGGGATTGTCGCTGTAGGGTGTTGCAATACATTCATGATTCGCTTATAGTGGGTTTCTTGAGTGACAAAAGCATAAACCCGAGTAAGGGGTTTGTTGCGTATGGGATAAAGGGGACTTGATATGTTAATGCTATGGTTGGGTTTTACCTTAATGATCTTTAGTAGTTGAAGATGCTTGCTAGAGTTCCAATCATAATTGTATATGATCCAATAAGATAAAGTATGTTAGCTTATGCCTCTCCCTCATATGAAATTGCAATAGTGATTACCGATCTTGTTAACAATTGCCTAGGATAATTCCGCACACCGACCCATCATTATTCCACACTCGCTATTTATAATATTTAGTAATATATTCTAACTTTATGATAACAGCACCTACTTTTATATTTTATCTCTCTGATATCATACAAAGTTTTCCTCTTCATACCCACAACATTGTTTTATTTCTCGTTTCTAGTTGGAAGCAAACGTTCGGTGTACGTAGAGTCGTATCAGTGGCAGATAGGACTTGAGAGAATATTGATCTTACCTTTAGCTCCTTGTGGGTTCGACACTCCATGCTTATCATGTCCACCTTTGAAAATTGCTACGATGATTCCCTGCACTTGGAGATTATCAAGCTCTTTTCTCGCGCCGTTGCCGGGGAGCAATAGCATGGGGTTGATATTCTTGTGTGTGCTTGTTTGCTTTCTTCACTAAGTAGATTTTATTTTTACCTTTTGTTTCTGTTTAGTTGTGGGTGAAACATACAAAAAAAATTAAAAGAATGAAAATACAAAAAAAATTACATGCCTTTCATGCCTAAAAGGTTTTTCAATAAGAGAAGTGATTGGAAGATTATGCATTGAAGAAGTGAGGGTCGACCTTGAGCACTTGTGTTCATGCTCATGGAAACAATGTAAAACAATTCATGGAAGCTTCTCTGAAAATAATTATCCCCTTGTATATATCCATTGTATTATAAAAATAATGTGCCAAGCTTTGGTTTTAGGATGATTAGATTGCTTGTTTACTATCTGCAGTACAAAACAGAAACTTTCGCTGTAGCGCATGAATTTACATTTTTAATAGAAATTCAAATGGGTCTAAAACTTTTTGAACATTACTTCTGAACAAATTTTTAAATTTTCATATTTTATTTTGAATTTTTGTAGTTATAGAAGTTTACTAAATTTCCAGATTACTACAGACTATCCTGTTTTTGACAGATTCAGTTTTCTATGTGTTGTTTGCTTATTTTGATGAATCCATGGGTAGTATCGCGGGGTATGAACCGTGGTCAAGTTGGAATAGAGTAGATAAAGTGCTAATATGAAATTGGAATGAGTTTTCAACAGTACCTACAAGTAGTGATTTGCTTTAGTATACTAACGGATCTCACAAAGTTTTTTGTTAAGTTTTTGTGGATGAAGTGTTCGAAGAACGAGGAGTTACCGATGTGAGAATAATAAAGAGAGGCAAGAGTTAAAGATTGGGGATGCCCAAGCATCTAAGCTTGGGGATGCCCCTGTTGGCATCCCATATTTCTTCTTCAACAATTATCGGTATACCTCGGTTTTTGTTGTGTTCACATGATTTGTGTCCTTTGTGTTTTTCTTTTTCTTTAAGATCCATGCTAGTATGACATGTCCCTTCATCAATTTATAGAATGATTCATGTGCTTCACGTATATATTTTGAGTATGACCTTATAGAATGCTCTTTGTGCTTCACTTAAATCTTTTGAGTATGGTTTTATAGAATGCTTCGTGTGTTTCACTTATATATTTTGAGCTTGGATATTGGTTACTATGTATTAATTGTAGAATGCTCCATGAACTTCACTTATATATTTTGGAGTATGAATAATACTATCATCTAAAGTGGGTTTGGAAGAGTGTCAACTTTAGGAATTAGTGATCCCACTATTTTGGAGGGTCTTGAATCTTAGTATGATATTTATGAAAGTGGATTTGGAAGAGTGTCAACTGTAGTTAGTAATGATTCCACTATTTCGGAAGAGGTTCCAATTGATTATGAGAACGAAGTTGCTATATATGATGATTATTGTGATGACATGTATGCTATAAAATAATATTTTAACCATGAAACTTGTCATCATGCTTTTAATTTTCAATTGTATTATGCCTCACATGACAATTATTTTGTTGAGTTTGTTCCCACTATTCCGAATGAGAAGAATTTTGCTTATGTGGAGAGTAGAAAAATTTCTATGCTTGTAGATCATGAAAAGGATGCTTTATGTGATGGTTATATTGTTTTGTTCATTCACGATGCTACTGAAAGTTATTATTAGGGACGAATATATGCTTGTAGGAGTTGCAATAATATCAAGTTTCCTCTCTATGTGCTTAAAGTTTTGAAATTATATTTGTTTTGCCTTCCTATGCTAGTTGATTCTTGTTCCTATAAATTATGTGTTCACAAAATCCATAGGCATAGGAAGTGGGATAGATTCAAATGTGCTAGTCATATTCTTCATGATGCTCTCTGTATGTTTTAATTCTTTTCTTTTATGTGAGCATCATTGAAATCATCATGCCTAGATAAAAGACATTAAAGAAAAGCGCTTGTTGGGAGACAACCCAATATTTACCCTTACTGTTTTTGTGTGTTTACATGATTAAGCTACTGTAGTAATCATGTTTTATAGCTTTTTTGAATAAAGTGCCAAGTAAGACCTTTGGGAAGCCTTGGGTGAGAGTTAATGTGATCTTGCTGTAAAAAACAGAAACTTTGCGCTCACGGGATTAGCTACCATTCTTTTACATAAGAGTGCTTTTGAGTTGATTCTTTTTACATAAGATTAATAGGCAAATTCCTAATGTCCACTAATTTTTTTCATAATTTTTGGAGTAGCATAAGTATGGTTGATGTTCAGGTTATTACAGACTGCTCTGTTTCTCACAGATTTTGTTTTGATTGCATAGTTTGCTTGTTTTCTAGTTTCTATGGCTTATATTTCTTAATATAAATTGTAGAAATGGTATGGTACAGTAGGAATTGTGGGATAACAATTATGAACCTTGTCTTTGACAGTACCAAAGTAAATGGTTTACTCTATATCATGCTAACCCATCTCACGAAGTTCCGTTAAGTTTTGTGTGACTGAAGTTTTCAAGTTTTGGGTAAGATATCGATATGAGGAGTGGAAAGACCCTAATATTGGGGATGCACAAGGCACCCAAAGGTAATATTCAAGGAAGTCTCAAGCGCCTAAGCTTGGGGATGCCCCAAAAGGCATCCCCTCTTTCGTCTTCAAAACTATCGGTATACCTTACTCGGAGCTATATTTTTATTCGTCACATGATATGTGTTTTGCTTGGAGCGTATTTTCAATTTTACTTGCTGTTTGAATAAAATCATTGGATCTGAAATCTTGAATGAAAAAGAATCCTCCCATGGCTAGTTAATTATTAGACTACTCAGTGTTCTTCAGTTATATCTTTTGGTGTAATTTGTCATTTACTCACGTACTTCACGTATATCCTATGAGTAAATGGTTGAAAGAATTGAATATCATAAATATGAATTTATATATGTTTCATATGCTTATACCATGGGGAGTAATGACTTCACACATAATAAGTATAGGTGGTAAACTTATTGAAAGTTAGCAAACGCAGAATTGATCAACTGAACGATTCATGAAAGAATATTAAAGGAAGAGAGATTTCACATATAAATATACTATATTGGACATATTTTGTAATAGTGAGCACTCATTAAAATATGACATGCTAAAAGGTTGATGTTGGACAAGGAAGACAACTTAATGGGTTATGTTTTCCTATATCCGAAACGTTATATTGTCTTGGATCATCCAACATGTTGAGCTTGCCTTTCCCTCTCATGCTAGCCAAATTCTTTACACCAAGTAGAGATACTGCTTGTGCTTCCAAACATCCCTTAAACCAGTTTGGCCATGAGAGTCCACCATACCTACCTATGGATTGAGTAAGATCCTTCAAGTAAGTTGTCATCGTGCATGCAATAAAAATTGCACCTTAAATATGTATGATCTATTAGTGCGAAGAAAATAAGCTTTATACGAACTTGTGATAGGGAAGAGATAAAAGCAATGGACTACATAATAAAGGTATTTATCACAAGCGGAAATATAAAGTGATGTTCTTTTGCATTAAGATTTTGTGCATCCAACCATAAAAGCGCATGACAACCTCTGCTTCCCCCTGTGAAGCGCCTATCTTTTACTTTTATCTTCTACCCTTATACAAGAGTCATGGTGATCATCACCTTTCCTTTCTTACACTTTTACCTTTGGCAAGCACTTTGTGTTGGAGCGATCCGGATATATATATATCCACTTGGATGTAGGTTTTCATAAATTATTATTGTTGACATTACCCTTGAGGCAAAAGTTTGGGAGGTGAAACTATAAGCCCCTATCTTTCTCTGTGTCCGATTAAAACTTTGAACCCATAAATATCACATGAGTGTTAGCAATTGTGAAAGATTAAATGATAGTTGAGTATGTGGAGTTTGCTGAATCAAAGCTCTTACATAGACCCTTCCTGAAAATAAGATGAATTGCAATTGTTGATGACTAAGAGCGTGATTTGTTAGTTTTGAAGAAAGTTTATGATCTATACTTTAACATGTGAATAGCTTGTTACTTGACCATGAGAAGTTTTATGAGTTGAGATACTGTTATGATATATAATGATGCTAGAAAAAGTGATTGGAACTATCTTTGATCAAACTTAAGCACTTGCTAGCATTCACACTTCATAAATTATTTCTTTTATCATTTACCTACTCGAGGACGAGCAGGAATTAAGCTTGGGGATGCTGATACGTCTCCAACGTATCTATAATTTATGAAGTATTCATGCCATGTTTACAATAGTTTTATATGATTTTGGTATGATTTGATGAAAACTAACCGGGACTATCGTTGTTTTCAGTAGAACTACCATGGTGTTGTTTTTGTGCAGAAATAAAAGTTCTCAGAATGTGCTGAAAATCAACGGAGATTTTTTGTGGAAAATATAAAAGATACTGGAACAAAAATCAACCGGAGGGGAGTCCCGTGGGTCCCACAAGGGTGGGGGCGCGCCCCTGTGCCTCGTGGACTCCTCGTGGGTCCCCCTAACTTGTTCTGGACGCCAAACCCTCCTATAAATAACAAAACTTCCAGAAAGAAACATAGATCGGAAGTTCCGCCGTTGCAAGCCTCTGTAGCCACGAGAAATCAATCTAGGCCCTCTCTGGTGCCCTATCGGAGGGGGCCATCATCACCAGAGGCCATGGGGAAGGATCTTGAAGGGTCCATCATCTCCATGAAGGCCAAGGACCAGAGGGGGAACCTCTCCCCATCTAGGGGGAGGCCCTGGACGAGGAAGCACAAGGGGGAGAACCTCTCCTCCTCTCTCTCGGTGGTGCCGGAGTGCCATCGGGAGAGGAATCGTCGCCGTGGTAATTGTCTTCATCAACATCACCATCATCATCACCATCCTCATATCTTTTACGCGGTCCACTCTCCCGCACCCCGCTGTAATCCCTACTTGAACATGGTGCTTTATGCCACGTATTATGATCCAATGATGTGTTGCCATCCTATGATGTTTTGAGTAGATATCATTTATCTTTGGGTTGATTGATGCTCTAGATTTGTATGAGTTGTATGTTTTATTTTGGTGTTGTCCTATTGTGCCCTCCATGTCTCGCAAGCGTGAGGGATTCCCGTTGTAGGGTGTTGCAATACGTTCATGATTCGCTTATAGTGGGTTGCTTGAGTGACAGAAGCATAAACCCGAGTAAGGGGTTGTTGCGTTTGGGATAAAGGGGACTTGATATGTTAATGCTATGGTTGGTTTTACCTTAATGATCTTTAGTAGTTGCGGATGCTTGCTAGAGTTCCAATCATAAGTGCATATGATCCAAGAAGAGAAAGTATGTTAGCTTATGCCTCTCCCTCATATGAAATTGCAATAGTGATTACCGGTCTTGTTAACAATTGCCTAGGATAGTTCCTCACACCGACCCATCATTATTCCACACTCGCTATTATAATATTTAGTAATATATTCTAACTTAATGATAACGGCACCTACTTTTATATTTTATCTCTTTGATATCATACAAAGTTATCCTCTTCATACCCACAACATAGTTTTATTTCTCATTTCTAGTTGGAAGCAAACATTCGGTGTACGTAGAGTCGTATACGTGGCAGATAGGACTTGAGAGAATATTGATCTTACCTTTTAGCTACTTGTGGGTTCGACACTCCATGCTTATGACTTCCACCTTTGGAAATTTCTATGATGATTCCATGCACTTGGGGATTATCAGGGCTCAATGTGCATGTTGGTGTCCGCCCTCACGGCAACCCAGAGTTCGCCAACAAGAACAAGCTTCAACCGTTCCTTGTGGAGAAGACGTTAACCAATGGCACGCAGTCTTGGGTACTCAACCCTTTCCTTGACGTCATGCACCAGATCTTCCACAACACTCTCTTTCCGCGCATTGGTGACAAGGATAAGGTGCATGCTTATCCCGTGGATATGATGGTTCTTTGTGAGGAGGCGCGTCGTCAAGTTACCCAACCACTGGACGTTTCTCATATCATGTGGGTTAAGCTCCGGTTTGCGGTCTACAATCGCAAAGTTCCCATCTATGGACCATACCTGCACCTCTTGATCTCGAAGACTTGGGAGAAGCTCTTTCCGAATGAAGACTTTTCTGCTCCAAACTTGGTTCTCCACGAGCCTATCAAGCTGCGTTAGAAGAACAAGTGGGCTAATACCACTACCCGGGCTGAGGCTGAAGCTGCTAGGATGAATGATGAGGACGAGGTTGAGGAGGAGGAGGCTGAGGACAGTTCTGCGGGGTACGTTCCTCCCTCTACTAAGCCCTCTTGGGCGAAGAGGCTGAAGATAAAGATGAAGGCTCTGTTCTGCATGCAGGCCAAGGGGCAGTACAAGATCCATGTTGCTCAGAAGGAGAGTCGCCAGCACGATAAGAGGATATTGAGGACGTTCGGTGTGTCGAGTGGGTCAGAGATGAACATCACTCCTGAGACTGAATGGATGATCAAGCAGGGCTATCAGTGGACTGAATCAAAGGAGTAGTCCATTCCCGTTGCTGAGACCGATGAGAAGATTGTTGAGTGATCTCTGCTGAGGGAGCTACCACCTGCGTTGTAGGTTTCCTCTCTGCCTTTTTGGTGTCTTGATGCCAAAGGGAGAGAGAGTGAAGGATTTGCGAGTCATGTCTCTTTGTTTTTGTTTCGTTGGACCTTCGTTTGTTGCTTTGGTTTGTTGGTTTGTGTTTATGTTTGTGTGAGACCCGTAGACTATCATATGGTGTGAGACATATGCACTCAAGCTTATCTTATTGTCTATTATGCTTAGTAGTTTGTGAGCTTATGCTATCTTGTGCCCTTTGCTTCATGCTCATATTGATTACCTTGCCTCCATGCTTAGTGTCATTTATATTGCTAAAAGGAGTGCCTTGTCTATAAAATATAGGGGGAGTGTTGATCCTAGTATGTGTGTCGTGCAGTCCAAAGCATATCTATAGAGTGCAGACATCTCGGGGGAGCCTGTCTATATTTTATAGATGTTGGGTTTTCTTATGTTCATTTTTATATCCTTATGTGTAAATGCCATATTGTCATCAGTCCACCAAAAAGGGGGAGATTGTAAGGGCATATTTCTCCCTATGTGGTTTTGGTGATTGATGACAATGCATTTGCGGACTAATCGTGTGCATTGAGCATTTCATATATCTCATGTCTAGGCACAAGATGATTCGTTGCCCCTCGAAGGCTAGTGAAGATGACTTTTCTCTATGTTTCTTTTCGGTGGATTTGAGTTGTAGGAAAGCTATACTATTAAGAGGGGGTCCGCTTCAAAAAGGTTAGGGTGGAATCAACACATACACATCTGTTCCTTTGCACCACCTTTCCTTTGCTTCTTTGGAGCATCGACCGTTTATTCGTGTCTTTACAAAATGAAGGACTCCAAGTTCTATTGTGCTGTGGCGTGTGGTAGTACTGCTCAAGGGAGTAGTAGTACCATAGTGGCCCACGGTAGTACCAGCCAGGGAAGCGGCAGTACCGCGATATGCGGTAGTACTGCTCCTCAGGAGCGGTAGTACCGTGGCCTCTAGCCCAGCACACTGGCGTGCACGGAAGTAGGCGCGAAAGTAAGTTTTTTCATCCGCGCCCTATGCCGTAGTTGTCGGTGTCAAAACCGCCGGATCTCGGGTGGGGGGTCCCGAACTGTGCGTCTAAGGCTAATGGTAACAGGAGGCTGGGGACACGATGTTTACCCAGGTTTGGGCCCTCTCGATGGAGGTAATACCCTACTTCCTGCTTGATTGATCTTGATGATATGAGTATTAAAAGAGTTGATCTACCACGAGATCAGAGAGGCTAAACCCTAGAAGCTAGCCTATGGTATGATTGTTGTTATGTCCTACGGACCAAACCCTCCGGTTTATATAGACATCGGACGGGGCTAGGGTTACACAGAGTCGGTTTACAGAGGAGGAGATCTACATCCGAATCGCCAAGCTTGCCTTCCACGCCAAGGAGAGTCCCATCCGGACATGGGACGAAGTCTTCTATCTTGTATCTTCATAGTCCAACAGTCCGGCTGAGGGAGTCCTGGACTAGGGGGTGTCCGGATAGCCGAACTATCATCATCGGCCGGACTCCAAGACTATGAAGATACAAGATTGAAGACTTTGTCCCGTGTCCGAATGGGACTTTCCTTGGCGTGGAAGGCAAGCTTGGCGATTCGGATATGTAGATCTCCTACCATTGTAACCGACTCTGTGTAACCCTAGCCCTCTACGGTGTCTATATAAACCGGATGGCTTTAGTCCATAGGACGAACAACAATCATACCATAGGCTAGCTTCTAGGGTTTAGCCTCCTTGATCTCGTGGTAGATCTACTCTTGTAATACCCACATCATCAATATCAATCAAGCAGGACGTAGGGTTTTACCTCCATCAAGAGGGCCCGAACCTGGGTAAAACATCGTGTCCCTTGTCTCCTATTACCATCCGCCTAGACGCACAGTTCGGGACCCCCTACCCGAGATCCGCCGGTTTTGACACCGACATTGGTGCTTTCATTGAGAGTTCCTCTGTGTCGTCACCGATAGGCTTGATGGCTTCTTCGATCATCAACAACGACGTAGTCCAGGGTGAGACTTTTCTCCCCGGACAGATCTTCGTATTCGGCGGCTTTGCACTGCGGGCCAATTCGCTTGGCCATCTGGAGCAGATCGAAAGCTACGCCCCTAGCCGTCAGGTCAGATTTGGAAGTTTGAACTTCACGGCTGACATCCGCGGGGACTTGATCTTCGATGGATTCGAGCCACAGCCGAGCGCGCCGCACTGTCACGATGGGCATGATTTAGCTCTGCAGCCGGACAGTGCCCTGGAGGCCGCACACGAGTCCGCTCCGACCCTCAATTCGGAGCCGGCTGCACAGATCGAGCACGGGTGGCTAGACACCGCCTCGGGGGCTGCAACCTCTACGGCGATGGAGCCTAATACTGACCTTGTCCTTCGTAAAGCTCGTGACTCCGAGGTGCCAGACTCCTCGCCGGACTCCGAACCTCCCGTGCCCCCTCCAATCAAATCCGATTGGGCGCCGATCCTGGAGTTCATCACTGCAGACATCTTTCAACACTCACCTTTCGGCGACATCTTGAGTTCGCTAAAGTATCTCTCGTTATCAGGAGAGCCCTGGCCGGACTGCGGTCAGGACGGTTGGGATGCGGACGATGAAGAAATTCAAAGCCCACCCACCACCCACTTAGTAGCCACTGTCGACGATCTAACCAACATGCTAGATTTCGACTCCGAAGACATCGACGGTATGGACGACGATGCCGGAGACGACCAAGAACCAGCGCCTACTGGGCACTAGAAAGCCACCTCATCATATGACATATACATGGTGGATATCCCAAAGGATGGGAATGGCGAAGGAACAGCGGAGGATGACCCCTCCAAGAAACAGCCCAAGCGCCAGCGTCAGCGGCGCCGCTCTAAATCCCGCCATAGCAAGAATGGAGATTCCGGCACCGGAGATAATAACACCCCAGACAGTGACGAAGACAACCCCCTCCAGCAAGATTCAGCACAAGAGGACGGAGAAGCCAGCCCTCATGAGAGAGCGGCAGACGAAGAGGTAGAGGATGATAATTACATGCCTCCCTCCGGAGACGAGGCAAGCCTCGACGACGACGAATTTGTCGTGCCTCAGGATCCCGTCGAACAAGAGCGTTTTAAACGCAGGCTTATGGCCACGGCAAACAGCCTGAAGAAAAAGCAGCAACAGCTTAGAGCTGATCAAGATCTGCTAGCCGACAGATGGACTGAAGTCCTTGTGGCCGAAGAGCATGAGCTCGAACGCCCCTCCAAAAGCTACCCTAAACGCAAGCTGCTCCCCCGATTAGAGGAGGAGGCATATGAACCTGCATCACCAGCGGACAATACGGCTGACCGACCACCCCGTGGCCGCGACAGAGAGGCCTCTAGGCCCTCCACTAGAACCGTACCCCGGCATCGCTCGAAAAGCACAAGGACACAGGGGAACGCTCTTGACTTGCGAGATATATTGGAGGATAAGGCAAGACAATCAAGATCAATCTATGGATCGCGTGGGCGCCCCATGATACGTGACGACAACCATCGCGCCGGACACAGCAAGTCCGGTCGGGCCGAACGCAGTAGACAAAGCTCTTTTGAGCTTCGTCGTGATATAGCCCAATACAGAGGCGCCGCACACCCACTATGCTTCACAGATGAAATAATGAATCATCAAATCCCCGAAGGGTTTAAACCCATGAATATTGAATCTTATGATGGCACAACAGACCCCACGGTTTGGACCGAAGACTATCTCCTTCATATCCACATGGCCCGTGGTGATGATCTTCACGCCATCAAATACCTCCCACTCAAGCTTAAAGGACCAGCCCGGCATTGGCTAAACAGCTTGCCAGTAGAGTCAATTGGGAGTTGGGAGGACCTGGAAGCCGCATTCCTTGATAACTTCTAGGGCACGTATGTGCGACCACCAGACACTGACGACCTAAGCCATATAATTCAGCAGCCAGACGAATCGGCCAGACAATTCTGGACACGGTTCTTAACTAAGAAAAATCAAATCGTCGATTGTCCGGATGCGGAGGCCCTCGCGGCCTTCAAACATAACATCCGCGACTGGCTTGCCCGGCACCTGGGACAGGAAAAGCCGAAATCCATGGCAGCCCTCACATCACTCATGACCTGCTTCTGCGCGGGAGAGGATAGCTGGCTAGCCCGGCGCAACAACCTCAGCAAAAATTCTGGCAGTCCGGATATCAAGAACCGCAATGGCAGGTCGCGTCGCAACAAGAACAAACGCCGCATTAACGGCGACAATAGTGAGGATACGGCAGTCAATGCCGGATTCAGAGGCTCTAAACCCGGTCAGCGGAAAAAGCCATTCAAAAGAACTACTCCGGGTCCGTCCAATTTGGACCGAATACTCGATCGCTCGTGGTAGATACACGGCACCCCCGAAAAGCCAGCTAACCACACCAACAGGGACTGTTGGGTATTCAAGCAGGCAGGCAAGCTAATTGCCGAAAACAACGACAAGGGGCTGCATAGCGATGACGAGGAAGATACCCGACCAACGAACAATAGAGGACAAAAGGGTTTCCCCCCACAAGTGCGGACGGTGAACATGATATACACAACCCACATACCCAAAAGGGAGCGGAAGCGTGCACTCAGGGATGTATACGCGATGGAGCCAGTCGCCCCGAAGTTCAACCCATGGTCCTCCTGCCCGATCACTTTTGATCGAAGTGACCACCCCACCAGCATCCACCACGGCGGATTCACCGCCTTGGTTTTAGACCCAATCGTCGATGGATTTCACCTCACTAGAGTCCTGATGGACGGCGGCAGCAGCCTGAACCTGCTTTATCAGGATACAGTGCGCAAAATGGGCATAGACCCCTCAAGGATTAAACCTACAAAGACGACCTTTGAAGGCATCATACCAGGTGTAGAGGCCAATTGTACAGGCACAGTTACACTGGAAGTGGTCTTCGAATCCCCGGATAACTTCCGAAGCGAGGAGTTAATCTTCGAGATAGTTCCATTCCGCAGCGGCTATCATGCTCTGCTCAGACGTACCGCGTTTGCAAAGTTCAACGCGGTGCCGCACTACGCATACCTCAAGCTCAAGATGCCAGGCCCTCGAGGAGTCATCACGGTCAACAGAAACAATGAACGCTCTCTCCGAACGGAGGAACATACAGCGGCTCTCGCGGCAGAAGTACAATGCAGCCTCTTAAGGCAATTCTCGAGTCCGGCCATTAAGCGACCGGACACGGCTAAACGCGCCCGGAGTAACCTACAACAAGACCACCTGGCACGTTCCGAGCATGCGTAGCAATGCGGCCCCAACCCCAGCCCCTGCAAAAATGCAAGACTGGTCCTTCACGTACATCATTACGCTCTGGAGATACCATGGGCATAGGGGAAGGGGCATGACCACGATAGGCCCAGAATGCGGCTTAACCACACCATGGGCTCTCAAGTGTGTCGTTCTTTTTTTCTCTTTTTCTTTTTTTTACCCACAGGACTCCGTTCATCAGAGTCCCTGTCTGGCAGTAGACCTGCCGAACTCACGATGCCATAGCCAGGGAAGGAGAAAGGCTACGACGAATATCCAGGTGGTCTCCATTACGAGCATTAAATCTGTTTTATACACCATTCCGCAGCCTACCCCTGGAGGGGGACATGTTTAATAGTCCCATCCCTTGCTTATCGCACCATTTGTATCATTCTGCATTCACAGTAGTATTTCTTGAATAAACAATGCAGCACCTTTTTGCTTATCATTGCATTTCTTTCTTATACATACGTTCATTTATGACATGTTGCATCCGTACACTTTGGTACGGCTAAATACACCAGGGGCTTATGTTTCCCACATCATGGTCTGATAAGTCCGAACACTTTCACAAGTGTGGCACCCCGAACTTATAGCATGATATGCATCGGCTCCGAATCATGTCTTGGGTCAATAGTTGGGTTTGCCCGGCTCCCATGTTTTGGTACCTTACGTTCCGTTGTATCGGCTAAGGTAGCACTGGGAGAGCCACTGCGATTGCGCCCCAGTTGAGCTGGGTGAGCGCCTCAGTGGAGAAAGCTAAAACTGACCGTCATGATGAGCCGAGAGCAAGTCGATGTTCGAGAGGTTTTTTTCGAGTCCCTAAAGACTTATGCCGCTTAGAGTGAGGAACCGGCTTTGTCCGGCCCAGGCGTGCATAGCGCCCCAAATTCGGCCTTCCGAACACTAGGGGCTTCGCCGAAATTTAAAATTATAGAATTCTATGGCTAAGTGAGAGTGTTCAAGCATTATAAGTCCGGTTGCCTGGTTCGTATTGTTGAGCGCCTCCCTAGATGGACCCAAAAATGGGAACAAGAGTGCTCAAATTTATCCCGAACACCCCAGCACTCGTGGCATGGGGGCTGAAGCCAACGACTTGCCACCTCTCAGATTTGATAAACGGCCGCACAAAAGGTAATATTTTGAATTAACAAGCGTTGCTTAGCGCATATGAACAAAGTTTTCAGCGCATAGGATAACAAAATGCGAGTCTACTCAAATATTACATCTTTGGAGCACTCACCCGCAATAATGCAGGCACCCTTCAGGACACTCTTATAATACATCTCGGGCGTGCGATACTCCTTGCCCGGAGGTGGCGCGTCCGTCACAAGCTTCTCAGCATCCATCTTGCCCCATTGCACCTTTGCGCGGGCAAGGGCCCGAAGGGCACCTTCAATACAGGCGGAGTGCTTGATGACTTCAACCCATGGACACGCATCCACCAGCCGCCGCACCAGGCCGAAGTAGCTCCCAGGCATGGCCTCCTTGGGCCACAGCCAAACTATGAGGCCCTTCATGGCCTGTTCGGCCACCTTATGGAGCTCGACCAGCTGCTTCAGCTGGTCGCTAAGGGGCACCGGATGTCCGGACTCAGCATACTAAGACCAGAAGACCTTCTTCGTCGAGCTCCCCTCCTCGGCCCTATAGAAAGCGGTAGCATCGGACACGCTGCGGGGCAGATCTGCGAACGCTCCTGGTGAGCTCCGAATTCGGGTAAGTGGTAGGTAATTCACACTCACATGCTTACTTTGCATGAAAAATGCCTTACCCGCCGCTATTTTCTTCAACGCCTTGATTTCCTGGAGGGCCTTGTAGGCTTCGGCCTTAGCGGCTTTGGCGCTCTCAAGAGCCGATGCAAGCTCGGACTCTCGAGTCTTCAAGTCGCGCTCCAAACTCTCATGTTTTTCCACGAGAGTCTGGAGCTCTTGCTGTACCTCCGCCACCCACGCCTCCTGCTTCTCTCGCTCGGTGTGCTCCGCGGCCGCATTATGTTCGGCCGCGGACACCGCCTCCTTCAGGGTCGCCACCTCGTTCGTGGCCCCTGCAATACCCATGTTATCCTTGTCATTCTTCTTGCAACCAAATCCTTTTCTGTAAGGTACAATTTTAAAGGTGTTACTCACCTTCCTTGTCCTCGAGCTGCTTCTTGGCACGGCCGAGCTTGTTCTCGGACCGCTCGAGGCTTTGCTTCAAAGTATTGACCTCTGCAGTCAGTGCGGCACAGGTCAGCAGCACAGCCTGCAATCCCATATTGACATATTTTTTATGACTCCTGCGTATATCTTTTTAGATCCTCGGTCCGGCTTTTCTTTCCGAACACCGAACCGAGCATCAGGGGCTACTGTCTATGCGGTACTATTTTACATATATCAAAATTCTTACCTCAAAGCCTGTTAGAAGGCTGCTGCAGGCTTCGGTCAGCCCGCTCTTGGCGAGCTGAACCTTCTGAATCACCGCACTCATGACGGTGCGGTGTTCCTCTTTGATGGAAGCGCCGTTGAGCGCCTCCAGCAAGCTATCCGGCGCCTCCGACTGGACGGAGGTGACGGTGTCAAGGTCTTGCCCTTCTTACGAAGGGGCCGCCCACCGGACTCCGGAGCCACTACAGGTTCTGGTGCGGAGTCCGGTGCAAAGTCCGGGAGGTTGCCCTGCGGCACCTCTGGGGCCTCCTCCTCCTGGCGGGTCCCTTCCCGGGATCCCACCTCGGCATCATCCGCATCACGGGGGGAGGAGGCGGTCGGAAGGGAATCCATATCCGATGCACCCAAGGACCCGCTCGACGAAGCGGGAAGATCATCCTTGGGCGGACTGCATGGTTGTATGCGGCATTAGAAAGACACCATGTGGCGAAAAGAAAAATCATGAAGTTATTCGGGAGTCCGGATACTTACGATCTCGCCAGGGGCTTGGCCCTTGGAGGCCAGTCCTCGTCGTCGTCGCCGGCGTTGGCAGAGCAGTCCGGGGGAAGAGTCCTTCCCTTCTTGGACCCTTCGGCCTCCCTCGTTGGGGAGGCCTTCCTTTTCTTCCCTCCCCCCGCTGGGGGAGAGGCCTCTTTCTTCTCCTCCTCGCCCTCGTGGGAGCAGTCCGCCTCGGTGTCATCGTCCAATGACACCTGAAAACGGGAACTTTTTCCAGTGCTCATGGCCTTCTTCTTGGCCTTCTTCTCCAGCACCACGTGGGGTGCCGGAACCAGCAGCCCCGTTAAGCGGGCGTCCGCTGGGTCTTCTAGCAAAGGGGCCGGACAGATAGTCTGCTCGGCCTTCCTCAGCCAGTCCTGTCAAAGGAGAGGGAGTTTAGATCCCGCATAGAGTCAAACTATGGAAAACAAGTGTCCTGTAAAGGGCAAAATCGCTTACCTCGCTAGCCGGACGCTGCGAGCTGAATCCGCAATCTTCGGTAGCGGATGCGGGAGCCTCGACGCCCTTAAACAGCACCCTCCAGGCCTCTTCGTACGTAGTGTCAAAGAGCCCGCTCAAAGTCTGGTGCTGCGCCGGATCGAACTCCCACATATTGAAGTCCCGTTGTTGGCACGAGAGAATCCGGCGGATGAGCATGACCTGGACTATGTTGACAAGCTTGAGCTTCTTGTTCACTAGATTTTGGATGCAGGCTTGAAGTCCGGTCAGCTCCTCCGAATCACCCCATGTCCGGCCACTCTCTTTCTAGGAGGTGAGCCGTATGGGGATGCCAGATCTGAATTTGGGGGCCGCTGCCCATTCAGGGTCACGCGGCTCGGTGATGTAGAACCACCCCGATTGCCACCCCTTAATGGTTTCCACGAAGGTGCCCTCGAGCCAAGTAAGGTTGGGCATCTTGCCCAACATGCCGCCTCCACACTCCGCTTGGCTGCCCTTCACAACCTTCGGCTTGACACTGAAGGTCTTGATCCACAACCCGAAGTGGGGCTGGATGCAGAGGAAGGCCTCACACACGACGATAAACGCCAAGATGTTGAGGATGAAATTCGGGGCCAGATCATGGAAATCCAGGCCGTAGTAGAACATGAGCCCCCGAACAAAGGGATGGAGTGGGAAGCCCAGTCCGCGGAGGAAATGGGAAAGGAATACTACCCTCTCATGGGGCCTGGGGGTGGGGATGAGCTCCCCCTCGTCGGGGAGCCGGTGCACGATGTCGCTGGACAGATATCTGGCGCTGCGCAGCTTCTAGATGTGCCCCTCCATAATGGAGGAGGCCATCCACTTGCCTATCGCTCCGGACATAGTTGGAGAAGGTTGAGGTGAGATGTGCGGACTTGGGCGTTGGAGCTCGAGTTCATGGAGATGGATAAGCAAAGGAGGAAGAAGGCGTAGGTAAAAGGTTTGGATCTTTATCCCCTTATATGGGCGGACGAAACCATGCGTCCCCACCGGCCTGATAAAACTCGCTTATCTCCCAAGCGCCGCAATCAATGGCGCGGTTGGGTTACTCATGTCCGTATTGATGGGAAACCCGGAATAAGGGGAACACGATCTCTGCTTCGACAAGACGTGCCAAGGAAACCGCTTCGCTAAACGCGTTGAGGTGGTACAATAAAAACAATTCGAGTAAAGGCTTGGTAGTGGTGTGACGTCACGCCACAAAATACGTCAGCAGATTGAACTTGTGTAAATATTATACTCTCTACGGTGGTATGTGGAATTTATTTATTTTGCAGAGCCGGACACTATCCTGGTGTTCACAATCTTCTATAAATTATTCGGAGGAGGAACCCGCCTTGCAATGTCGAAGACAATATGCACGCTGGACTCGTCGTCATTCAAGCCTGGTTCAGGGGCTACTGAGGGAGTCCTGGACTAGGGGTGTCCGGATAGCCGAACTATCATCATCGGCCGGACTCCAAGACTATGAAGATACAAGATTGAAGACTTCATCCCGTGTCCGGATGGGACTTTCCTTGGCGTGGAAGGCAAGCTTGGCGATACGGATATGTAGATCTCCTACCATTGTAACCGACTCTGTGTAACCCTAGCCCTCTCCGGTGTCTATATAAACCAGATGGCTTTAGTCCATAGGACGAACAACAATCATACCATAGGCTAGCTTCTAGGGTTTAGCCTCCTTGATCTCGTGGTAGATCTACTCTTGTAATACCCACATCATCAATATCAATCAAGCAGGACGTAGGGTTTTACCTCCATCAAGAGGGCCCGAACCTGGGTAAAACATCATGTCCCTTGTCTCATGTTACCATCCGCCTAGACGCATAGTTCGGGACCCCCTACCTGAGATCCGCCGATTTTGACACCGACACCGGCCAAAGTATATAGTCCGGCTGTTCGAATACCCCCTTATCCAGGACTCCCTCAGTAGCCCTTGAACCAGGCTTCAATGACGATGAGTCCGGCACATAGATTTTCTTCGGCATTGCGAGGCGGGTTCCATCTCCGAATACTCCAAAATAAATTCCGAACACAAGGACCATGTCCGGCTCTGCAAGATAACATTCCATATACCACCAAAGAGAGAATAATAATAATCCACGAATCTAATCTGCTGACAATTTTTCGAAAAGTGACATCACGCCACGGTCCGGTTTTTATTCGAACGGTTTTCTACAACCTGCTTCTGCACACATCACGAGGCGGTTTCTTTGGCACGTCTTGTCAAAGCAGAGATCATGTCCCTTTATCGCGAGATCTCCATCAATGCGGGTATGGGTAACCCAACCAGCACTATTAATCGAGGCGCCTGGAAAATAAGATATTTCGAGAGGCAAGTGGGGAGGCGCACATTCACATCGCATTTATAAAGGGGCAGAGATCTCCCATTTTCACCCACGCCTTCTTCCTCCTTTGCTCATCCGTTCTCTCACCCTCGAGTTCCAGCGCCCAAGTTCTCACCTTCCCCGTAGGACCGCAGCATGTCCGGAGCGGGAGGCAAGTGGATGGCCTCCTCTGTCACAGAGGAGAACATTACCAAGCTTCGGGAGGCCGGATACCTGGCTGAGAATATCGTGCACAAGCTTCCGACAAAGGGACAGATTACCCCCACTCCGAAGCCTCGGGAGAGAGCAGTATTTCTCCCTCATTTTGTCCGTGGACTAGGATTTCCACTCCACCCGTTCGTCCGCGGGCTCATGTACTACTATGGGCTAGATTTTCACGATCTGGCCCCGAATTTCGTCCTCAACATCTCGGCGTTCATTGTTGTGTGCGAGGCCTTCCTCCGCATCAAGCCTCACTTTGACTTGTGGTTGAAGATCTTCTATGTGAAGCCGAAGATCATGAGCAGCCAACAGGCGGATTGCGGAGGTGCCATGGTGGGCAGAATGCCCAATGTTACATGGCTTGATGGCTCCTTCATGGAAACCATAAAGTGGTGGCAATCTAGGTGGTTCTATATCACCGAGCCGCGCGACGCCAACTGGGTGGCGGCCCGCAAATTCAGATCCGAAATCCCCATGTGGCTCACTTCCTGGGAGAAGAAGGGCCTGGCCTGGGGCGAAGCCACGGAGTTTGCCGGACTTGAGACCTGCATCAGAAGTATGAGGGACAAGAAGATCAAGCTTGTCAACATGGTCCAGGTCAAAGACGGGCATTTGATATGTGGGAGTTCGACCCAGCCGAACACCAGATGCTGCTAGAACTCTTTGACACAACGCACAAAGAAATCTGGAAGGTTTTGTTCAAGACCGGCGAAGCCCCTCCTCCCCTTTCCGAGGACCGGGGGCTCAGCGCAACGCGCCTGGCCAGTCTGCTAAGTCCCTTGACTATTTATGAGACGTTCCCTTAGTACATTCAGGGGAGGATTTTTAAGTCACCTTGCTGACCGAACATGATTGGGTGGAGACGGCGGAGCAGATCGACTGTCCGGCTCCCTTGTCGAAGGACCCAGTAAGCGCACTCCTGGCGGAGACGCTGGTTCCGGTGCCTTACAAGGTGCCAGAGAAAAAGGCCGACAAGAAGGCCACGGGGACCCGAAGGAGTCTATGGCATGAGGTCATACCCGACGCCTCGCCAGAAGAGGATGAGGCACACTCCTCCCACGAAGGGGAGGAGAGGAAGAAGAAGAAGGCCGCCTCAATTGAGGGGGCCGAAGGGTCCAAGAAGGTGGCCGCGGGGACCAGAAAAGGTCACTGGCGCACGGCCGTGATAGAGTCGTCATCCAAAGATGATGAGGAAGATTTTTCCCTCGAAGACGGGGGAGAACATGAAGAAATGCCTCCTCCCCGTGCTAGGGAGGAGAAGAAAAGGAAGGCCGCCCCGTCAGGGGAGGCCGGGACGCCGAAGAAGGGAAAGGCGTCCCTTCCAGATCAATCCACTACCGCCACTTTTAGTGACGAGGAGTGGCTGCCCAGGGGCAAACCCCGGGCGAGGTCGTAAGTATCCGCATTCCATAATATTTTCCGTACGACTTTTGACCTCATGGTTTGTAATGATGCCAAACATGTATATGCAATCCGGTCGGGTCCGATCTCGAGGAGTCCTCTTCGGAGGAGTCTCTGAATGAGTCGGAGATGAATTCGCTCCCGATGGCGACCTCTCCACGACCCATGGATGACACCGAGGTGTTGTCCCGGAGGATGCCAGAGTAGGAGGCGACAGTTCTGGAGACGCCCCAAGGCAGAATCTCGGGCGCCGGACACATGGGGGATGAGAACCCCATGGATTATGCTGACGGGTGCCATAGCAAGTCTGGCTCTCGGCCGGTTACTACGCTGGAGCCTACAAAGGTTCTAGATTCCGGTAAGCAGTCCCTCGCGAAGGAGGGCAAGCCGGCCATGCCGATGACCTTCACCCAGCCGGAGGCATCAGATAATTTGTTGGAAGTGCTTCGAGGCGCTTCCATTGAGGATGAACACCGTACACTTATGGGTACGGTGATTGAGAAGGTTCGGTCCGCCAAGAGCGGATTGACCGAAGCCTGCACCAGCCTACTAACAGGCTTTGAGGTAAAGAGAGTGTGAGGAAATATCACCCAATAGACAGTAGCCCCTGATACTCTGGTTGGTGTTCGGAAAGAAAAGCCAAACGGAGGGTCAACTAAAAATCCGCAGGAAGCTAATAGTTTTTGTCTGTATGAATCAAACAGGCACTGCTGCTGACCACCGCTGCGTGCACGGCTGAGGTTGCCGGACTCAAGCGCGAACTGGGGCAGGCCGAAGAAGAACTCGGCCTCGTGAAGAAGCAGCTCGAGGCAAACAAAGGTAAGAGAAACCCTGTCCGTATGTCGTATGGAGGATAAAAAGTTGGTGATGCTAATAAAAAGCATCATGGCTTTCGATAGGGACCGCGACCAAAGTGGCGGCCCTAAAGGAAGCGTTGTCTGTGGCCAAAGCCAAGGCGGATACGGAGCGAACCGAGCGAGAGAAGCAAGATGCTCGGGTTGGAGAGGTACAGCAAGAGCTCCAGGAGCTCGGCAAGAAGTTCGGCTCCCTGGAGCATGACTACAAGACGCAAGCGTCTGAGCTTGCAAATGCCCTCCAGAGCGCGGCCGACGCCAAGGCCGAAGCCCAAAAGGCCCTCCAGGAAATCCAAGCGGCCAAGAAGATAGCGGAGGGTAAGGCATTCTTTATGCAAAGCAAGCATGTAGAGGAGTCATTTCTTTTACTTACACAAATCCGGAGCTCTCTAGGGGCATTCGCAGATCTGCCACGCAACATTTCGGATGTCGCGGAGTTCTATCGTGCTGAAGAGGGGAGCTCTACGGAGAAGCTGTTCTGGTCCCAATGTACTGGGGCCGAACACCCGATGCCTCTGAGTGACCAACTGAAGCAGCTGGTCGAACTCCACAATGCGGCCGAACAGGCCATGAGGGACCTCATAGTCCGGATGTGGCCTGGCGAGCCACTGCCCGGCAGCTACTTTGGCCTCGTGAAGCGGATGGTGCATGCCTGTCCACGGCTAGAAGTTATCAAGCAGTCCGTATGTATTGAGGGTGCCCGACGGGCCTTTGCCCGTGCGAAGGTGCATTGGGGCAAGTTGGATGCTGAGAAGCTCGTGAAGGATGGACCCCCGGAGGGCAAGGAGCATTGCTACCCCGAGAAATATTATGATGGCGTTATGAAAGGCGCTCGTCTTGTGGCGAATGAATGTCCTAATAACATAATTTTTAAGTGAATGTACTCATGTCGTTCATGTGATATGAGAACGGGTTTATTTGTGCTATATAACACTTTTTTTGATTTAAAATATTACCTTCTCTGCGGCCGTTTATCAAACTCTGAAAGTAGGCCAGTCGTCGGCTTCCGCCCACTTGTAACTAGTACTGGGGTGTTCGTGGAAACCCAAACACTCTTTATCCAAAATTTTGGTCCTTTAAGGAGGTGTTTAGCGCAGCGAACGAGGCAATCAGACTATTCAGCTTTATAACTCTCACTTGGCCATAGAAGTCTATAATTTTAAATTTCGGTGAAGCCCCTAGTATTCGGAAGGTCGAACTGGGGCATTATGCACGCCTAAATCAGGCAATGCCGATTCCTCGCCTCAAGCGGAAAAAATCTTTAGGGATTTTAGTACCTCGCGAACAGCGACCAGCTCTCGCTGCATCATGACGGTCAGTTTTCGGCTTTCTCTACTGAGGTGCTCGTCCGGAAGAACCGGGACACAATCGCAGTAGTTCTCCCTGCGCTACCTTAGCCGATAGAACGGAATGTAAGGTACCAAAACAAGGGAGCCGGGCGAACCCAACTATTGACCCAAGACATGATTCGGAGCTGATGCATATAATGCTATAAGTTTGGGGTGCCGCACTGTTGAAACTGTTTGGACTTTCCTTGCCATTGTATGGGGCTCGATAAGAAGCCCCTGGCAAACTGACCATACCAAAACGTACGGATGCAATATTTAATAAATATTCAACAGAAAATATGAGGATAGTGATAAGAAGCTGACGCTACGTACTACTTACAATTTCTTTGGACAATACGGCAAAACGTAGGTGTACAATTGATGCATTAAGCAGAAAAAATAGGACTATTTGACATATCCTATCCAAGGGCAGGCTACATGCGGGTATGTAAGAACAGTTATAACGATCATTGAAGAAGACCACCTGAGTATTCCCTTGTGTGCAAAAGCCTCTTGCCTCCTTGGTTCCCCCTCCATAATGAGTCCGGTTATCCGATCTCTTCTGAAGGGGCTGCCCGAAAGTGGGGTCCTGAAAAAGGAAAAAAAAGGTATGCGGGCCTCCTGGCAGCTGAACCGCACTCTAGCCGCATTGTCATCTCGCCTCCACCTATGCCCATGGTATTTTGAGCGTGTAATTGTGAACGCGTGGTATGAATGTCGCTTGAATGGGGCTGGGGTGGAGGCCAGATTGCTAGTCGAGCTCCTGGCGTGCCTGACTACCCTGTTGCGGGGTACTCCGGACTCACTTGACGGTGTTCGGGGATGTCATTGCCGGATTGGCTGTTTGTCGGAGGAGGCTGCTTTGTACTTCTGCCGCGAGGGCCGCAATATGTTGTTCCGTACGGAGGGAGCGGTCTGTATTTCCATTGACTGTTATGACCCCGCGAGGTCCTGGCATCTTGAGCTTGAGATATGCATAGTGCGGTACCGCATTGAAACAAGCGAACACGGTTCGTCCAAGTAGTGCGTGATAGCCACTACGGAAAGGGACGATATCGAAGATTAACTCCTCGCTTCGGAAGTTATCCAGAGATCCGTAGACCACTTCCAGTGTTATCGAGCCCGTGCAGCGGGCCTCTACCCCTAGAATTACACCTTTGAAGGTGGTTTTGGTGGGTTTGATCCGTGATGGATCGATGCCAATTTTGCACACTGTATCCTGATAAAGCAGGTTCAGGCTGCTGTCACCATCCATGAGGACTCGCGTGAGGTGGAATCCGTCGATGATTGGGTCAAGGACCAATGCGGCTGAGCCGCCATGACGGATGCTGGTGGGATGGTCCCTACGATCAAAGGTGATCGGGCAGGATGACCATGGGTTGAATTTCAGGGCGACGGTCTCCATCGCATAGACGTCCCTAAGTGCACGCTTTCGCTCCCGTTTGGGGATGTGAGTGGCATAGATCATGTTCACCGGTTTTACCTGGGGGGAATTTCTTCTGCCCTCCAGTGTTCAGACGCCGGGGCTCCTCGTCATGATTGCTATGCAGCCCCTTGTCCTTGTTCTCGGTGTTTATTTTGCTGGCCTGTTTGAACACCCAACAATCTCTATTAGTGTGATTGGCTGGTTTATCGGGGGTGCCATGAATCTAGCACGAGCGGTCGAGTATGCGGTCTAGACTGGACGATCCCGGATTGTTTCTTTTGAACGGCTTCTTCCGCTGACCAGATTTGGAGTTGCTGAATCTGGCATTGACTGTCGTGTCCTCCGCATTGTCGCCATTATTTCAACGCTTGTGTCTGTTGCGCCGTGGCTTTCCGTTACTGTCACGGATGTCTGAAGTACCACGGTTTCCAGGCGCGGTGTTGCTGTGAGCCAGCCAACTGCCCTCACCCGCGCAAAAGCGAGTCATTAGTGTCGTGAGGGCCGCCATGGTCTTCGGTTTTTCTTGGCCAAGGTGTCAGGCAAGCCACTCGTCACGGATATTATGCTTAAAGGATGCCAGGGCCTCGGCGTCCGGACAGTCGAAAATTTGGTTCTTTTTAGTGAGAAACCGAGTCCAGAATTTCTTGGCTGACTCTTCGGGCTGTTGGGTAATGTGACTTAAGTCATCAGCATCCGGTGGTCGCACATGGGTGCCCTGGAAGTTATCGAGGAATGCGTCCTCAAGATTATCCCAACTGCCGATGGAGTTTGCTGGCAGGCTATTCAGCCAGTGTCTTGCTGGCCCTTTAAGCTTGAGTGGGAGATACTTGATGGCATGTAGGTCATCACCGCGGGCCATGTGAATGTGGAGAAGAAAATCCTCGAGCCACACCGCGGGGTCTGTTGTGCCATCATATGACTCGATGTTGACGGGTTTAAACCCTTCTGGGAATTCATGTTCCATTACTTCATTAGTGAAGCAGAGGGGGGGGGTGCGGCGCCTCTATGCCGGGCTATGTCGTGGCGTATTCCGATTGGATCTGCTCGGTAATGTCCGGCCTGGCCGGATGTATCGTTATTGTATCCGGCATGACGATCGATGGCATGAGCTGTGGCGCGCCCTCATGATCCGTAGATCGATCTTGGTTGTCCTGCATTGTTTTCCAATATGTCTCGTAGGTCCTGCGTATTGCCTCGGGCTGTGGTGAACCGACGTGGGGGTGCGGGCTGGTGTCCGGCCTGATAGCCTGTTTTATCCCGGCCATGAGGTGGCCGGTCAGCCTCATCTTGTGCTGGAAGTTCCGGCTCTTCGGCCTCTTCTTCTAGCGGTTTATGCTTTGGGTATCCCCTGCTCGGGAGCTCGAGTCCGTATTCCTCGGACGCCAGGACTTCGGTCCATCTGTGTGCGAGCAGGTCTTGGTCAGCTTGGAGCTGCTGCTTCTTCTTCTTCAGGCTTCTTGCAGTGGCTATAAGCCTGCGCTTGAAGCGCTCCTGCTCTATGGGATCCTCTGGTACGCCGAATTCGTCGTCACCGAGGCTCACCTCGTCTTCGGAGGGAGGCATATAGTTATCGTCCTCCAAGTATCCATCCGTCGCCTGTTCGTCTGGGCTAGCCAGCCCGTGTTCCTGTTCAGCTTGCTCGAAGGTGGGTTGATCAGGATCGTATTCCTCTTCGGCACCATCTGGATCATCTTCTCCAGTGCCGGTATTGTTGTGGCGATGCTTGGAGCGGCGCCAATGACGCCCGTGTTTTTATTTCTTCCCCGAGGGGTTGTCTTCCGTTGCCTCATCGCCATTGGTATCTTTGGGAGTATCCACCATTTATATATCATATGAAGAGGTGGCAGTCCAGTGCCCTGTGGGCGGTGGTTCCTGTTCTTCTCCTGCATCGTCGTCTATACCGTCGATGTCTTCGGAGTCGAAGTTAAGCATGTCGGTCAAGTCATCGACCGTGGCTATTAAGTGGGTGGTGGGTGGGAAACGAATTTCTTCGTCGCCAGCTCCCCACTCGAGCCGGACATAGTTCGGCCAGGAGTCTCCTGACAGAGAGAGAGACCTTAAAGAATCTAGCATGTCTCCGAAGGGTGAGTGCTAAAAGATATCCGTGGCGGTGAACTCCATGACTGGAGCCGAGTTAAATTCAATGGGCATGGATGCGCGCGGTCTGGAACACACGGCCGGAGACGAGTCCGGGGGTCCAGAGACACAGATCCCTTTAGGAGAGGGGTCTGTGTTCGGCTCCAACGCCGAGGAGTGTGTGGCCTCCGGGGCGGGGTCCATCCACCCATCCTCGGAAGGCACGACCTGCTCTGGAACGGAGTCCGGAGCGGTAGCAGGTGCGATGTTCCGAATACTGTCCGACTGCGGACCTAAGTCCTACACATCGTGATTGTTCGGCCGTCCTGACACGGGCCCGAATCTGTCGAAGATCAAGTCTCCGCGGATGTCGGCCATGTAGTTTAGTTTTCCAAACCTGACCTGATGGCCAGGGGCGTAGCTATCGATCTGCTCCAGATGGCCAAGCGAGTTGGCCCGCAGTGCGAAGCCGCCGAACATGAAGATCTGTTCGGGGATAAAGGTCTCGCCCAGGACAGCGTGGTTGAAGGTTGGAGAAGCCATCTAACCTTGCAGCAACGACACAGAGGAACTCTCAGTGAAAGCACCAATGTCGGTATCAAAACTGGCGGATCTCGGGTAGGGGGTCCCGAACTGTGCGTCTAAGGCTAATGGTAACAGGAGGCTGGGGACATGATGTTTACCCAGGTTCGGGCCCTCTCGATGGAGGTAATACCCTACTTCCTGCCTGATTGATCTTGATGATATGAGTATTACAAGAGTTGATCTACCACGAGATCAGAGAGGCTGAATCCCTAGAAGCTAGCCTATGGTATGATTGTTGTTGTGTCCTATGGACCAAACCCTCCGGTTTATATAGACACTGGAGGGGGCTAGGGTTACACAAAGTCGGTTTACAAAGGAGGAGATCTACATCCGAATCGCCATGCTTGCCTTCCACGCCAAGGAGAGTCCCATCTGGACACGGGACAAAGTCTTCTATCTTGTATGTTCATAGTCCAACAGTCCGGCTAAAGTATATAGTCCGGCTGTCTGGATACCCCCTTATCCAGGACTCCCTCAGTAGTACTGCTCCCAGCGTGCGGTAGTACCATGCTGGATTTTTGCACAGACCGAAACTCAGCGAAAGTAGCCACGGATGTAATTTTATTAGTACGTGCCTTCCCAGCCTAGTCGAACCCTGCCTTGCAGTAGTACCGCTCCGACGGTTCTACCGCTCGTTGCTTTACGCAACATGGCCTCGTACGGTCTCTGCTGCGGGAGCAGTAGCATCACACAGTCGAGCGGTAGTACCGCAAGTCGGTGCGGTAGTACTGCAGGTCCCGGGTTGATGAAGTGGGTAATGGTTGGATCTTTTCCCCCACTATATAAAGGTGGTCTTCTTCCCCAAGTTGACCACCTCTTCCCTCCCCAAGCTCCATTGTTGCTCAAAGCTCCATTTTTGCCTGATCTCTTTCCCTAGCCAATCAAACTTGTTGATTCTCTAGGGATTGGTTGAGAAGGTCCCGATCTACACTTCCACCAAGAGAAATTTGATCCTCCCCACTAATCCCTTGGGGATCTTGTTACTCTTGGGTGTTTGAGCGCCCTAGACAGTTGAGGTCACCGCATAGCCATATTCCATTGTGGTGAAGCTTCATGGTGTCGTTGGGAGCCTCCAATTAAGTTGTGGAGATTGCCCCAACCTTGTTTGTAAAGGTTCGGTCGCCGCCTCCAAGGGCACCAATAGTTGAATCATGGCATCTCGCATTTTGTGAGGGCTTGAGGAGAATACGGTGGCCCTAGTGGCTTCTTTGGGAGCATTGTGCCTCCACACCGCTCCAACGGAGATGTACTTCCTCTCAAAGGGAAGGAACTATGGTAACACACCCTCATCTCCATCGGCTCCACTCTTGGTTATCTCTCACCTTTACTTGTGCAAGCTTATATTGTGTTGTATCCCTTGCTTGTTTGTGTGCTTGTTGTTGTTGCATCATATAGGTTACTCACCTAGTTGCATATCTAGACAACCTACTTTGATGCAAAGTTTAATTTGGTAAAGAAAAGCTAGAAATTGTTAGTTGCCTATTCACCCCCCCCTCTAGTCAACTATATCAGTCCTTTCAACCTCCTACGGATTGGTAAACCTTAGGTCATCCACTTGAGGGAAATTTGTTGTTGTCCTACAAAACTCTGAGCTTTGAGGCCCAACGGAGTCTACAAGAAGAAAAGTTGCATAGTAGACATCATCTTTCACAATGGGTTATGAAGGAATGGCCGATTCAGGAGTCGAATCCTTCTGCTGAGGTTCGGCAGGAGGTTCTGAAGGGTTTGAAGTGGGGGAGCAGCGTTTTTCTTCGCTGCTCGCTTGCACTTTTTCCGCTCTTTGGCCACATTATTAATATGGCCTTTGACCAATTCATCATAGTGCGTGGCGTTGGCCTGATGATCAGTGTAGATCTTCCGAACCACCTCATTCAAGGAAACGCAAATGCATGCTGCGAAGCATAGAGATGGTCTTATTCAAATCCTTGAATGAGGTTTTGAGCTCATTGATCACAAACTTGGAACATGCAATTTTCACCTGGTTGATAATCTCGAGAGTTTCTGCAAGAAGACCATTTAACTCAACAGAACCTTCTCAAAGGTCATTGATGAGGGAACCAGCTTGTTCAATGACTTTGGATGGGACAGGCAAGTATGCCACTTCATCATCGAATGGATTCTCAAAGAATTTATCCAGCTTGCCCATGATGAACATGTGATCGTACTAGTGCGAGGCAGCATTATCTTCGAGCAGTCCAAGGGCGAGGTTGAGGTTGAGTTTGTGTTGTTGCGGGCTTAGATGCGAGCGGTTGCATGATTGGTGGAGCAAACTGAACAACCTTAGCTTTCAAAATAGAGGGTTCAACTAGAGCATCCTTCTCAACTATTGGTGCACCAACTATTTTATCAAATGGAACTGGAATTTATTCGCCAGGATTGGCCAAATGCACTAGTGCATCCACAAACAAATCATTTACGCCAATAACATCTGGATGGGGTGTGGTGTCGATGTGTTGTTGCATCATGACTGTTGTTGTCAGGGTGTTGCGTAATTTAATTTTCATCAGTGTAAGGGCATATTTATCCCCAAGGTGTTTTGGTGATTGATGACAATGCTTTTGCGGACTAATCGTGTGCGTTGATTTTTTCAGAGATTCATCCTTTGGCACGAGACGATTCCCTCCCCTCGGTGGTTTATTCAAGACAGTGTAGCTCCTTCGTTTCTCTGTTGGTGGACTAGTTTCGTAGGAGTCACCGTACTATCAAGAGGGGATCCGCTTTGGTAAGGCTAGGGTGGAATCAACACGAACACATCCTTATCACACCCGCTGTTCCTTTCCGCATCATTGGAGCTATCTTTCCTCTCCTTGCCTGCCCTGACCTGTTCCAGCGGTAGTACCGCGGTCCTCAGCAGTAGTACCGCCGAAGCACGTCAAGCGGTAGTACCGCTTGCTGTCTTCGGCCGTAGTACCGCTGTGGTTCCGGGCTCCTACCGCCTCGACTCGAGACCACTGTTTTTCGTGTCGGGTTGTGCGGTACTAGTAGCGGCAGTAGTGGCGGTAGTACCGCTTCAAGCGGTAGTACCGCCCTTACTTCCGCGGTAGTACCGCTCTGGGCCCAGGTCCTTGCTATCATCGTGTGCACGGCAGTACCGCTGGGAGAGAACGGTAGTACCGCTGGCTCAGCGGTAGTACCGCCCTGCCCAAGCGGTAGTACCGCTCTGTGCGTGGCTGCTTGGGGGGTAACGATTGGATTGTTTTCCCCACTATATAAAGGTGTCTTCTTCCCAAAGTTTACCTACCTCTTCCCCCAAAAGCTCCATTGTTGCTCCAAGCTCCATTTTCGCCCAATCTCTCTCCCTAGCCAATCAAACTTATTGATTTGCTCGGGATTGGTTGAGAAGGCCCCGATCTACACTTCCACCAAGAGAAATTTGATTTCCCCCACTAATCCCTAGCGGATCTTGTTACTCTTGGGTGTTTGAGCACCCTAGACGGTTGAGGTCACCTCGGAGCCATAATCCATTATGGTGAAGCTTGGTGGTCTCGTTGGGAGCCTCCAATTAAGTTGTGGAGATTGCCCCAACCTTGTTTGTAAAGGTTCGGTCGCCGCCTTCAAGGGCACCAATAGTGGAATCACGGCATCTCGCATTGTGTGAGGGCGTGAGGAGAATACGGTGGACCTAGTGGCTTCTTGGGGAGCATTGTGCCTTCACACCACTCTAACGGAGACGTACTTCCCTTTAAAAGGAAGGAACTTCGGTAACACATCCTCGTCTCCACCGGCTCCACTCTTGGTTATCTCGTGCCTTTACTTGTGCAAGCTTATTTGTGTTGTATCCCTTGCTTGCTTATGTGCTAGTTGTTATTGCATCATATAGGTTGCTCACATAGTTGCATATCTAGACAACCTACCTTGTTGCAAAGTTAAATTGGTAAAGAAAAGATTAAAAATTGTTAGTTGCCTATTCACCCCCCCCCTCTAGTCAACTATATCGATCCTTTCAATTGGTATCAGAGCCTCGTCTCGTTATTAAGGACTTTGCCATCCGAAGAGTATGGTTGACACCACAGACGGTGTGGAGGAGCACTCCGGTGTGAATCCTACCTTGTCTACGGCCGATGGGGGAACCGCGGTCTCTCGTGGGGAATTCAATGTGGCTTTAGACACATTGAAAAACTCCATGACGACCGAGGTTGAAAGCATGTTTACTAAATTCCTAGAAGGACTTAAACTGTCTACCTCGCCGATGAAAGTGGGTGATCCCACTAACAAGGTGACGAATGCTACCTCCGACAAGGGGGGAAGCTAACAGTGAAAAGGGTCCTTCTACTAGTGGTAGAAATGGCACCAGCATCTATGCCCATGTGGAACCTCCAACTTATGGTGGACCGATTCCCGCTACTCATTTAAATCATGTCGGTCCTCCTCCTAAGATTGTGAAAAATGAGGATTTTGATTCTTGGGTGTATCGCTTCAAGCGTCATTTAAATCATGTGAATACTAATCTTTGGAGAATCATTGAAGAAGGTTTCTATCCACATGACCCAAGCAACTTCACCCCTAGAGAAGTCGTGGATAATCAATTCAATGAGAATGCTCTCTTCATCGTCCAAGATGCAATTCTCCCCGAAGATCTCCCTCATCTTTGACCCTACGACATGGCCAAAGACGCGTGACATTGTGTTGTGTCTCTATCGGGGAAGTGCGAGCATTAAACGCTCCAACTATGAAGTGGTGCAAGATGAAGCCGATGAGTTTGCTATGAAGGAAGATGAAGAACCTCGTGAGCTCTTTCATAGAGTAACCAAACTTGCGGTCTCACTTCGAGATCATGGGAGCAAGGACACGGATGACAATTGGATAAAACACAAGTTCCTCAAGGCCATGATGCCCTACAACAAGGCCATGTCCTCCATCATTCGTCAAAGACCGGACTTCCACTCCATGACCTCAAGTGAAGTGTTGGATGAGTTCATTGCGATGAGCATCTTGGACAAGATCGCCGATAACGCGGTGCTCCGGTTTCAAAGGGCAAAGAAGCCCAACCTTGCCTTGAAGGCCAAGGTTATTGTGGAAGAAGAGGAAGAAGAGGAAGATGAGGAGAGCAACCCCGAAGATACAAAATATGATTACCACGAGCACATGTCTCTTGCTTCAAGGCAATTTTGGAGCAAGAAGAACTCAAGACCCAACTTCAACAATAACAACTCAAGTGGCTTCAAGGGCAAGCAACGAGTTAGAACTTGCTACAACTGTGGCAATGTGAGCCATTTCATTGCGGATTGTCCTTACGAGAAGCGGGAAGACAATGGTGGCAAGCTCATTCGGAAAGACAAAGCCAAGTCTCTCCCCAACAAGAACAACTTCAGCAAGAAGACTCCTACTCGAGGGTTGGTGGTTCAAGAGGAATACCGTGAGGATGAAGATGATGATGAAGATAGTGAAGCAATGGCCATGGCATCCATTGTCATTGCCACAACTCCCCGGATGTCTCTCTTCGATTCACCCAATGAGAACATCACCGCCAAGTGCATCATGGCTAAAGCCACCAACAAGGTAACCCCCAACATCAAAACCACCATCATTCCTAATCCCTCTTTGACGGATGGCATTGATGATAGTGAGGAGTCTAATGAGGAAGTAAATGAATTTGAGTCCTTTATGAGTAAGCTCAAGGGCAAATCCAAGAAGCACTTTGTTGCTCTCTTGGAACAACTTGGTGAAGCCAATGACATGATCGAGGCTCACGAAGAAACCATCTCTAAGATGGAAGGTCATAGTCGTGACTATGCCGATGAGATATCGGATCTCTCTAATGCTCTTGAGGAAGAGCGTGGGCATCGTTTGGCTCTTGAGGAGTCACAAAACGATGACCATGCCAAGTTAAAGAAAGATCTTGATCATGCTCTTGTTGTGTCTCGTGTGCTAACTTCCGAGAAGGCTAAACTTGGGGTTGATCATGCTAGACTCAAGGAGGAGTTTGATGTACTTGACAAGGCCCACAAGGTATTGAAGGGTGCTCATGCAAACCTCAAGGAGTCTCATGCTCAACTCCAAGTTAAGCTAACCAAGGAAAAGGCCACCTTTCCTCACATGGTCTTAATTGATAATGCAAATGCTACTAACCCGTGTTGTGAGCATGTGCATCTTGTGGAGGAGAATGCCAAGTTGAAGGAACAACTCGAGAAAGGCCTTGTGTCATGCATACAAGGTGAGAAGAACCTAAATGACCTTTTGAGCAATCAAAAGGAAGTTGTGGCCAAGGAGGGAGTTGGGTTCTCACCCAAGTCCAAGAATAAGAAGAAGAACGAGAAGAAGAATGACAAGACCAAACGACCTCCCCCGCTTAAGCAAACTTTTGTGAAGGAGGGAGAGGGTGCTCCTAAGGAGAAGAAGAACAATGCGAAGAGTGGTGATGCCAAAAAGGGCAAAGCCATCTCTTCCAACAAAGCCGAGCGACTTTAACCCTTCTTATGTGTTGTGCCGTGCTAGTGATGGGCATGTTTATGCTAAATTTGTTGGTTCTTCTTATGAGTACATTGAATGGTCTATTTGGGTTCCTAAGACCCTTGTTACTAACATCAAAGGATCCATTACTAAATGGGTACCTAAAACCAAGCATTGATCTCTTGTAGGTGTTTGCTTCCGGTGGGGGATCATGGTTGCTCGATAGTGGACCAACAAATCATATGACTGGGAGCAAGGACTTGGTGGTGGACGTGCAAAAGATCCCATCTATGTCCACCAATGTCGAGTGGGGTGATGCATCACATTCTAAGGTATTGGGTCTTGGAAAGGTTGTCATTTCTCATGATCTAACGATCGAGAAAGTCATGCTTGTTGAGTCCCTTGCGTACAACTTACTTTCTGTTTGTCAACTTGCACTCATGGGCTTTGCCACCTTCTTTGATATTGATACCGTGGCCCTCTTGTGGAGCAAGACTCTTAAAGTAGCCTTTGTTGGGCATGTCGAGAACGGTCTCTATGTGATTAACTTTTCGGAGCGACCCACTAAGACCGCGACATGCCTAATGGCTAAAGTTGATGTGGGATGGCTTTGGCATCGCCATTTAGCCCACGTCAATATGAGATCTTTGCAAAGTATTCTCAAGGGGGACCATGTCCGTGGACTAACAAATGTTAGTTTTGCCAAAGATCGTGCTTGCAGTGCTTGTATCGAAGGAAAGCTTCATGAGAAGGCTCATCCTCCCATGACTATCATCTATTTGAAGAGACCCTTGGAGCTCCTTCACATGGACCTCTTTGGGCCTCCATCCTTTGATAGTCTTGGGGGAAGAAAGTATTGCTTGGTGATTGTGGATGATTATTCAAGATACACGTGGGTATATTTCTTCAAGAGGAAGAGTGAAACTCAACAAACCGTCATCGACTTTGCAAATGAAGCTCAACGACAACATGATGCAAAGATCTTGACAATAAGAAGTGACAACGGCACCGAGTTCAAGAACTACACCTTGGATGAGTTCCTTAGTGATGAGGGGATCAAGCATCAATATTCCGCTCCATACACCCCTCAACAAAATGGTGTTGCGGAGAGGAAGAACCGGACGTTGATGGATGCGGCAAGGACCATGATGGCGGAGTTCAAGTCTCCATACAACTTTTGGGCCGAAGCCATCAACACCGCGTGTCATGCATCAAATCGGCTCTATCTCCGCAAAGGCTTGAACAAGACTCCTTATGAAATACTCACCGGTAACAAGCCCAATCTCAAGTACTTCCGGGTGTTCGGGTGTAAGTGTTTCATTCTCAAGAAAGGTGTTCGTTTGTCTAAATTTGAGGCTAGAGCTTATGAGGGCATATTTGTTGGTTATGCTACAAACTCTCATGCTTACCGTGTCCTCAACAAGTCCACCGGACTCATTGAGGAGACGTGTAACGTGGAGTTTGACGAAAATAACGGCTCCCAAGTGGAGCAAAGTGGTACTTGTGATGTAGGTGATGAAATTCCTCCCCAAGCCATAAGAAGAATGGGTATTGGTCATATTCTACCCATTGAGGAACCCCTTGTGGCCGAAGGAGAAGGACAATGCTCCACTCAAGTGGAGCCATCACCTCCCCAAGACCCACACGCTTCCGAAGAACAAAGTGAAGGCCCTCAACCTCATGAACAAGACCAAGGGCAAGATCAACCTCAAGATGGTGGTGAACCACCAAATGATGCCCAAGGTCAAGTTCTCCCCCTCGAGCAAGTTCAAGATCAAGAGCAAGCTCAAGATCTCGAACAAGCTCAAGACGGCGCTCAAGATAATCAAGTTGATCCTCCTCCTTCCACATCCGAGGAGGAATTAGAGCGTCGTGCCGTGAAGATTGCTTCCAAGCTCACCACCAAAGGCCATCTCATGGAGAATGTGGTTGGAAGCCTAAGAAAGGGGGTAAGCACTCGTAGACAATTAGCAAACTATTGTGAACATCACGCGTTTGTCTCTTGTGTTGAACCCCAAAAGGTCTATGAGGCGCTCGAAGATTCAGATTGGCTCAATGCCATGCATGAAGAACTCAACAACTTTGAGTACAACAAGGTGTGGATATTGGTACCACGGCCGTCGGGGAACCATAACGTCATTGGAACCATAACGTCAGTGGAAAGCAAGACGCTCATGGGAACATCATTCGCAACAAGGCAAGATTGGTAGCACAAGGCTACTCCCAAGTCGAGGGTATCGACTACGGTGAAACCTTTGCTCCCGTTGCTCGCCTTGAATCCATTCGTTTGTTGATTGCTTATGCTTCCCATCACAACTTTAAGTTACAACAAATGGATGTGAAAAGTGCTTTTCTTAATGGTCCTATTAATGAGTTGGTTTATGTCAAGCAACCCCCCGGGTTCGAGGATCCTTACTTCCCGGATCATGTGTATCAACTCGATAAGGCACTCTATGGCCTTAAACAAGCCCCACGTGCGTGGTATGACCACCTTACCGAGTTGTTACAAGATCGTGGATTTGAAGTTGGGCAAATCGATCCCACTCTTTTTACTAAGAAGGTCAAAGGGGAGTTGTTTGTGTGCCAACTATATGTTGATGACATTATCTTTGGTTCCCCTAACAAAGCTTTCAATGAGGAATTTGCCGCTCTCATGACCTCTAAGTTCAAGATGTCTTCGATGGGAGAGTTGAAGTTCTTCCTTGGTTTTGATATCAAACAAAGAAGAGAAGGTACCTTCATCAACCAAGCCAAATACACTCAAGACATGCTAAAGAGATTCAAGCTAAGTGATGTCAAGCCGGCTTCTACTCCAATGCCTACCAAGTGCCAACTTGACATTGATCCCAATGGTAAAGCGGTGGATCAAAAGGTATATCGCTCTATGATTGGATCCTTGCTTTACCTTTGTGCATCTAGACCGGATATCATGTTGAGTGTGGGAATTTGTGCACGGTTTCAAGCCCACCGAAGGAAAGCCACTATGTGGTGGTCAAGCGAATCTTTCGATATTTGGCTCATACCCCAAACTTTGGCCTATGGTACCCAAGAGGAGCAAACTTCAAGCTTGAAGGATTTACGGATTCCGATTGGGCGGGAGACAAAGTGGATAGGAAGTCCACTTCCGGAGGGTGCCAATTTCTTGGTTGCTCTTTGGTGAGTTGGTCTTCCAAGAAGCAATGTGTGTCTCTCTCGTCCACCGAAGCGGAATATGTGGCGGCCGGTAGTTGTTGTGCACAACTCTTATGGATGAGGCAAACTTTAAAGGAATACAGTGTCATTTGTGACAAAGTGCCTCTTTGGTGTGATAATGAAAGTGCCATCAAGATTTCTCTCAACCCGGGGCAATATTTCAAGACGAAGCATATTGAGATTCAGTATCACTTCATCCGGGATCACATTAGGCGTGGGGAGATCGAGCTCAAGTATGTCAACACTCATGATAACCTTGCAGATATTTTCACGAAGCCCTTGGATGAAGCAAGATTTCGTGAGTTAAGGCATGAGCTAAATATCATCGATTCGAGCAATGTGACTTGAACCCTTGCACACCCCACCTCACTCAACTTGTTGTCTAGTTTAGGTGTAGGCATGGAAATAGGGGGAGTGTTGTTCTCCCAATGAACTCTCCCTCCCCCCATTATGCATAAATTGATCTAGTCTTTCACATTAACCGTGTTTTATGGTACTTGTGCTTCAAGGATGAGTTTTGGTCATGGGTCCAAGGTTAAAATCTTCGTGACGCCATACCTCTTGACTCAAACATAGGTGGCCTCGGCCACCGCCCTCTTTTGAAGAGGTGTGTTTTGGCCCCTTGCCAGTGTGTTTTCTGCCTTGTTGGTCTTTCCTCCTTCTTGCCTTTATTCTTCCGTTTCTTTTTGAGCTTAGCCGTTCTGTCTAGTGGCCTGTTTGTTGCTGGGCGGTACTACCGCTGGTGGTGCGCGGTACTACCGCTCATAAGGGGTACTACCGCCCACCAGCGCGGTACTACCGCTGCGGGGCGGGGTCAGGGGGTTATATTGGGGCAGGGGGAGGTTTCTTCTCCCCCATACCCTTTCGCTCGCCCCCTCGCTCCGTTTCTTCTCTCCAGCAACTGGTCGCCGCGGGAGGGCTTCGGCGGATCTCCTTCTCCGGGGCGTCCCTCTCCCTTCCCTTCGGTGGAGTCGATCCCCACCTCGTCCTCTTGCCATGGATGCCGGTATTGCCCCCGTTCCCTCTCTCTTCTTGTCTAGATTTCCAATCTAGCATCTTAGGGGCAATAGTGGTTGCATCTCTAGATTTTTGGCTAAATCTAGGCTTGAGTAGGATGGAGAAGGCTTCTAGGTAGTTTGGCTTAGTGGTTGGTAGAAGTATCTTTGAATTCGGTAGGACGGTAGTGCCGGATCTGACCACGACAGTAGGAAACCACTGTTTCCCCCTCTTGAGCGGTACTACCGCTCTCTTTGGAGCGGTACTACCGCTTGGAGCGGTACTGCTGCTTACAGGTCACGGTACTACCGCTTGCTACCAAATTCCATCGTGTTCTTACCATTCAGTGATCCTTTTGTTGTGTTTGGTGGCTTATGCTCGTTCTTTCTGGTTGTTTTGCGTGTTCTTGTGTGTGGTTCTAGGTGATGAACATCCTGAGCATCAGGCTCGACGTATCAACCCCGGTCATGCCACGTCAAAGTGTTACCGCACAACTGAGTCTGCAGGAGGTTCCTCAAGTGCTCCACCTCCACCTCAACTCAAGAAGAAGTATGTTGTCAAGCCAAAGCAAACTGGCAAAACCGTGCCGCAGATGAATGCCAAGGAGTTCTGGGCAAGGCGTCGCCGCAACCCCTATGAGGTACACCGAGATCCCACTTTGGTCAACCATCCGTTCTGGAACAGGTTTCAGTTTGCCATTTTCTTTGATGTGCTCAAGGCCAAGAAGAACCTCTATATTAACGTGCGCTCCATCGACACCGACTATATGGAGAAGGATCCTGAGTACTTTGGTGAAGCTCTTCAGATGTGCACTCAGCTGAACATTCTCCGAATCATGCAATTCAAAAAGGACTATGATGCAGATATTGTGGCTCAATTCTATGCCACTGTCCATCTAGGGACTGATGAGGACAGGACACTGACTTGGATAACCAATGGCAAGTTGCTTTCTGTCAAGTGGAAGGCGTTCATGGAGTTGCTTGGGGTGGAAGATCACGGGCTTGCGTCTCCTGTCGGCTTTCGTCCTCACCGCAACACAACCTCCACCCACAAGCAAGCTCTTTGGCCCTATTGCACGCTGAAGATCAACTCTGAGACTAAGAAGGAAACATATGAGCTGCCTGCCTTTCTGGATATTCTTCACCGTGTCTTCCGTGAGACTCTTTTCCCTCGCATCGGGAATCTGGATATGGTTCATTCTTATCTCGTGGACATGCTTCTCTTCTGCCAGCGTGAGAAGGAAGAAAACACTGGCGAGTCCCTGGACATCTCTCATGTTATGTGGTTTGAACTCTTATCTGCCATCTCTGAGTGCAAGTGCCCGATCTATGGTCCATTCATCATGCTGCTTATTAAGAAGGCATGGGATCATGTCTATCCCAAGGTCATGCTCGAGACTGGAGAGTTGGTGTCTCATGAGGTCAAGCGTTTGAGGAAGAAGGACAACTGGGGCACTCAGGTCCCTAAGTCTGGGGGTGCATCATCTGCTGCTGCCATGGAGACCGAGGAGGAGGCTGAGGCTGAGGATGATGATGACTATGAGCCTTCTGGGGCAGAGCCCTCTTGGGCAAAGAAGCTCAAGATCAAGATAAAGAAGTTGTTCTGCATGGAGTCTCACGGCCAGTACATGACTCATGTTGCTGAGAAGAAGACCAGGGGTCGTCACAAGGAGCTCATGCATCAGTTAGGTGCTACCGCTCTCAGTGGATCTGAGGACCAGCTTACTGAGGAGGAGGAGTGGATTCAGCAGCACTGCCCGTGGACAGATTCTAATGCCGAGCAGTTCCCGACCGACGACGGTGGCGAAGACGATCCCGCTGAGATCTGATGTTCGCGACCTTGCTATCACCTAGAGCCATAACAACACTCCCTCTCTTTTTGGTGTCTCGATGCCAAAGGGGGAGAGGGTTTAGGGATTTGTGTCATCGATGTCTGCTTCGCGAGTGTGTCTTCTTTGTGGTGTGCTTTCTCGCCGTTTGCTTTGTTTGGTTTTGTGTCAGTGAGACCTAAGTTCCAGACATATGGTGTGAGACATATGCTACCTTATCTTTAGATTATCTTTATCTACGTCTACCTACCTTATGAGTTGCATGCTTATCCTGTTATTTACTTTGCTCTCATATACCCTGCTTAGGTTGTTGGTCTCTAAAATGTACGGGGAGCGTTGATCCTAGTATGTGTGCCGTGCAGTCCAAAGCACTTATCTAGATAGCACACATCTAGGGGGAGCCTAGCTACATTTTAGGATGGTGGGTTTTTTGCGCATGTCTTATGTCTTTCCCCGTTTGTGCAAATCCCGTATTGTCATCAATCCACCAAAAAGGGGGAGATTGTGAAAGTGCAACTATCCCTAGGTGGTTTTGGTAATTCATATCAACATATAGCTCATTGAGATAATACTATTCCAAGACAAATATTTCAAGAAAGCTCAATGAATGGCATGGCATGGATGACGAAAGTGGATCCCTCAAAATATTAAGGACAAAAGGATTGGCTCAAGCTCAAAAGCTCAAGACTCTACATTTTATATTTTAGTGATCCAAGATCACATTGAGTCTATAGGAAAATCCAATACTATCAAGGAGGGATGAGGTGTTGCTTAATGAGCTTCTTGCTTCAAGTGCTTAGTGATATGCTCCAAAAACCCTCAACTACTTTCTCATATCCACATATGACCTAAACCTAAAGTCAATATCGGTCCCACCGATTCTTTCTATCCGGCGCCACCGAGTTCAGATGTCATAGCCACTGCCACAAACCCTAGGCAAATCGGTCTCACCGATAGGGATCTCGGTCTCACCGAGATGGGATTGTAATCTCTCTGTTTACCTTCGTAACGTCTCGTTCTAACCGAAGTGAGCGATCGGTCCCACCAAGATTGCAATGTAAACTCTCTGTTTCCCTTTCGTAACATTTCGGTCTCACCGAAAAGAGTGAATCGGTCCCACCGAGTTTACCTGACCAACTCTCTGGTTAGCTAATTACCAAAATCGGTCTCACCGAGTTTGTGTAATCGGTCTCACCGAGATTACGTTATGCCCTAACCCTAACCATATCGGTCCCACCGAGTTGCATGTCGGTCCCACCGAAATCACTAACGGTCACTAGGTTTACTGAATCGGTCCAACCGAGTTTGTTGATTCGGTCCCACCGACATTTGTAAATTGTGTGTAATGGTTAGATTTTGTGTGGAGGCTATATATACCCCTCCACCTCCTCTTCATTCGTGGAGAGAGCCATCAGAACAAACCTACACTTCCAACTTAGTATTTCTGAGAGAGAACAACCTACTCATGTGTTGAGGCCAAGATATTCCATTCCTACCATATGAATCTTGATCTCTAGCCTTACCCAAGTTGATTTCCACTCAAATCTTCTTTCCACCAGATCCAAATTCTATGAGAGAGAGTTGAGTGTTGGGGAGACTATCATTTGAAGCACAAGAGCAAGGAGTTCATCATCAACGCACCATTTGTTACTTCTTGGAGAGTGGTGTCTCCTAGATTGGCTAGGTGTCACTTGGGAGCCTCCGACAAGATTGTGGAGTTGAACCAAGGAGTTTGTAAGGGCAAGTAGATCGCCTACTTCGTGAAGATCTACCGCTAGTGAGGCAAGTCCTTCGTGGGCGCCGACCATGGTGGGATAGACAAGGTTGCTTCTTCGTGGACCCTTCTTGGGTGGAGCCCTCTGTGGACTCGCGCAACCGTTACCCTTCGTGGGTTGAAGTCTCCATCAACGTGGATGTACGATAGCACCACCTATCGGAACCACGGCTCAAAAATCACCGTGTCTCCAAATTGCGTTTGAAATCTCCAAACCCTTCCCTTTACATTCTTTCAAGTTGCATGATTTAATTTCCGGTGCTCATATACTCTTTGCATGCTTGCTTTAATTGTGTGAAGATTGCTTGACTTGTGCAAAGATAGCTAAAATCTGCCAAAGACTAAAATTGGGAAAAGGTTAAGTTTTTAATTGGTCAAGTAGTCTAATCACCCCCCTCTAGACATATTTCAAGGTCCTACAAGTGGTATCAGAGCTTTGGTCTCCATTTGCTTTGATTTCCATAGCTTTTGGTGGTCATAGCCTTGGTATCACAACCCAGGAGAGTATGGCGTCTAGCGAGGGAAATTATCACCGTAGAGGTCCTTACTTTGATGGAACTAATTTTGCTAGTTGGAAGCATAAGATGAAAATGCATATTCTCGGACATAACCGCGTCGTTTGGGCTATTGTGTGTATTGGCTTGCAAGGTGAATTCTTTGATGGGAGGGAACCAAACCGTGAAGCTAGTGCAGATGAATTGAAGATGCTGCAATGCAACGCTCAATCTTGTGATATCCTCTTCAACGGATTATGCCCTAAAGAATTCAACAAAATCAGTCGTCTTGAGAATGCAAAGGAAATTTGGGATACTTAGATTGATATGCATGAAGGTACCGACTCCGTCAAGGAATCCAAGTTGGATGTGCTCCAAAGTCAGCTTGACAAGTTCAAAATGAAAGATGGTGAAGGTGTCGCTGAAATGTACTCTAGGCTTGCTCATATCACAAATGAGATTGCTGGCTTAGGAAGTGAAGAGATGACTGACAGATTCATCATTAAGAAGATCCTAAGAGCATTGGATGGAAAGTATGATACCATGTGCACATTGATTCAAATGATGCCCAATTACCAGAATCTCAAGCCAACGGAAGTCATTGGTAGAATCGTCGCTCATGAGATGTCACTCAAGGATAAAGAGGAACTTCACAACAAGTCAAGTGGTGCCTACAAAGCCTCATGTGAAGCTCCTACATCATCAAGTGATAAACAAACCTTCAATGAAGAATTGAGCTTATTGGTGAAGAATTTCAACAAATTCTACAAGAGTAGAAGCAAAGAAAGAAGCTCTAAGTCAAGGTCCTACAATGACAAAAGATCTTCCAATCGAGAGCGTAATTGCTACAATTGTGGGAGACCTGGACACTATTCCAATGAGTGTACGGCACCCTACAAGAGAAGAGAAGATTCTCCCAAGAGAAGAAGTAGAAGAGAAGAATCACCACCAAGAGAGAGAAGGAGTAGAGATGATCGTTATGAACGAAGAACATCCCGGAGAAGCAAGGATTCGGAAAGGAAGGACAAGTCATCAAAGAGCTACACAAAACGAAGACACCAAGCTCATGTTGGTGAATGGGTATCCGGTTCCGACTCTAAACATCACTCCGAGAGAAGCTATCACTCCGACTTCGAACATACTCAAGATGAAGGTGTTGCCGGTCTAGCACTTGTGTCAACCAACTCCTACGACATATTTGATTCACCAAATGAAGGAATTGGAAGATGCTTCATGGCTAAAGGCCCCAAGGTAACTCATCCCGAGTATGTTGATTTCAATAGTGATGAAGATGACTTGTTAGGTGATGATGATTTACTTATTGACAACTCTAGTGATGAATACTATGATGAAACATCAATTAATCATGCTAAACAAGATAAAACGAATGACAGTGATAAGGAGAAGATTGAGCTTTTAACTAAAGAACTAAACACTCTTAAGTTAGCTCATGAAACTATCTTAGGGGATCATCGAGAACTTTTGAGGACTCATGAGAAGTTACGCTTTGAAAAGGTCAATCTTGAGCAAGAGCATGAGTTCTTAAAGGCAATCAATGATGATCTTCGCAAGAAAAGTTCTTCTTACATTGCCAAGCGTTTACTCTTATCTACTTACATGCCTCAAGTCAAGTCTAGTAACAAGAACAAGAAGGATTCTTCCTCTAGTAGTAGTAACAATAAAAATGCTAAATCCAATATTGTTGCTTATAGTAGTTCTCTTGATTCCACTAATGATTCTCTTAGCCAAGTTACACTTGAGCAAGAAAATAGCTTATTGAAGGGAATTATAGAGAAAGGTGTTTACAAAAGCCTTGCCGGGAGTAAGCAATTCGAAGAAATTGTACGCAAGCAAGGAAGGCACCGGAAGAATCAAGGTGTTGGTTTTGAACGAGAATTCAATGCCAATGGAGTTGAGTGGGAAGAAGATCAATACCCCAAGACGAAGTTTGTTCCTCAACAAGAGAAGTATGATCCTACTTCCTTCAAGGGAAAACAAGCACAAGATGATCTTCCACCACAAGACCACAAGAACAAAGGCAAGGACAAGCTTCAAGAGGAGATTGATGCATTTAAAGAAGCACCTAAGGCCTTGGTCAAGTGGGTTCCCAAGACTACGTAAAGTTCTACTTCATCAAGTACAACTACAACTCCAAGGATTCCCATCAAGATGATGTGGATCCCTAAGAAGAAGAACTAGAGAGTTCTTGAGGGTGACTCCGCCAACACTCTTCACTCATATCATTATGGCAAGGACAAGTGCAATCAACTTCCATATCTTGCACTAGTTCAAGGAGTCACAAACCCTCATGTTGGTAAGGCAAGGGACAATGTAACCTAATGCTTTCATGGACATCATCTTGTGTGTGCATCAATCTATGTCTATGGATATTCTTGTTTGTTCCTTCTAGGACTAACCCATGTAGGTATTGAAATTGCAACTCACTCCAAAGGATTGCTCCAAATGATCTACATCAACATTAAGCATCCACATCTTCAACACCTACATGAAGTCATCATCGACAAAACCCAAGGTTAGTTCATCCCTCTAAGGGGGATCTCACATCTAGGGGGAGCTTAACTCTAAGAATTGAGTCAAAGCAACTCTAATGATGTGAACACATCAATGCATTATGTAAAAGTGGTAACCCCACTTGAGCTTAAACGATGAGTATGACCTATGATCAAATATTCTCATTTGACTCCTAAGTCAATATACTCATATATAGATGACCTAGTCATCGCCAATTGTTTGATAGATGCTAGAATTGGTTGTGCATGCTTTGCCACATATTTCATTTGCCATCTTATTGTGTGAGCATGTTGGTTGCATATTTAACTCATTCGAGGACATCCACTTGTTGCTTTGATTGATTGGTTTCTTTTTCTTTTGCCAAGTGGATGGACAAGAATGCCTAAGAACCTTCTCTAGATATCTATGCTTTTCTTGTCTCAAACTCTATTCATGCTACATCACAAAATTTGATCAAGTCAGATTCGAACCACTCTGTGTGAGGAGCACTCGGAGTCCCCGATTCATCATAGACTTAAACTTCCAAAACTTCTTTGTGTGTTTCGGTCTGACCGATTCTTCCATTTTGGTCATACCGAGATCACTAAGTCGATCAAGGTTTTCAATCTCGGTGCAACCGATTCGAACTTTTCAGTCTCACCGAGTTGCTGTAACTATCAACAGTTATGCATCTCGGTGCCACCGAGTTGTTCAACTCGGTCACACCGACAGTGTCGGGCTATATATACGCACGGTCAAAATTTTGGAAAACTTTCTCCAAACCTCTCGCCCGCGCATAGCTCGCTCTGCCTTCTAGGTCTCCGGATCGTCGACTTCGTCGCCAGCCGCCTCCTGTCGTTGGTCTCCGCCGCTGTCAACGGAATTCATCCTCGCCGTTGTCGCCGTAGCGAGTTCATCACCGAATTAGGGTATGAACTCGATCACAGTGCTATCCTCGTCTGATTCTCAGCACATTGTGTACATTATGATTCTTGCCAAGATTGAAACACATCTATCCAGTCAAAACAATCCATAGAATAGATGCGATTTGAAAATTTAGGGTTAGGTTTCCGCCGAAACCATCTTGGACCCACCGAGTTGAAAAACTCGGTCCCACCGATTCGGCTAACGCCATTGCACTAGTAACTCTCGGTCTGACCGAGAATTGCTAATCGGTGTGACCGATTTTAGGACTCAGTGAAACCCTAGTAGTCTCGGTGCCACCGAACTGTGACTCGGTCTGGCCGAGATCACTAGTTTAGGTTCCAAAACTGCTTTGGTATCACCGAGTTTGAAAATCGGTTGATCCGAAATGCTTTCTGTGGAAAACTAAAACTAAGTTTTTGAATCATTCTTTTGCAAAAATCTCTGCATTTTGTGATGCTCATCCATTCTATCTCATCCATAACTATTCACAGGGTCAGCAGTCAGAGTTCTCAACATGTCAGACCAAAGTGATAGCCAGAACAGGGAAGAAGAGCAGATTCACATGAGTGAGGGCACTAGTCCCTCCAGTTCCTCGGATGAAGGCAGCAGAAGTACTCCTAGCAATTTGCCCAAAGCATCCACAAGAGCCAGAAGGAAGAGAACCTCAGACTCAGAGGATGAGGACTATGTGGCAGCTGAAGATGAGGCTACTTCCAAGAAAGTAGTGCTCAAAAAGGAGTATGGCTCAGCTAAGACCACAAAGCCTGGACTAAATAGGAAGGTCCCTGCCAAGAGGACACCTATGCTGAAGGTCAGAGGATCAACACAAGAACCAGAGAAACCTGATCCCAAGGAGCCAGCTGCAGAAGGAAAGAAGAGAAAGGAAAGGGTCAGAAAGACCATGGCCAGAGTAGTTGGACAACCTTCCATGATGGAAGAGGAGGAGGAAGAAGAGGTTACTGCACCAGCACCCAAGGCACAAAAGCTGATGGGTGATGCCATAAGGTCAGGGGCTGCATCATCAAAGCCCAAAGAAGCACCCAAAGCTGCCTCCAAGGCCAAATCTGCACCTAAGAGGAATACCAGGAGTATACCAGCTGCTGAGAAGAACAAGGCCCCAGTGCCTGAAGTTGCTGCTGAGGAAGATGATGAAGGACAAGTCCTAAGGAAGCTCAAACCCAAGATTCCAGAGCCACTTCATCTGCACCAGCTACAGCTCCAGTGCAACCAGCTCCAACAACAAATCCTTCAGCTCCATCCACATCAACTGAAGTCTTCGTCCAAGGAGCCATCTCTACACCACCAACTGAAGACCAAGACTGAGAGACGATATAGTACTATGCATTTTCTAGGAACTTTTTGGTAACTTGTTGCCAAAGGGGGAGAAAAATGTATAGATCATAGGCTTCGAGAGAGAGTGTTTTCTTTTGTTCTCTCTTGTCTTCTTGGTTGAACTTTATTTGCTTTTGCTTGCTTGAGATGCTATGCTATTATCTGTGAGACATTGATGATCATGTGTTTGATCATAAGCTACACTTATGCTTGTTAGATGATATTATCTTATTTATCCTTATATGATCATTCACTTTGCTTGGTGATGAGTGCATGTATTCAATCTTTATTATATTGAGCGCTCCACCAAGATGTATGTGACATGGAAGAGTAACCCATGAGCCTAATTCCTTGTGCATTTGCAGTCCAAAGCAAATCTTAAACTATGCATAAATTTAAGGGGAGCTCTTTCTTATCACATACTTCTCAAAGTGACGATGTTTTTCAATCCTATTATCATTTGTGAAGCTTTGATCTATATGTTGTCATCAATTACCAAAAAGGGGGAGATTGAAAGTGCAACTATCCCTAGGTGGTTTTGGTAACTCATACCAACATATAGCTCATTGAGCTAATACTATTCCAAGACAAATATTTCAGGAAAGCTCAATGAATGGCATGGCATGGATGATGAAAGTGGATCCCTCAAAATATTAAGGACAAAAGGATTGGCTCAAGCTCAAAATCTCAAGACTATACATTTTATATTTTAGTGATCCAAGATCACATTGAGTCTATAGGAAAAGCCAATACTATCAAGGAGGGATGAGGTGTTGCTTAATGAGCTTCTTGCTTCAAGTGCTTAGTGATATGCTCCAAAAACCCTCAACTACTTTCTCATATCCACATATGACCTAAACCTAAAGTCAAAATCGGTCCCACCGATTCTTTCTATCTGGCGCCACCGAGTTCAGATGTCATAGCCACTGCCACAAACCCTAGGCAAATCGGTCTCGCCGATAGGGATCTCGGTCTCACCGAGATGGGACTGTAATCTCTCTGTTTTCCTTCATAACGTTTCGGTCTAACCTAAGTGAGCGATCGGTCCCACCGAGATTGCAATGTAAACTCTCTGTTTCCCTTTCGTAACATTTCGGTCTCACCGAAAAGAGCAAATCGGTCCCACCGACTTTACCTGACCAACTCTCTGGTTAGCTAATTACCCAAATCGGTCTCACCGAGTTTGTGTAATCGGTCTCACCGAGATTACGTTATGCCCTAACCCTAACCATATCAGTCCCACCGAGTTGCATGTCGGTCCCACCGAAATCACTAACGGTCACTAGGTTTACTGAATTGGCCCGACCGAGTTTGTTGATTCGGTCCCACCGAGATTTGTAAATTGTGTGTAACGGTTAGATTTTGTGTGGAGGCTATATATACCCCTCCACCTCTGCTTCATTCGTGGAGAGAGCCATCAGAACAAACCTACACTTCCAACTTACCATTTCTGAGAGAGAACTACCTACTCATGTGTTGAGGCCAAGATATTCCATTCCTACCATATGAATCTTGATCTCTAGCCTTCCCCAAGTTGCTTTCCACTCAAATCTTCTTTTCACCAGATCCAAATTCTATGAGAGAGAGTTGAGTGTTGGGGAGACTATCATTTGAAGCAGAAGAGCAAGGAGTTCATCATCAACGCACCATTTGTTACTTCTTGGAGAGTGGTGTCTCCTAGATTGGCTAGGTGTCACTTGGGAGCCTCCGACAAGATTGTGGAGTTGAACCAAGGAGTTTGTAAGGGCAAGGAGATCGCCTACTTCGTGAAGATCTACCACTAGTGAGGCAAGTCCTTCGTGGGCGACGGCCATGGTGGGATAGACAAGGTTGCTTCTTCGTGGACCCTTCTTGGGTGGAGCCCTCCGTGGACTCGCGCAACTATTACCCTTCGTGGGTTGAAGTCTCCATCAACATGGATGTACGATAGCACCACCTATCGGAACCACGGCTCAAAAATTACCGTGTCTACAAATTGCGTTTGAAATCTCCAAACCCTTCCCTTTACATTCTTGCAAGTTGCATGATTTAATTTCCGCTGCTCATGTACTCATTGCATGCTTGCTTGAATTGTGTGAAGATTGCTTGACTTGTGCACAGATAGCTAAAATATGCCAAAGACTAAAATTGGGAAAAGGTTAAGTTTTTAATTGGTCAAGTAGTCTAATCACCCCCCTCTAGACATACTTCAAGGTCCTACAGATTGTAAGGGCATATTTATCCCCAAGGTGTTTTGGTGATTGATGACAATGCTTTTGTGGACTAATCGTGTGCGTTGAGTTTTTCAGAGATTCATCCTTTGGCACGAGACGATTCCCTCCCCTCGGTGGTTTATTCAAGATGGTGTAGCTCCTTCGTTTCTCTGTTGGTGGACTAGTTTCGTAGGAGTCACCGTACTATCAAGAGGGGATCCGCTTTGGTAAGGCTAGGGTGGAATCAACACGTACACATCCTTATCACACCCGTTGTTCCTTTCCACATCATTGGAGCTATCTTTCCTCTCCTTGCGTGCCCTGACCTGTCCCAGCGGTAGTACCGTGGTCCTCAGCGGTAGTACCGCCGAAGCACGTCAAGCGGTAGTACCGCTCCCCAAGAGGTAGTACCGCTTGCTGTCTTCGGACGTAGTACCGCTGTGGTTCCGGGCTACTACCGCCTCGACTCGAGACCTCTATTTTTTGTGTCGGGTTGTGCGGTACTAGTAGCTGCAGTAGTGGCGGTAGTACCGCTTCAAGCGGTAGTACCGCCCTTACTTCCGTGGTAGTACCGCTCTGGTCCCAGGTCCTTGTATCCTCGTGTGCGCGGCAATACCGCTGGGAGGTAACGGTAGTACCGCTGGCTCAGCGGTAGTACCGCCCTGCCCAAGCGGTAGTACCGCTCTGTGCGTGGCTGCTTGGGGGGTAACGGTTGGATTGTTTCCCCACTATATAAAGGTGTCTTCTTCCCCAAAGTTTACCTACCTCTTCCCCCAAAAGCTCCATTGTTGCTCCAAGCTCCATTTTCGCCCAATCTCTCCCTAGCCAATCAAACTTGTTGATTTGCTCGGGATTGGTTGAGAAGGCCCCGATCTACACTTCCACCAAGAGAAATTTGATTCCCCCCACTAATCCCTAGCGGATCTTGTTACTCTTGGGTGTTTGAGCACCCTAGACGGTTGAGGTCACCTCGGAGCCATAGTCCATTGTGGTGAAGCTTGGTGGTGTCGTTGGGAGCCTCCAATTAAGTTGTGGAGATTGACCCAACCTTGTTTGTAAAGGTTCGGTCGCCGCCTTCAGGGGCACCAATAGTGGAATCACGGCATCTCGCATTGTGTGAGGGCGTGAGGAGAATACGGTGGCCCTAGTGGCTTCTTGGGGAGCATTGTGCCTCCACACCGCTCTAACGGAGACGTACTTCCCTTTAAAAGGAAGGAACTTCGCTAACACATCCTCGTCTCCACCGGCTCCACTCTTGGTTATCTCGTGCCTTTACTTGTGCAAGCTTATTTGTGTTATATCCCTTGCTTGCATTTGTGCTAGTTGTTATTGCATCATATAGGTTGCTCACATAGTTGCATATCTAGACAACCTACCTTGTTGCAAAGTTTAAATTGGTAAAGAAAAGATTAAAAATTGTTAGTTGCCTATTCACCCTCCTCTAGTCAACTATATCGATCCTTTCAATCAGTGAGGCCTTCGGAGGAACCGACACCCTCAAATCTGGCAAAATAGTTGATGTAGTGATGTTGATGTTGTCGCTCATCATAACTACAACTTCTTCCTGAGGAAGTGATGGATCAGCATCATTGGATGGAGCAGTCGGGTCGACATCCTCAAATGGCCGTCGTTTCTTCCTTGGGGTTGGTTTCTTCTTCGATGACCCAGACCCATTTTTGTTGTGTTTGCGCTTAGAGCGCCATTCTGACACACCAACAACCTTCTTTTTGTGAGGTCATCCTTGATCAGACAAAGATTTTCTTCCTCGCGTGATTCCTTCTTCGCCTTCCGTTCAACAATGATTTGGGCATTGCGAGTCCTTTTAGCCAGCTCTTGTGGATGTGAGGCGGGGGTTGCAAGGGACGATTCATGGGCATTCACATGAGTAGGAGGACAAACTTGTGGATTGTTCTTCTTCAGAAGAGATATTGCTCGGCAATCACCCCACGGTGGATTGAAGGCAAAGTTCTTGGTAAACCGAGGGTGGACAAACTTGTAGTTGAACCATTTCTTGACCTAGTGACGCCAAATCCAATGAAGGCGTCTTTCCTTTGCATGTTTGTCTTCCCATGGGACTCTATTATATCTATCATCAGAGAGATATTCAGCGGTGTTTTCGTATGGTTGACGACCACCCTTCTTTTTCCCCGGAGCATTTTCATCCACAGCTTGATCATTCTGCTTGGTGGTTCTCTTTCGCTTAGCTGCCGTTGATGGGCCTACCGTTGGACCCTGAACATTCGTTGCTTTTGACTCGTCGGCCCATAAAGGTATCCGCATCTCTGTCTCTGTTGCCAGTGGGCTGAGCGAAATCTTCGACAGACCGCATTGCCCTGTGAATAGAGAGATGCGAGGGGGAAATGGGGATAGGGTTGTGAATGTGTTCAACATGAGTTTTGAAAGAAAACCATTTTGATCTGAATATATAGATGCAGTTTTTGAGAAAAGTTTTGGGCCAATAAAATCTGTTAGAATTGAACTAGTATCTCCAAACAGATTTACTAGATAACGAGCTAATCATTCCATTCGAACGAGACATAACTCAAACCCTAGATCTAGAAATGAGATGCAAGGGAATCTACAGACCGCATCAAAACAATTTACCTAGCGATTGAACTCGAACGAGACAGAGAGGAGGCTTGAGTTCATGTTGCACGTACCATAACTTGGTGACCCGCAGTGACTACGGCGGCCCGACGAAGGAAATGTGCCGCCGCGGCGTGTGATGGCTCCGACGATCCCTCTCCAGCAGCGTAGCAACGAAGGTGGTCGGTGTCGTCGAGCTCGAGGTGGATCTCTACGGGTGAGGGTTTCAGTGGGAAGAAGCAGTGGAGACGACGAATGACGAAGGGGGCGGTTGCGCGTATATTTATATGCGAGGGAAATAACCGCAGCCGACTGGATCAGATCGGACGGTCCATAGCGCAAGCCCTTTGGGACTCAATGGGTAGGATAAAGCGGCGATGTACGACAGCACGTGGCAACCACTAAGATGACGTGGTCCTAAATGGTTCTTTTAGGAGCAAGTTCTTTATCATGGACAAGGACACCAATAAAGAATCGAATCCAGATGAATTTGCACATTCACATCGGATCAACAAAGATTTAGGCGAAACCCTACCCCGGAGTCCTTGGCGGTAGGTGGTTAAACCCTCCCGCCAACAGGTCTGAAGGTAGGAAAATGGTCGGATCTCAAAATTTTTGCAAAGCGGGGCCAGATTGTGCTTAAGTTAACAAAATGGATCAAAACAGTGATTTCGGCGCTTGGTGGATTGCAATTTTGATCTTTGGGCTGTGTGGATTGACAGATAGGGGGAATGGGCTATGCCGTGCTGAAGATGCCCTAACCATACTCTGATGACCAGAACCTTAACCATAATGGATGACCAGAATGCTTGGATGCTGGAACCAGCTGTTTGTGCTGACCAAACAAACATCCTAGCATCGATAGGTAGACAGACTGAAGCAGAACTGTCCGAGGCTGCTTTCTGGATATGCGGCCAATTGGTCAGCCGCGCACGCACTATTATATTCGGCGCAGAATGTCCTGCCTCTACTCACTCCATAGTACTTACTACTGGTAGTGTACTTTGTCAAATGCACATTGCTAGCCGCCACTGACAAAAATTCCGTTTAGCCAGCTTATGTCAAGCCAAGATTTGAGGCACTTCTGATTACCAGGTAACATGGTCCTGAACCTCGTTGGCGCCTGTCCCTGATGAATCTTCCGCTGAAGCCCTAGCGCTCAGGGCTCTGCTTGCAGCAGACAACCAACCTATCATGCCCGTCTCTCTAGCCAGAGGAGAATAAATTCCCTCAACAACCATCCCCCTTTTAATTTCCGAGAAATTTGCCCAGGCTCACTCTTTAACTCCTCCGCATTTATCCACTCCTATATACACACAAAAATACAAACTGCCGATTAATAGCGCAAGCAGACCAATCGCGGTCAAAAGGAAATCTGCGCCTTGTGTCAGCGCTGCTGGCTCAGTTTCAGTAACGGTTACGGACGGAGCGTCAAACCCAAACCCCCGAGCAGTTGAGAGCTGAGACTACGCCGCGTGGGAGGCGTCCCGGAGGCAGCACGGCACGGCAGCGGTGAGGCAGAGGAAACAGCGAGAATCGGAGGGAGAGTGGAAAGCCGCCGAGGGAAAAGGCTCGCTGGCCAGGCCAGCTCGCTCGCTTGCAAAAGGCGCCGTTTTTAAAGCGGAAAGGGAGGAGGCAAGGAGAGCAGTCCTTCTCGCCCTCTGCCCCCGCTCGCCTCTCTGCCACCTCCTTTCTGCCGCCCAAAAGAGAGAGGAAGTTTTCGCCTCGGGATGCCGCTGGCTGCCTTTCCGCTGCTAGTCTAGTCCCTTCCTGCGAGTAGCCTCCTCCCTCTCCAGCGAGCTTCTCTTCTCTTCTCTTCCCTTTCCTTGCAGCGAGGGAGAAGGGAGGAGGAAGAGAGCGTGCGCGGGGGAGCGTAAGGTGGCTTTCTGGGGGGATAGATTCCATTCCTCTCCTTGGAGGAGGAGGAGGAGGAGAAGTAGTAGTGGGGAATTGGGTAGCTAGGCCAGATCAATTGCTTTCTCTCGATTCTCTGCGCCTTTTCTCCAACTTTACTCTCCCCCGTGGTTGGTTGGTTGGTTGTTCCTTGCTTGCGAGGGGGTTCTCGGTTCTTGGCAGAAAAGAACGACAGATCAGTCGGTCAGTCAGTCCAGTCCCCTGTTCCTGTGCGAGTGGCGAGTGAAGTGACGGGCGTGGTTTCTTGGGAGTTTGGAGCCGGAGGAAGAAGAAGATGGCAGCCGCGCCGCCGCCCAAGGCCGACGAGCTGCAGCCGCATCCGCCCAAGGAGCAGCTGCCCAGCGTCTCCTTCTGTATCACCAGTCCGCCGCCATGGCGTACGTGCTCTCTGCTCTGCTTCACCCTTTTGATTTTGCTCTTTAAAAGCTTCCCTCACTCCTCCGTGCTTGTCCCTTCACTGTCCTTAGTTTGTTTCTCGTACTACTTGCTGTTTCATGCATGCCCAGGCTTTTTCCCCCACTGCAAATATATGTGTGCTGATTACTGGAATGTTTTTGTTGTTGTCGGTGCACATCAGTCTCTACATATTTTCACTACAGAAAGTTTTTCATGTTTTTTATTGGACACAAATTCTTTTGCTTAACCAGTCTGGAAGATTCGCTGATCTTGAATTTATTTATAATGAAAAGGCCTTTCAGTTGCACATCTTTTTATGCAATTCATATACTAGTAGTACTACTCATATCAAATGGTGTACTGTATGTTTGATGTTTCTCTTGTGCCTGTAATCTTGTACGCAGCCGAGGCCGTGATTCTAGGATTTCAGCATTTCATAGTCATGCTGGGCACCACCGTCATCATACCAAGCGCGCTTGTTCCTCAAATGGGAGGTGGAAATGTGAGCCCTCATCAACTCTTTATTTATTGATTCTCTACCAAATGTCCTCTGTTTATTCACTTACTTGACACACGACGAATTCGATATCTCTGAATAAGTACTACTAAGCTCTCACTGAATTTGCCGTACATATAAACATGATGATGGACAGTCACTGAATAAATTTCTGTCAGGAGGAGAAAGCTCGGGTAATCCAGACGCTCTTGTTCGTCGCCGGCATAAACACCTTACTGCAAACCTTCTTCGGGTCTCGCCTCCCCGTCGTGATGGGCGGCTCCTACACCTTCGTCGCGCCGACCATCTCCATCATCTTGGCTGGACGCTATGACAATGAGACGGACCCTCACGAGGTACTTCTTACTGCCCACAGACTGGCTATTTCATTAATCTACGCGTTCGCACAGGAAAAGCTAATGGGTTTGTGTTGTTGTCCTCAAGAAATTCCTACGGACGATGAGGGGGACACAAGGCGCTCTCATCATCGCCTCCACGATTCAGATCATCCTTGGCTTCAGCGGCCTCTGGCGCAATGTTGTCAAGTTAGTCCCATTTTCAGCCTTTCTTCGTCGAACTATAGTACTCCCTGTAGCGTTTCAGGTTGTGCAGTTAAGAGTTGAGTTAACTAACTATCCTGTATGATTTATTTGCAGATTGCTGAGCCCATTATCTGCAGTTCCTCTTGTTTCACTTGTCGGGTTTGGGCTTTATGAACTCGGCTTTCCAGCGGTTAGTTTTGCTCCATCACTTGCACTTTTTCCCCTGCTTCTAGAATCTTCTTGGAAGAGTGAACAGAAGGTATTCATGATCAAATACAGGTAGCCAAGTGCGTGGAAATTGGTCTGCCAGAACTCATCCTAATGGTCGCGTTTTCTCAGGTATCACAACATTTTACGAAGTTCTGATTGATCAGATCAATGTTTTCAAATGGTTTTGAATGAGGTAATGATATACTGACCATGTTTGTTTGCTGCACAGTATTTGCCTCATGTGTTGCATTCTGGAAAGGGTGTCTTTGGCCGGTTTTCTGTTCTTTTCACCGTGTCAATCGTGTGGCTCTACGCATACATCCTCACAATCAGTGGCGCCTACAAGAACGCCAAGTTGAAGACGCAGGCGCATTGCCGCGTCGATCGTTCAGGGCTTATCGGAGGAGCTCCATGGTAGGGTCCCAGGAAACCATGTTTTATTATAATAATGCATTGTAATTCTGATGGCATTCGTAACGAAGGTGCTGCCTGAAATCTGGCTGCAGGATAAGTGTTCCGTATCCGTTTCAGTGGGGGGCTCCTACATTCGATGCTGGAGAATGTTTTGCAATGATGATGACTTCATTCATTGCCATTGTAGAGGTTTGTTTGCAATATTTACCCTAGAATAGGAAACAGATGCTATACATTCAGTCATACTAATAAGATGGTAATGTCTTGACTTGCCAGTCGACTGGAGCCTTCATTGCTGCTTCAAGGTATGCAAGTGCGACGATGATACCTCCGTCGATCGTCAGTCGGGGAATTGGTTGGCAGGTAAATGAACCATTTATTGTACAGTGGAGTTTGTCTAATCTTATTTTACTTGGTAGGCAATAATGCATGCTGATCGCAATGAAACGTCACTTTCAGGGCATCGGTATCTTGCTTGATTCGTTCTTTGGGACAGCCAATGGAACCTCAGTTGCAGTGTAAGTATATGTTTGGGGATAGTACAAGTGGCATTACTTGACTGAACAGCCAATGGAGTACTTGATTATCTCTGTGAACTTTTGTATTTGCAGGGAGAATGTTGGTTTACTTGCTGTGACACATGTTGGCAGCAGGAGAGTGGTGCAAATATCTGCCGGCTTCATGATTTTCTTTGCTGTCCTAGGTAATGCCACTATATATCTCTATGCTAAACTTATTTTAAAAGCTATTATTATTACTGTGGTTTTGGTTGGTGCATATATATTGCTGTCACCTTTTCGAAAAAATATATATTGCTGTCAAAGATAATTTTAATTTTGTTTCTTTTGGCAACACAGGAAAATTTGGAGCCCTGTTCGCGTCCATTCCACTGCCTATATTTGCTGGGATGTACTGTGTTTTCTTCGCATATGTCGGTACGTTTAGATATCCGAAACCGCTTGTCGTCGTTCGGGAGTCTAAATTTGATTAATTTTCAGCGTGTTACGTTGCCAGTTCTGACACCAGTATGAATGTATGAGTCTCATTGGTTCTCTCTTTTGCCGAGCAGGTGCGTGCGGTCTGAGCTTCCTCCAGTTCTGCAACCTGAACAGCTTCAGGACCAAGTTCATCCTGGGCTTCTCCTTCTTCATCGGCATATCGGTGCCTCAGTACTTCAACGAGTACGCCTCCGTCTCGGGCCACGGCCCCGTGCACACGGGCGCTAGATGGGTACGACGATAAGCAAGCACACACCCTCGGCCTCTCGCCATTGCTCCGCCTTGAGCAGCTCTCTGAAACCACTGACCGTTTGTTGATTTGGGCAGTTCAACGACATGATCAACGTGCCCTTCTCGAACAAGCCGTTCGTGGCGGGGCTGGTGGCCTACTTCCTGGACAACTCGATGCACCTGCACCAGAGCGCGGTGAGGAAGGACAGAGGCTACCACTGGTGGGACAAGTTCAGGAGCTTCAAGAAGGACGCAAGGAGCGAGGAGTTCTACTCCCTGCCCTTCAACCTCAACAAGTTCTTCCCTTCGGTCTAAATCGTCGCGGGAAAGGGCGCTGTCGATCCCCTTGTTCGTGCATTGGCTGAACATGAATGGGCCTGCTAGCTTGATCTGTCGAGTTTTCGTGGTGCCGCTGTGCGTCAGTTTTGTGTATTTATGGGCGAGATGGACTGATTGGACCAGTGGGGACGCTATGCTAGTTTTGGATCAACGTCTCGTAAGTCATAGCCTGTTGTTCATCTGTGGATGTACATGCGGTTTCCCTAGCCCAGGAAAAAAGATCATCATTACTAAGGTGGCTTTGCTATAATTTATTTCCTAGTCCTAGAAATTAAAGAGTGAAGCGTTCGATTATGCTATTTCCAACCCAGAAAAATGCTAAACAAAATAAGTACTTTTTCTTAGGAAACGAGCATCGTGCACCCAATTTTATTCGCGTATGTTCTATGATGACATACACAAACACTTTCGAGGAACCTCTACACTTTTTATTTTCAAAGCATTAGCGTCTTGACATACAGACATTTCATTTTTTTTAGAAAAGGAGAATGATCCCCGGCCTCTGCATCTTGGAGATGCATGCGGCCATTTTATTAATTATTCTCGAGAACCTTACAAAGTACTCCCTCCGTCCCATAATATAAGAAGCTTTTTGACACTAGTGTAGTGTCAAAAAACGTCTTACATTATGGGACGGAGGGAGTAGAACACAATATGTTTGAATCCGCCATCTTGACAACATCTGCCACTATTCCTATCCATTTGATGAAAGGGTGCAAGCCGGGCCACATACACAGACCTCTCACTTAAGCCTAACATCTAAAGCCGGAGGCCCCGACCGAGCCATCTACCGGGTCCGCGGCACAAACCGGTCCGACGCACTCACATGTGTCGTTGCCGCCATCTTCCACTGGTCCATCTTCAGAGCAAATTGAGGTGTCAACCTTAGCAGGTCCTCCGCCATCGACGCCACCACGACGCGAAACAACGACCTCCACCTACGCGAGCCTTGGCAGGTCTTCCGCCATGGGCGCCACCACGATGCCAAACGACGACCTCGACCTACGCGAGTCCATCTCCAAGCAACAGACGTAGATCCATGTGAAGGAAATATGCCCCAGAGGCAACAATAAAGTTGTTATTTTATATTTCCTTATATCATGATAAATATTTATTATTTATGCTAGAATTGTATTAAATGGAAACTTGATACAAGTGTGGATACATAGACAAAACACCGTGTCCCTAGTAAGCCTCTACTAGACTAGCTCATTAATCAAAGATGGTTAAGTTTCCTAACCATAGACATTTGTTGTCATTTGATGAACGAGATCACATCATAAGAAATATGATGTGATGGATAAGACCCATCCGTTAGCTTAGCATAATGATCGTTTAGTTTTATTGCTATTGCTTTCTTCGTGTCAAATATATTTTCCTTCGACTATGAGATTATGCAACTCCCGGATACCGGAGAAATGCCTTGTGTGCTATCAAACGTCACAACGTAACTGGGTGATTATAAAGATGCTCTACAGGTATCTCTGAAGGTGTTTGTTGAGTTGGCATAGATCAAGATTAGGATTTGTCACTCCGAGTATCAGAGAGGTATATCTGGGCCCTCTCGGTAATACACATCATAAGCTTGCAAGCAAACGACTAAGGAGTTAGTCACGAGCTGATGTATTATGGAACGAGTAAAGAGACTTGCTGGTAACGAGATTGAACTAGGTATGAAGATACCAACGATCAAATCTCGGGCAAGTAACATACCGATGGACAAAGGGAATAACGTATGTTGTCATAACGGTTTGACCGATAAAGATCTTCGTAGAATATGTGGGAGCCAATATGAGCATCCAGGTTCCGTTATTGGTTATTGACCGGAGAGTTGTATCGGTCATGTCTACATAGTTCTCGAACCCGTAGGATCCGCACACTTAACGTTCGATGACGATATAATATTATATGAGTTATATGTTTTGGTATCTGAATGCTGTTCGAAGTCCCGGATGAGATCACGGACATGATGAGGAGTCTCGAAATGGTCGAGAGATAAAGATTTATACATAGGACGATGGTATTCAGACACTGGAAGTGTTTCGGAGGGTACCAGGTACATATCGGGTCACCGGAAGGGGTTCCGGGCATCCCCGACAAAGATATGGGCTTAATGGGCCAAAGGAAGGGACAGACCATCCCACAAGGGGCTGGTGCGCCCCTCCACCAGGCCGGCCAGCCCTAGGCAAGCCCCTCCTTCCTTCCCCTCCTCAAGGGAGAAAGGAAGGGGGGTGCCACCTCCCCCTTCCTTCACCTGGCGCCTATACAAGGAAGGGGGGGGGGAACCAGGGCAGGAGCACAAGTGGGACTCGACCCCACTTGGGGCGCCCCTTGGCCTCTCCCCTCTCCCTCTCACCTGTATATATGAGGAGGAGGGGCGCCTAGCACACACCAGACAATTGCCTAGCCGTGTGCGACGCCCCCTCCATAGTTTACACTCTCGGTCATATTCTCACGGTGCTTAGGCAAAGACCTGCGAGAATCACTTCACCATCACCGTCACCACACCGTCCTGCTGACGGAACTCATCTACTACCTCGACGTATTGATAGATTAAGAAGGCGAGGGACGTCATCGAGCTGAACGTGTGCAAAACTTGGAGGTGTCGTACATTCGGTACTTGATCGGTCAGAGCTAGAAGAAGTTCGACTATATCAACTGCGTTGTCAAGCGCTTCCTCTTACGGTCTATGAGGGTACGTAGACACACTCCCCCCCTCATTGCTATGCATCTCCATGGATAGATCATTGCGTGTGCGTATTTTTTTTGTTTTGCATGCAACGTTTCCCAACAGTGGTATCAGAGCTAGGTCTATGCGTAGATGATATGCACGAGTAGAACACAAATAGTTGTGGGCGGTGATCGTCATATGATAACCCACAAGTGTAGGGGATCGTTTGTAGCCTTCTTCGATAAATAAGAGCGTCGAACCCAACGAGGAGCTAAAGTTAGAACAAATATTCCCTCAAGTTCTATCGACCACCGATACAACTCTACGCACACTTATCGTTTGCTTTACCTACAACAAGTATGAAACTATTTTGCAAGAATAAAACTACGAGTACTTTGAGAGAATAAAACTACGGATAAAATGCAAGGTAATAAAAGTGGATAGCTTTTGTGAACAAGAAAGTCATTTGTCCCTAGGCAATCAATAACAAGTACCGGTAATCATTCTTGCAATTTTATATGAGGGAGAGGCATGAGCTAACATACTTTCTCTACTTGGATCATATGCACTTATGATTGGAACTCTAGCAAGCATCCGCAACTACTAAAGATCATTAAGGTCGTGAAACCCAACCATATCATTAAGTATCAAGTCCTCTTTATCCCATATGCAACAACCCACCTACTCGGGTTTAAGCTTCTGTCACTCTCGCAACCCACCATAAGCGAATCATGAACGTATTGCAACACCCTACAGTGGGGACCCCTTACGTTTGCGTGAGACGGGAGGGCACCATAGGATGGCACCATAAATAAAATATACAATCATACCAACCAAGATCACAATTAACCCATAGGACAAAACGGATCTACTCAAACATCATAGGATAACCAAATATCATTGGGTAATAATATATGGAGTTAAGCACCATGTTTAAGTAGATATTACAGCAGGGAGAAGGGGTGTTACACCGCTGCATTGAGGGGGGGGGGGGGTTGGTGTTGATGGTAGCAAGATTGTTGATGTAGATCGCCTTCACGATCCTAGCCTTGGCGGCGTTCCTGCGCCACTGGGAGAGAGGGGGAGAGAGCCCCCCTCCTCCTTCTTCTTCCTTGTCCCCCCCCCTAGATGGGAGGAGAGTTTCCCCTCTGGTCCATGGACTCCATGGCGGCGGAGGGGCGAGAGACCCTCCGAGATTAGATCTATCTCTCTGTTCTCTTCTGTTTCGCGCTCCCCAGATCTGGCCCTTCACGGTTTCTTAAATTCCCGAAGATCCGTAACTCCAATCGCGCTGAAATTTTTACATGATTTTTTTTTCCATAAATTATCTTTCTTGTGCCAGAAGAAGGGCCCCAACCGACCTTCGAGGATGGCATAAGATACCTGGACGCGCCAGGGGGTGCCCGACGTGCCCTGGTGGGTTGTGCTCATTGTGGGCCCCCGTTTGCATTGATTCCACCTCCCAAAAATCATAAATATTCCAAAATAATTCTTCATAAATGTTTATCGCGTTTGGACTTCGTTTGATATGGATTTTATGTGAAACAAAAAACATGCAACAAACAGGAACTAGCACTGGGCACTAGATCAATAGGCAGTCCGATAAATCATATAAAAAGTTGTTAAAAATATGTGAAAGTTGTATAATATTGGCATGAAACAATCAAAAATTATAGATACAACGGAGACGTATCAGCATCCCCAAGCTTAATTCCTGCTCTTTCTCGAGTAGGTAAATGATAAAAAAGATAGTTTTTGATGTGGAATGCTACCTAGCATAAACTTGATCATATATCTAATCATGGCATGAATATTAAGACAAGTGATTCAAAGGAATAGTCTATAATTTGACATCAAGACATTAATACTCAGGCATCCCAATAAACAATCATGTGTTTCAAACTATCAACGCTAAAAAAAGCTATCCCTACAAAATCATATAGTCTTGTCATGCTCTGTCTTCTTAACACTAAGTATTTATCATGCACAACCCCGATGACAAGCCGAGCAATTGGTTCATACTTTTTAACGTGCTTTAGCTTTTTCAACCCTCACGCAATACATGAGCGCGGACCATGGATATAGCACTACGGGTGGAATATAGTATGATAATAGGGGTAAATATAGAGAAGACAAAAAGGTAAGAAAGTCTCACATCCAGGCGGCTAACCAACGGGCTTTGGAGATGCGCATCAATTGATATCAATGCAAGGAGTAGGGATTGCCATGCAACGGATGCACTAAGAGCTATAAGTGTATGAAAGCTCAATATGAAAACTAAGTGGGTGTGCATCCAACTTGCTTGCTCATGAAGACCTCGGGCATTTGAGGAAGCCCATCATCGGAATATACAAGCCAAGTTCTATAATGAAAAATTCCCACTAATATATGGAAGTGACTAAATAGGAGACTCTCTATATGAAAAACATGGTTCTACTTTGAAGCACAAGTGTGGTAAAAGATAGTAACAATGCCCCTTCTCTTTTTTTTCCTATTTCTTTTTTTTCTTTTCCTTTTTCTTTTTTTCCTTTTTTTCTCTCATTGTCCGGAGTCTCATCCTGACTTGTGTGGGAATCATAGTCTCCATCATCCTTTCCTCACTGGGACATGCTCTAATAATGAATAATGGTGATCAGCACACTTCTATTTACTTATAACTCAAAAGAAATAAAAATTACAACTCGATACCTGAAACAAAATATGACTCTACATGAATGCCTCTGGCAGTGTACCAGGATGTGCAATGATCTAGCATAACAAAGATATCAAAAAATGGACAAGCCATGGAAATATCATGCTAGCTATCTTACGATCATGCAAAGCAATATGACCATGAATGCTCAAGTCATCAAAACGGAGGCGGTGAAAGTTGCATGGCAATATATCTCGGAATGGCTATGGAAAGGCCATAATAGGTAGGTATGGTGGCTATTTTGAGGAAGATATAATAAGGCTTATGTGTGATAGAGCGTATCATATCACGGGGTTTGGATGCACCTGCGAAGTTTGCACCACATCTCGAGGTGAGAAAGGGCAATGCACGGTACCGTAGAGGCTAGCAAATTGCGGAAAGGTAAGAGTGCGTATAATTCATGGACTCACATTAGTCATAAAGAACTCATATACTTATTGCAAAAACTTATTAGCCCTCAAAGCAAAGTACTACTACGCATTCCCCTAGGGGGTAAATTGGTAGGAAAATACCATCGCTCGTCCCCGACAGCCACTCATAAGGAAGACAATCAATAATAAATCATGCTCCAACTTCATATCATAACGAGAGACTATACGTGCATGCTTCGGGAATCAAAAACCTTAACACCAATATTCTTACTAACCACAACCGTTTACTAGTACCTCCCATATATTCCATCTCTATATCTCAAAACTATTGCAAGGAATCAAACATATCATATTCAGTGATTCATAAGTTTTATGTAGGATTTCATGACTAACCATGCAATTGACCAATTCCCGTTGACTCTATAAATAGATATAATTGAAGCATGAGAGTTTAATTCTTTCTACAAAAGACCATGCTCTAACAAATATAAGTGAAGCAGAAGAGCATTCTTGGAATAACGGTTTTCTATGTGAAGAGAAACAGGCAATCCAAACTTCAAATGATATAAGTGAAGCACATGAAGCATTCTATAAAGCCATACTCAAAAGATATAAGTGAAGTGCAATGAGAATTATATAAATAGATCATGGACTATCTCATACGGGCATGGTGCATAAAATAAAAATGAAAACTAAGCACAAAAGACGCTCCAAGATTTCCACATATCACATGAACAAAACAAAAACATACCGATACTTGTTGAAGAAAGACGGGATGCCTTCCGGGGCATCCCCAAACTTAGACGCTTGAGTCTCCTTAGATATTTACTTGGGGTGCCTTGGGCATCCCCAAGCTTGAGCTCTTGCCTCTCCTCCTTCTCCTCATATTGAGACCTCTTTGATCTTTGATCTCTTCATCCACACAAAACTCAACATAAAGCTCGGTAAGATCCGTTAGTATAATAAAGCAAATCACTACTCGAAGTACTATTGAAAACCAATTCATATTTTGTTTTTGCATTGTAGCTACTGTAATATAAATTTCCCATGGCTTATACCACCGATAGAATCGATAGTTTCATGAAAACAAGCAAAATAATGCATCAAAAACAGAATCTGTCTTAAGCAGGACAGCGTGTAATAATCTGAACACTACCATACTTCTGTAACTTCAAAAATTCTGAAAAATTAGGAAAAAATAAACAATTTGTATAGAAAGACTGCACAAAAAGTTTCAGAACCTTTTTACGTTCCAGCAAAAAATGTAAATTCACGCACTACAGCCAAAGTTTCTGTTTCTGCACCGCACATACTAACAAACAATCTATTCATCCTAAAGGCAAATCTTTGCACATGATATAATACAATGGATTTGTACAAGGGGATAATTATTTTTGTTAAAAAGTTTCTGTAATCAAGATTCACAAAGTTTCCATGGGCATGAATAAAGTTCAAGGCTAGCTCCCACTTTCACAATGCTCGTCCCTCTCATTTCACTTTTCTTTTTGTGAAGTTTAAAGTTCCCCTCTATATTTTTTTGTTTTAAAACTTTATAAAAGCACTCAACAGAATAAAATGACTCTCTAAAACTTCCAGGTTGTCTCCCTGGCAGCGCTTTCTTTAAAGCCATGAAGCTAGGCATAATGTGCTCAAGTAATGGATCCACCGGATCCCAAGGTATATCAAAGCTAATTTTAATTAGCAATGATTTCGCATATAGTAGTGAGCACAAAGCAACATATATCAAGCAATGACGAAGTCCAACTCTCTTCCTATGCATCGGCATGTCATACAAGAACAATTCATGCACATCAAGTAAAGGCCAATACATATCATAAGCAGTTTCTTGCAATTTTATCGTTGGAAACATAAAGAGGTGGAGATGTAGTTCCTATCTCATAATAATTTCAAGTAGGAGAAGCAAGCACATGCACATTATATTCATCAAAATTATCATGTGCAATGGTGAAAGGCAACCCATCAATGTAGTCCTTAATAAGTGCAAACTTCTCCGATATAGTGTAATTGGGAGAATTCAAGAAGATAATAGGACTATCATGTGTGGGTGCAATAGCAACAATTTCATTCTTAACATAAGGAACTATAGAAAGTTCATCTCCATAAGTATAATTCATGTTGGCATCTTGGCCACAAGCATAGCAAGCGTCAAGTTCATCAAAAAGGGATATTTCAAAGGAATCAATGGGATCATAGCAATTATTATAGCATTCATCCTTCGGTAAGCATGAAGGGACATTAAATAATGTATGAGTTAGAGAGTTACTCTCATTAGAAGGCGGGCACGGGTAGCTAGTCCGTTCTTCCTCCTTTTGTTCTTCACTCTCCTCATCATCTTTTCCATCCAATGAGCTCACAGTTTCATCAATTTCTTCTTCCATAGACTCCTGCAAAATGTTAGTCTCTTCTTGGACAGTGGAGAAGTCCTCAATATATGGTTTAATATAAGCATTAGAAGAATAATTTTCATAGCAATATTTAAGTATATCAACATAAAGAGTAGCATCATACTTTTCAATCAACGAAGCAACTTCATAGGCACCCTTAAAAGCAACAAATTCTTCAATTTGTTCAATATCAAAGTAACTATAAACACCCTTGGCATAAGAAAATAAAATTCCATTATTAGTAAACTCACATTAGAAGAAAATGTGTTTCTTAGGGTCTTTGGCAAAAATTAAAATCATGTATTTCCCAAAAATTCAAAACATAGCAATACAAACTATTAATATGATGCCACAAAAGTTTCCCTTTTTGAGATAAGCGGTGTCCCTCAACTAAGCTAGTTGGGTTTTCAACACGAGCAAAAATGGATCGAAGATGATCCAAATAGAAAGCTTCAATAGTATGATAGATTTTGGGTGGTTCTTCAACCATTGGTTTAGTAGGTAAAACTAATTTTTTTGGTATTTTGCCTTTCCTACCCATAACTAAAGATAGAAAACAAGAGCACAAAATAAAAAACTACTTAGTGATAAAGCAAACAAGCACACCCGAGAATATTCACCCCATGCTATTGATCCCCGGCAACGGCAATAGAAAAAGGTCTTGGTAACCCACAAGTGTAGGGGATAGTTTGTAGCCTCTTCGATAAATAAGAGTGTCGAACCCAACGAGGAGCTAAAGGGAGAACAAATATTCCCTCAAGTTCTATCAACCATCGATACAACTCTATGCACACTTATCGTTTGCTTTACCTAGAACAAGTATGAAACTATTTTGCAAAAATAAAACTATGAGTACTTTGCAAGAATAAAACTACGAATAAATTGCAAGGTAATAAAAGTGGATAGATTTTGTCAACAAGAAAGTCATTTGTCCCTAGGCAATTGATAACAAGTACCGGTAATCATTCTTGCAATTTTATATGAGGGAGAGGCATGAGCTAACATACTTTCTCTACTTGGATCATATGCACTTATGATTGGAACTCTAGCAAGCATCCACAACTACTAAAGATCATTAAGGTCATGAAACCCAACCATAGCATTAAGTATCAAGTCCTCTTTATCCCGTACGCAACAACCCACCTACTCGGGTTTAAGCTTCTGTCACTTTCACAACCCACCATAAGCGAATCATGAACGTATTGCAACACCCTACAGCGGGGACCCCTTACGTTTGCGTGAGACGGGAGGGCACCATAGGATGGCACCATAAATAAAATATACAATCATACCAACCAATATCACAATTAACCCATAGGACAAAACGGATCTACTCAAACATCATAGGATAACCAGATATCATTGGGTAATAATATATGGAGTTAAGCACCATGTTTAAGTAGATATTACAGCAGGGAGAAGGGGTGTTACAACGCTGCATTGAGGGGGGGGGGGAGTTGGTGTTGATGGTAGCAAGATTGTTGATGTAGATCGCCTTCACGATCCTAGCCTTGGCAGCGTTCCTGCGCCACTGGGAGAGAGGGGGAGAGAGCCCCCCTCCTCCTTCTTATTCCTTGGCCTCCCCCCTAGATGGGAGGAGAGTTCCTCCTCTGGTCCATGGCCTCCATGGCGGAGGATGGGTGAGAACCCCTCCGAGATGGATCTGTCTCTCTGTTCTCTTCTGTTTTGCGATCCCCAGATCTGGCCCTTCACGGTTTCTTAAATTCTCGGAGATTTGTAACTCCGACTGCGCTGAAATTTTTACATGATTTTTTCCCATAAATTATCTTTCTTGCGCCAGAATAAGGGCCCCAACTGACTTTCGAGCAGGGCATAAGATACCTGGGCGTGCCAGGGGGTGCCCGGCGCACCCTGGTGGGTTGTGCTCACTGTGGGCCCCCGTTTGCATTGATTCCACCTCCCAAAAATCATAAATATTCCAGAATAATTCTCCATAAATTTTTATCATGTTTGGACTTTGTTTGATATGGAGTTTCTGCGAAACAAAAAACATGCAACAAACAGGAACTGGCACTGGGCAGAGATCAATAGGTTAGTCCAATAAATCCTATAAAAAGTTGCCAAAATATGTGAAAGTTGTATAATATTGGCATGAAACAATCAAAAATTATAGATACGACGGAGACGTATCATCATATTGCTTACCACCAATGTCTTATTTTGATTCGGCGGTATTGTTGGATGAAGCGGCCCGGACCAACTTGACATGACCACGTTCATGAGACCGGTTCCACCGGTAGACATGCAACTAGTTTTGCATAAAGGTGGTTGGCGGGTGTCTGTTTCTCCTATTTTAGTTGAATCGAATTTGACTGCGACCGGTCCTTGTTGAAGGTTAAAACAGCAAACTTGATAAATCACCATTGTGGTTTTTGTGTCGTATGTAAGAACGGATCTTGCTAGAAGCACGTAGCAGCCACGTAAAACTTGCAACAACAAAGTAGAGGACGTCTAACTTGTTTTTGCAGGGCATGTTGTGATGTGATATGGTCAAGACGTGATGTGATATACGTTATTGTATGAGATGATCATGTTTTGTAAAAGTTATCGGCAACCGGCAGGAGCCTTATGGTTGTCTCTTTATTGTATGAAATGCAAACGCCATGTAATTGCTTTGCTTTATCACTATGCGGTAGCAATAGTTGTAGAAGCAATAGTTGGCGAGACGACCACGACGCAATGATGGAGATCAAGGTGTCGAGCCGGTGACAATGGAGATCATGACGATGCTTTGGAGATGGAGATCAAAAGCACAAGATGATGATGGTCATATATGTCACATATTTTGATTGCATGTGATGTTTATCTTTATGCATCTTATTTTGCTTAGTACGGCGGTAGCATTATAATATGACCCCTTAACTAAATTTCAAGGTATATGTTCTCCCTGAGTATGCACCGTTGCAACAGTTCGTCGTGCTGAGACACCACGCGATGATCGGGTGTGATAGGCTCTACGTTCACATACAACGGGTGCAAGAAAGTTTTGCACATGTGGAATACTCGGGTTAAACTTGACGAGCCAAGCATGTACAGACATGGCCTCGGAACACTGGAGACTGAAAGGTCGAACGTGAATCATATAGTAGATATGATCAACATAGAGATGTTCACCATTGATGACCACTCCATCTCACGTGATGATGGGACATGGTTTAGTTGATTTGGATCACGTACCATTTAGATGACTTGAGGGATGTCTATCTAAGGTGGAGTTCTTAAGTAATTTGATCAATTGAACTTAATTTATCATGAACTTAATCCTGATAGTATTTGCATATCTATGTTGTGGATCAATGGCCCATGCTATCGTTCCCTGGAATGTTAATGCATTCCTAGAGAAAGCTAAGTTGAAAGATGATGGTAGCAACTACGCGGACTGGGTCCATAACTTGAGGATTATCCTCATTGCTGCACAGAAGAATTATGTCCTTGATGCACAGCTAGGTGTGCCACCCCCTCCAGCAAGTGCAGATGTTGTGAACGCCTGGCAGTCGCGTGTTGATAACTACTTGATAGTTTAGTGTGCCATGCTTTACGGCTTAGAATCGGGACTTCAAAGACGTTTTGAACGTCATGGACTTCAAAGACATTTTGAACGTCATGGAGAATATGAGATGTTCCCAGAGTTGAAGTTAATATTTCAATCAAATGCCCGAGTTGAGAGATATGAAGTCTCCAACAAGTTCTATAGCTGCAAGACGGAGGAGAACAGTGTCAGTGAACACATACTCAGAATGTCTGGATATCATAATCACTTGACTCAGCTGGGAGTTAGTCTTCCAGATGATAGTGTTATTGACATAGTTCTCCAATCACTGCCACCAAGCTACAAAGGCTTCGTGATGAACTATAATATGCAAGGGATGGAGAAAACAATTCCCGAGCTCTTCGCAATGCTCAAAGCTACGGAGGTAGAAATCAAGAAGGAGCATAAAGTGTTGACGGTTAACAAGACCACTAGTTTCAAGGAAAGGGTCAAGGGAAAGAAAGGGGACTTCAAGAAGAATGGAAAACAAGTTGCCACTCCCGGGAAAAGCCCAAAGCTGGACCTAAGCCTGAAACTGAGTGCTTCTACTGCAAAGGGACTGGTCACTAGAAGCGGAACTGCCCCAAGTATTTAGCGGATAAGAAGGATGGCAAAGTGAAAAAAGTATATTTGATATACATGTTATTGATGTGTACCTGGGTATTTGATACTGGTTTAGTTGCTCATATTTGTAACTCGAAACAGGAGCCACAGATTAAACAAAGATTGGCTAAGGACGAGGTGACGATGCGCGTCAGGAATGGTTCCAAGGTCGATGTGATCGCCGTCGGCATGCTACCTCTACATCTACCTTCGGGATTAGTTTTAGACATGAATAATTGTTATTTGGTGCGAACGTTGAGCATGAACATTATATCTGGATCTTTTTTAGTGCGAGACGGTTATTCATTTAAATCAGAGAATAATGGTTGTTCTATTTATATGAGTAATTTCTTTTATGGTCATGCACCCTTGAAGAGTGGTTTTATTCTGCTGAATCTCGATTGTGGTGATACACATATTCATAACATTGATGCCAAAAGATGCAAAGTTGATAATGATAGTGCAACATATTTGTGGCGCTGCCGTTTAGGTCATATTGGTGTAAAGCGCGTGAAGAAACTCCATGCGGATGGACTTTTGGAATCACTTGATTATGAATCATTTGATACTTGCGAACCATGCCTCATGGGCAAGGTGACTAAAACTACGTTCTCCATAACAATGGAGCGAGCCAATGACTTATTGGAAATAATACATACCGATGTATGCGGTCCGATGAGTGTTGAGGCACGCAATGGGTATCGTTATTTTCTAACCTTCACAGATAATTTGAGCAGATATGGGTATATCTACTTAATGAAACACAAGTCTAAAACATTTGAAAAGTTCAAAGAATTTCAGAGTATGGTGGAGAATCATCGTAACAAGAAAATAAAGTTTCTACGATCTGTTCGTGGAGGCGAATATTTGAGTTACGAGTTTGGCCTTCATTTAAAACAATGTGGAATAGTTTCACAACTCACGCGAGCTGGAACATCACAACATAATGGTGTGTCCGAACGTCGTAACCGTGTTAGATATGATGCGATCTATGATGTCTCTTACCTATTTAACACCGTCGTTTTGGGGTTATGCATTAGAGACAACTGCATTCACGTTAAATAGGGCACCATATAAATCCGTTCAGACGACATCGTATGAACTGTGGTTTGGAAATAAACCTAAGCTATCGTTTCTTAAAGTTTGGGTTTGCGACACTTATGTCAAAAGGCTTCAGCCTGATAAGCTCGAACCCAAATTGGAGAAGTGTGTCTTCATATGATACCCTAAGGAAACAATTGGGTACATGAGGGATTCCTGGATAGGGGGGGTATCCGGACAGCTGGACTATGTACTTTGGCCAGACTGTTGGACTATGAAGATACAAGATTGAAGACTTCGTCCCTTGTCCGGATGGGACTCTCCTTTGCGTGGAAGGCAAGCTTGGCGATTTAGATGTAGATGTCCTTCTCTGTAACCGACTCTGTGTAACTCTAGCCCCCTCCAGTGTCTATATAAACCGGAGGGTTTAGTCCGTAGGATAACAACAATCATACCATAGGCTAGCTTCTAGGGTTTAGCCTCTACAATCTCGTGGTAGATCAACTCTTGTACTACTCATATCATCAAGATCAATCAAGCAGGAAGTAGGGTATTACCTCCATCGAGAGGGCCCGTACCTGGGTAAAACATCATGTCCCCAGTCTCCTGCTACCATTAGCCTTAGACACACAGTTCGGGACCCCCTACCCGAGATTCGCCGGTTTTGACACCGACATTGGTGCTTTCATTGAGAGTTTCTCTGTGTCGTCGCTATAAGGCTCGATGGCTCCCGCAACCTTCAACAATGCAGTCCAGGGTGAGACTTTTCTCCCCGGACAAATCTTCGTGTTCGGCGGCTTCGCACTGCGTGCCAGCTCGCTTGGCCACCTGGAGCAGATCGACAACTACGTCCCTGGCCATCAGGTCAGGTTTGGGAACTTGAATTACACGGTCGATATCCGCGGAGACTTGATCTTCGACGGATTCAGGCATGCATCGAGAGTATCAAACAGTCACGACGAGCATGGCTTAAATATGCTATCGGACAGTATTCGGGATATCACCCCTGCAGCCGCTCTGGACCTAAATCCGAGGCAGATCGCGTCGACCGAGGATAGGTGGATGGACCCCCGCCACGGAGGCTGCATACTCTTCGGCGGTAGAGCCGAACACAGACTCCGTTGTTAAGGGGATCTGCATCGCTGGACCCCCGGACCTGCGTCCGGACGTGGGTTCCGAACCGCGAGCATCTGGGCACATCAAGTCCGATTGGGCTCCAATAATGGAGTTCACCGCCGCGGATATCTTTTAGCACTCCCCCTTTGGTGATGTGCTAAATTCATTAAGGTCTCTCTCTCTATCAGGAGAGTCCTAGCCGAACTATGTTCGGCTCGAGTGGGAAGTAGGCGACGAAGAAATTCGTTATCCACCCACCACCCACTTCATATCCATGGTCGATGGTTTGACCGACGTGCTTAACTTCGACTCCGAAGATGTTGACGGTATAGACGACGATGCTGGAGAAGAACAGGAACCACCGCCCATAGGGCGCTGGACTGCCACCTCTTCATATGATATATATATATATGGTGGACACCCCAAAAGAAAACAACGGCGATGAGGCAACAGAAGATAACCCCTCAGGGAAGAAATCAAAGCATGGGCGTCATCAGCGCCGCTCTAAGCCCCGCCACAGCAACACCGGCACTGGAGAAGAAAAAATCCAGATGGTGCCGAAGAGGAATACAATCCTGATCAGCCTACCTTCGAGCAGGCCGAACAAGAACACGGGCAGGTCAGCCCAGATGAACAGGCAACAGACGGATACTTGGAGGACGACAACTATATGCCTCCCTCCGAAGACGAGGTGAGCCTCAACAACGACGAATTCGGCATACCGGAGGATCCCATAGAGCAGGAGCACTTTAAGCGCCGGCTTATAGCCACTACAAGAAGCCTGAAAAAGAAGCAGCAACAGCTCCAAGCTAATCAAGATTTGCTCGCAGACAGATGGACTTAGGTCCTGGAGGCCGAGGAATACGGACTCGAGCCCCCCACCAAAGGGTTACCCAAAGCACAAGTTGCTACCTCAGCTGGAGGAAGAGCCCGTAGAACCTACACTACCAGCATAAGATGAGGCTGACCAGCCACATCGTGGCCGGGATAAAACAACATATCAGACCGAATACCAGCCCGCACTCCCACGCCAGTTCACTGTGGCCCGGGGAAATATGCAGGACCTGTGAGATATATTAGAAAACAACGCAGGACAATCATGATCAATCTATGGATCACGGGGGTGCGCCACAGCACATGACGATGACCATCATACCGAATACACTAATAATAAGTCCGACCGGGCCGAACATAACCGACCAGATTTAGTCGGACTGCGTCGTGACATAGCCCGGCATAGAGGGGCCGCACACCCCCTCTGCTTCACTGATGAAGTAATGGATCACGAATTCCCAGAAGGGTTTAAACCCATCAACATCGAATCCTACAACGACACACCAGACCCCGCGGTATGGATCAAAGATTTCCTTCTCCACATTCACATGGCCCGCGGTGATGATCTACATGCTATCAAGTATCTCCCCCTTAAGCTTAAAGGACCAGCCAGACAGTGGCTGAATAGCCTGCCGGTGAACTCCATCGGCAGCTGGGAAAATCTCAAGGACACATTCCTCAATAACTTCCAAGGTACCTACAGGCGACCACCGGATGCTGATGACTTAGGTCACATTACCTAACAGCCCGGAGAGTCAGCCAGGAGACTCTGGACCCGGTTCCTACTAAAAAAGAACCAAGTCACCGACTGTCCGGACACCGAAGCCATAGCAGCCTTCAAACACAGTATCCGGGACAAGTGGCTCGCCCGACACCTTGTCCAAGAGAAACCAAAGTCCATGGCGGCCCTACCAACACTCATTACCGACTTTTGCGCAGGCGAAGATAGCTGGCTGGCTCACAGCAACAAAGCAAACACCCCTGCACATTAGAGGCCAGATATAGCACCCATAAACATCGACTCAACAAACATAAGCGTCCCAAGACTAATGATGATGCCCGTGAGACGGCAGTCAACGACGGATTCCACGGCTCCCAGTGTGGTCGGCAGAAAAAGCCACTTCAACAAAGCAATTCGGGCCAATCCGGCCTGGACCGCATCCTCGATCGCCCATGCCAAATCCACGGTACACCAGGATCGGCAGCTAATCATACAAATAGAGAATGCCGGGTCTTCAAACAAGCCGGCCGGTCATACACCAAAAACAATAAAGGGGTCTCAAAGCAATGCAATACAGAGAAAAAGAAACTCCTACGCAATCCAACATGCTGAGCGTTATAAACACGACCCTAGAGGTGTTCTCTGGATCACCGAATGATCACCATACCGGAGAATCAGTCTTCAACACTATCCCCCTATATAGTAACTATTACGTACTGCTGGGGCGAACCACGATTGGCTCAATTCAACGTGGTACCATACCAGGCCCACGTGACATAGTCACAATTATGGGCACGGCTGAACCACACTTCAGCGCCGAAAAGCATACGGCCACTGAAGCAATGAATTGTGCCACCTTGCCGAACCTCGATTCGGCAGCCAACCCCTCGGACACCAATAAAGGAGTCCGAACTACTTCATGACAAGATAGCTCGGCTCGACCAGACGCCAGTCAAACACCCTGGCATAAGTTGGGAAGGGTCACGCCCTGCGGTTCAACCGCTCCGTGGCGCACATACGTCTCTCAGCATTTTCCTTGCAGGATCTCTTCTGCGGATAATAGGACTGGCGCCAGGAAATCAGCCCGGACGCGCAAAGGGGGAATCTTTGAACATTTCCTCCGAAGATGATCCGGACATACTTTGGATTCATACACAGGGTACGCCGTCATACCTCCTTTTTACAACATGAACAGTACCCATACGCATAAACGTATTACTTAAATACAACTAGTAGAGATATATGACACTTATCTGCTATCATCTATCATTGACATTTTTAAGTCATAAAAGGCATCCGAATATCGTGTTATGCCTTAAAACGCCAAGGGGCTTCATTATACCCACACCATGGCAACAAAGTCCGACCACCTTCTTGGTTGCTCGGCACCCCGAACTTATAGCATTGTATGCATCAGCTCCGAATCATGTCTTGGGTCATTAGTTGGGTTTGCCCGGCTCCCATGTTTTGGTACCTTACGTTCCACAATATCGGCTAAGGTAGCGCTGGGAGAACTACTGCGATTGTGTCCTGGTTCTTCCGGACGAGCACCTCAGTAGAGAAAGCCGAAAACTGACTGTCATGATAAGGCGAGAGCTAGTCAGCTGTTCGAGAGGTTGTAAAATCTTTAAGGATTTATTCCGCATAATGCCATCATAAATGCAGAGTCCGATGGATCGGTCTACCGATCAGGTGCCGTTAGAGTCCGTCGTACGGTCTTCCGAACACCAGGGGCTGCGCCTACCATACTCGAATTCCTATGGCTAAGTGAGAGTCATAAAGCCCTATAGTCTGATTGCCTGGTTCGCTGTGCTGAACACCTCCTTCATGGACCCAAGAATAGGGTAAAGAGTGTTCAGGTGTATCCCGAACGCCCCCGCACTTCCTACATGGGGGCAGAAGCCGACGACTGGCCAACTCTCAAAACTAACATATAAAACGGCCGCACATGAGGAAAAACTTTCATATAATAGGCAAATACATAAATAAAGGTGACTTTGTTCCGCCTTACAAAGGACAACATGATTGCCTTCATGGAAATACAATGTCTTTGGTACATTGCTCCGCCACAAGGCGGGCTCCTTTCAGGACACCATTGTAATATAGTTTGGGCTTCCGGTGCTCCTTCCCCTCGGGTGGTCCCTCGGTCATCAGCTTTTCAGCATCCAGCTTTCCCCAGTGCACTTTCGCGCGGGCAAATGCCATTCGCGCACCTTCTATACAAACCAACCGCTTAATGATGTCAAGCCGAGGATAGGCACTCACAATTCGTTTCACGAGCCCAAAGTAACTGCTCAGAATAGGCTCGGCGGGCCATAGACAGACAATCAGATCCTTCATGGCTAGTTCGGCTGCCTGGTGCAGTTTGACCAGTTGCTTCAGCTGATCGACGAATGGCACCGGATAATTCGGTGCCAAATACTGCGACCAGAAAAGCTTTTCTGCAGTCTTCTTCTCCTCAGCTCGATAGAATTGAGCAGCATCAAATATGCTGCACGGAAGATCCGCAAACACCCCTGGAGAAATCAGAAGTCAATTGGTCACCTCGAATTTTTTTTGCTACGGCATCAACAAATGCTCTAAATAGGAAAAGGCCTTACCAGCCGCAATCTTCCTCACCTCCTGAATGTCCTTCAGAGCACCTTGGGCTTCCTCTCGAGCATCAGTTGCGGCTTGGAGAGCTTGGGTGAGTTCGGATTCTTTCAATGACAAACTCTGCCCCAAAGTCTCGCTTTTCTGCACGGCCTCCTGAAGCTCTTGTTCAGCTTCAATGACCCTGGCCTCGTGCTTCTTGCGAAGGGTCTGTTCCGCAGCTGCCTTCTTTTCGGCTAAGGCTACAGCCTTCTTCAATGCCTCAATTTCAGCATTCGCCCCTAGAGTGCGAAATATACATACTTTCATTAGGCGCACTAACTTCATTGTGCTAAAATTAAACAAGGATTTGACATACCTTGGTAGTCCTCCAACTGCTTCTTCACCTGGCCAAGTTCCTATTCGTCTCGCCCCAGACTCTGCTTCAGTCCAAATACTACCGCAGTATGAGAGGCCGCAGTCGTCGCAAACACCTGTTTATAAAGGAAGAGATATATGTCATGCACTGAGTCTCCTGTGGGAGGAAATTTGATCCCCTGTCCGGTTCCTTCTTTCATCGGACAGTGTATCAGGGGTTACTAACTATACTATGACAAATCTTCTAAAAACTCCTAAAAACTTACCTCCAAGCCTTTTATAAGGCTGATGCAGGATTCATTTCTTCCACTTTCAGCGGCCTGAACCTTCTCAATCACCACGCCATAAGGGTGCGATGTTCATCGATGATGGAAGCGCTCTTCAGCGCTGTCAATAAGCTGCCGTGCATCTCTGGTCAGGCAAAGGTCGCCGATGGAGTTGGATCACCTCCTCTAGTCAAGGGGGCGGCCCGTCTGAACCTGGAGCCTCAAAGGTCTCTGGGACTGTGTCCGGCTGTGGGCCGAATACAAGATCGCCGCCGCCATCGACACTTAGTTGAGCCACCGCTCCCGCGTATCCGACCCCTGAGGTGCGCCCCTCCTGGTTTAGCTCCTTTTGGGACGACACCTCGGAGTCATGCCCGAGCTTTGGGGAAGGGGCCCTCGGAGGTGTCTCGCTCTTAAGGGCATCTGAGCTCAACGAATCCTCCGATGAGGACTGTTCGGCGCGAGACCTGGCCGGGCTGCAAAAAGTATTGCACCAATTAATTTATTCGTGCCTTGGTAATACTGGAAGCGTAGACGTGTTCGGATTTTGGGCACTTACGAGTTTTCCAGGGGCTAGGCCTTGGGATCCTACTCCGGGCTGCTGTCGGTAGCCGTAGTGGACGCCTCTGGCAGGGGAGTTTCCCCCCTCTTAGGCAATTCAGCCTCCAGAGATGAGGAGGCCGTCCTTTTCTTTCCTCCCCCCTTGGGGGACTCATCTTCCTCCTCCTCTTCCTCTTCAGAGGAGAGAGGGGTATTGGAGTCTTCGGATTTTGTGTCCGAAGCCTCACGACGACGCAGGCCGCCTTGGTCTCCTTGGCCTCTTTATGGGCCTCTTTCTTTGGCACCTTGTAAGGCGCCGGGACCAGCATCTTTGTCAGAAGTGGTCCAGCTGGTTCTTCTGGCAGCGGGGCTGGACAGTGTATCCGCCCCGCCTTCTTCGTCCATCCCTAAAGATGATTGTGGGAAGCGCGTTAGGGCATCTTCCCCGGATATAACAATGAAACATATGGATGGACAAAACATAATGACTACTTACCGGACTTGCGGGGCGGGACAGTTGGTACCCACGGTCCGCGGCGGAGTCCGGCCATGGTTTCCGGACTTAAAAAGCACCTTCCAGATGTCCTTGTGTGAGGAGCCGTAAAGTTCCTGCAGGATCTGGTGCTCGACTAGGTCGTACTCCCGCAAACTGCAGGCTCGGTGCTGACAGGGAAGAACCAGGCGAACCAGCATCACCTCGACTATGTCAACAAGCTTCATGGCCTTGTCTTCCATACCTTTCGCACGTGTCTGGATCATCGACAGCTCATCAGATGAAGACAAGTTCAAGCCCTTCTTGGTCCAGGTGGTAAGCCGCAAAGGGGCTCCGGATCGGAACTCAGGAGCTGCGGCTCACTTTTTGCCGCGCGGCTCAGTGATATAGAACCACTGTTGCTGCCACTCCTTGACAGAATCATTGAAAGTACCTATCGGCCATGTGACCTTGGGCATCCTGCTCACCATGGCACCTCCACACTCGGCGCGCTCGCCGTTCACCACCTTGGGCTTCACATTGAAGATCTTCAGCCATAAGCCGAAGTGTGGCGCGATGCAGAGAAAGGCCTCGCACACGATGATAAATGTCGAGATGTTGAGAAAGGAATTGGGGGATAGATCGTGGAAATCGATCCCGTAATAATACATGACGCCACGAACAAATTGGTGAAGGGGAAACCCGAGCCCGCGGACAAAATGAGGGAGGAACACGACCCTCTCATGGGACTCCGGAGTAGGGAGAATCTGTCCCACTGCCGGAAGGCGGTGGCCGATTTTCTGGGCCAGGTACCCGGCCTCCCGAAGCTTTTTAATATCCTTCTCCTGGACGGTAGAGGCCATCCACTTGCCTCCTGCTCCGGATCCGGACATTTTTGGAAGAACCTTCGTTGGTGGAGAAGATGAACGCTCGGGCGTTAGGGCTCAAGAGAAAGAGAATGGACGAGCAGAAGGAGAAGGCGTGGGTAAAAAGGAAGAGGCCTTTCCTCTTTATAGAGGCAATGAAACTCTGCGCCTCCCCGATTGCCTAATGAAACCTGCTCGTTCCCCACTCACCGTTTTGGTGGTGCGGTTGGGTTACCCACACCCGTATTGATGAGAATCCCGCGATAAGGGGGACATGATCTCTGTTTTGACAAGACGTGCCAAACAAACCGCCTCGCAATGTGTGCGGTGTCTGGTTATAAAAAACGGTTCGAATAAAAGCCGGGCCATGGCATGATGTCATGCTACAAAGAGTTGTCAGCAGATTAGATTCGTGGATTACTGTTCTCTCTACGGTGGTATGTGAAGTTTGTCTTGCAGAGCCGGACACGGTCCTTGTGTTCGGAATTTATCTTGGAGTATTCTGAGATGGAACCCGCCTTGCAATGCCGAAGACAATCTGCGCGCCGGACTCATCATAATTGAAGCCTGGTTCATGGGCTACTGAGGGATTCCTGGATAGGGGGGTATCTGGACAGCCGGACTATGTACTTTGGCCGGACTGTTGGACTATGAAGATACAAGATTGAAGACTTCGTCCCGTGTCCGGATGGGACTCTCCTTTGCATGGAAGGCAAGCTTGGTGATTCGTATGTAGATCTCCTTCTCTGTAACCGACTCTGTGTAACCCTAGCCCCCTTCGGTGTCTATATAAACCGGAGGGTTTAGTCCGTAGGACAACAACAATCATACCATAGGCTAGCTTCTAAGGTTTAGCCTCTACGATCTCGTGGTAGATCAACTCTTGTACTACTCATATCATCAAGATCAATCAAGCAGGAAGTATGTTATTACCTCCATCAAGAGAGCCCAAACCTGGGTAAAACATCGTGTCCCCAATCTCGTGTTACCATTAGCCTTAGATGCACAGTTCGGGACCCCCTACCCGAGATCCGCCGGTTTTGACACCGACAGTACACCTTCTACCATAGATCCGAAGGCAAGATCTTTGTTGCCAAGAATGGAACCTTTCTAGAGGAGTTTCTCTCGAAAGAAGTGAGTGCGAGGAAAGTTGAACTTGATGAGGTAATTGTACCTTCTCTCGATCGAGAAAGTAGCTCATCAGATAAATCCGTTCTCGTGATGCCTACACCAATTAGAGAGGAAGCTAATGATGATGATCATGAAACTTTAGATCAAGTTACTATCGAACCTCGTAGGTCAATCAGAACATGATCGACACCAGAGTGGTATGGTAATCCTGTTCTGGAGGTCATGTTACTAGACCATGGCGAACCTATGAATTATGAAGAAGCTACGATGAGCCTAGATTACTATAAATGGCTTAAGGCCATGAAATCTGAGATAGGATCCATGTATGAGAACAAAGTGTGGACTTTGTTGGACTTGCCCGATGATTGACAAGCCATTTAGAATAAATGGATCTTGAAGAAGAAGACTGACACTGATGGTAATATCACTGTCTACAAAGCTCGACTTGTCACAGAAGGTTTTTGACAAGTTCCAGGGGTTGACTACGATGAGACCTTCTCACCCATAGCGATGCTTAAATCGGTCCGAATCATGTTAGCAATTGCCGCATTTTATGGTTATTAAATTTGGAAATGGATGTCAAAACTGCATTCCTTAATGTATTTCTTAAAGAAGAGTTCTATATGATGCAACCAGAAGTTTTTGTCGATCTTAAAGGTGCTAACAAAGTGTGAAAGCTCCAGCATCCATCTATGGACTGGTGCAAGCATCTGCGAGTTGGAATATACGCTTTGATGAGGTGATCAAAGCATATGGTTTTATATAGACTTATGGTGAAGCCTGTATTTACAAGAAAGTGAGAGGGAGCTCTATAGCATTTCTGATATCATACGTGGATCACATATTGTTGATTGGAAATGATATGCAATTTCTGGATAGCATAAAAGGATACTTGAATAATAGTTTTTCAGTGAAAGCCCTCAGTGAAGCTGCTTACATATTGGGCATCAAGATCTATAGAGATATATCAAAACGCTTGATAAGACTTTCAATGAGTACATACCTGATAACCCACAAGTATAGGGGATCAGAACAGTTTTCGAGGGTAGGGTATTCAACCCAAATTTAAAGATTCGACACAAGGGGAGCCAAAGAATATTTGCAAGTATTAGCAGCTGAGTTGTCAATTCAGCCACACCTGGAGATTAATTATCTACAGCAAAGTGATCAGTAGCAAAGTAGTATGATAGTTTTGATAGTAATGGTAGCAGCAACAGTAACAGTAACAGTGATAGCAGAAGTTTTTAGCAAGTGCAATAGTGACAGTAGCGATAGTAACTTAGCGAGATCAATATGTAGGAAAGTCATAGGCATTGGATCAGCGATTCGTTGGATGATATTCATCATGAGACAGTCATAACCAAGGGCAATACAGCACTAGCTCCAGTTCATAAATATAATGTAGGCATGTATTTCGTAAATAGTCATACCTGCTTATGGAAAGAACTTTCATGTGATCTTTTGTCCTACGCTCCCGTGGCAGCGGGGTCCTATTGGATACTAAGGGATATTAAGGCCTCCTTTTAATAGAGAACCAGAACAAAGCATTAGCACACGGTGAATACATGAACTCCTCAAACTACGGTCATCACCGGGAGTGGTCCAGACTATTCTCACTCCGGGGTTGCCGGATCATAACACGTAATAGGTGACTATAACTTGCAAGATCGGATCTAGAACATAGATATAATGGTGATAACATAAACGGTTCAGAGCTGTAATCATGGCACCCAGGCCCAAAGTGACAAGCATTAAGCATGGCAAAGTCATAGCAACATCAATCTCAGAACATAATAGATACTAGGGATCAGGCCCTAACAAAACTAACTCGATTACATGATGAATCTCATCCAACTCCTCACTGACCAGCGAGCCTACGAAGGAATTACTCACTCCCGATGGGGAGTATCATGGAGTTGGTGATGACGAAGATCGAAGATCCCCTCTCCGGAGTCCCAAACGGACTCCAGATTTGGCCTCCCGATGAAGAACAGGAGACGGCGGCGGCTCCATCTCGTGAAACGCGATAGTTTTTCTCCCTGATTTTTTCTGGAAAAATAGGATTTGATAGCGTCGGTTTCAGGGTCTGCAGGGCCACCAGGTGGGGACAACCCACCTGGGCATGCCTGGAGGGGGTGGCGTGCCCTGGTGGGTTGTGCCAACCCAGGTGCCCCCCTCCGGTGGTTCTTGGCTCCAGAAATTCTCTTTTATTGTATATAAAATCCTCGCAAAGTCTCGTTCCATTCCAAGAACTTTTATTTCTGCACAAAAACAACACCATGGTAGTTCTGCTGAAAATAGCGCCAGTTTGGGTTAGTTTCATTCAAATTAGAGTCCAAAACAATAGGAAAAGTAGATAGGACGGAGACGTATCAACTCCCCCAAGCTTAAACTTTTGCTTGTCCTCAAGCAATTCAGTTGATAAACTAAAAGTGAAACAGAAAAACTTTTTACGAAATCTTTTGCTCTTGTTTCCATAAATAAGATTCAACATCACCTAGGTTTTCAGCAAAGATTATACCTAACCATGTAGACAATAAATCTTAAAAATTATATTAACTCATATCAATGATATAATCAACTAGCGAGCAATAATAAGACATCTCAAACAGCAACACGTTGTTAAAACAATCATGATACAATATGACAATAGTGGTATCTCGCTAGCCCTTTCTAAGACCCAAAACATAAATGCAGAGCACCTCCAAAGTTCAAGCAGCGACTAAACATTGTAATTCATGGTAGAAAAGATCCAGTCATGATGCACCCAACGTTAGCTACACACAATGCATTAGCATCATAGCAGTGCTCTCAGGTTCTGGCGCTTATTTGAGAAGGTGATTGATAACCCACAAGTATATGGATCGCAATAGTTTTTGAGGGTAGAGTATTCAACCCAAATTTATAGATTCGACACAAGGGAAGCCAAAGAATATTTGCAAGTATTAGCAGTTGAGTTGTCAATTCAACCACACCTGGAGATTAATTATCTGCAGCAAAGTGATCAGTAGCATAGTAATATGGTAGTTTTGATAGTAATGGTAGCAGCAGTAGTAACGGTAACAGTGATAGCAATGGTTTTGTAGTAGTAACTATAGTAGTAGCAGAAGTAGTAACTTAGCAAGAACGATATAAGGTAAATTCATAGGCATTGGATCGGTGATTTGTTGGATGATGTTCATCATGAGATAGGCATAACCTAGGGTGATACGACACTAGCTCTAGTTCATAAATATAATGTAGGCATGTATTCCATAAATAGTCATACGTGCTTATGGAAAGAACTTTCATGACATCTTTTGTCCTACCCTCCCGTGGTAGCGGGGTCCTATTGGAAACTAAGGGATATTAAAGCCTCCTTTTAACAGAGAACCGGAACAAAGCATTAATTAGCACACGGTGAATACATGAACTCCTCAAACTACGGTCATCACCGGGAGTGGTCCCGACTATTGTCACTCCGGGGTTGCCGGATCATAACACGTAGTAGGTGACTATAACTTGCAACATAGGACCTAGAACATGGATATCATGGTGATAACATAAACGGTTCAGATCTGAAATCATGGCACCCGGGCCCAAAGTGACAAGCATTAAGCATGGCAAAGTCATAGCAACATCAATCTTAGAACATAATGGATACTAGGGATCAGACCCTAATAAAACTAACTCGATTACATGATGAATCTCATCCAACTCCTCACCGACTAGCGAGCCTACGAAGGAATTTCTCGCTCCCGGTGGGGAACATCATGGAATTGGCGACGGAGAAGTGTTGGTGATGATGAAGATTGAAGACCCCCCTCTCCCGAGCCCCAAACGGACTCCAGATCTGGCCTCCCGATGAAGAATAGGAGACGGCGGCGGCTCCGTCTCGTGAAACTCGATAATTCTTTCTCCTAATTTTTTTTCTGGAAAAATAGGATTTTATAGCGTTGGTTTTAGGGTCCACGGGGCCACCAGGTGGGGACAACCCACCTGGGCGCTCCTGGAGGGGGTGGTGCGCCCTGGTGGGTTGTGCCCACCCAGGTGCCCCCCTCGGGTGGTTCTTGGCTCCAGATATTCTCTTTTATTGTATAAAAAATCCTCGCTCAGTTTCGTTCCATTCCGAGAACTTCTATTTCTGCACAAAAACAACACCATGCTAGTTTTACTGAAAACAACGTCAGTCCGGGTTAGTTTCATTCAAATCATACAAACTAGAGTCCAAAACAAGAGGAAAAGCGTTAGGAAAAGTAGATAGGACGGAGACGTATCAACTCCCCTAAGCTTAAACCTTTGCTTGTACTCAAGCAATTCAGTTGATAAACTAAAAATGAAAAAGAAAAACTTTTACGAACTCTTTTGGTCTTGTTTCCATAAATAAGCTTAAACAACACCCAGGTTTTCAGCAAAGATTATAACTAACCATGTAGACAATAACTCCTAAAAATTATATTAACTCATATCAATGACATAGTCAGCTAGTGACCAATAATAAGATATCTCAAACATGATATAATATGACAATAGTGGTATCTCACTAGGCCTTTCTGACGTCGCAAAACATAAATGCAGAGCACCCCCAAAGTTCAAGCAGCGACTAAATATTGCAAATCATGGTAGAAAAGATCCAGTCATGATGCACCCAACATTAGCTATACACAATGCATCAGCATGACAACATTGCTCTCAGGTTCTAGCGCTTATTTGAGAAGGTGATGACACAACATAAAAGTAAATAGATAGTCCCTTCGCAAAGGGAAGTAGTGATTTGCAGAGGTGCCAGAGCTCAATTTTTTAAAACAGAGGTAAATGAAATTTTGAGGCATGCACCCTTCTTGTTTATTTTGCGACAATCAGTTATCAATATCTTCCATGCTAAACAAATTAGTAGAGGTTCCCAAGCGGTAAAGTAAAGGCTTTTGCTCCGTAGGAGTTTTTTGTTTGATTATTGCTAGGTTCTTTTTGCAATTTGGAACTAGGAATCCCTATCGAGGGAGTCCTGGATTAAGGGGTCCTCGGACAGCCGGACTATATACTTTGGCCGGACTGTTGGACTATGAAGATACAAGATTGAAGACTTTGTCCCGTGTCCGGATGGGACTCTCCTTTGCGTGGAAGGCAAGCTTGGCAATTTGGATATGTAGATCTCCTTCTCTGTAACCGACTCTGTGTAACCCTAGCCCCCTCCGGTGTCTATATAAACCGGAGGGTTTAGTCCATAAAAAAACAATCATAATCATAGACTAGCTTATAGGGTTTAGCCTCTACTATCTCGTGGTAGATCAACTCTTGTAATACTCATATCATCAAGATCAATCAAGGAGGAAGTAGGGTATTACCTCCATCGAGAGGGCTCGAACCTGGGTAAAACATCGTGTCCCCTGTCTCCTGTTACCATTACCCTTAGACGCACAGTTCGGGACCCCCTACCCGAGATCTGCCGATTTTGACACCGACATTGGTGCTTTCATTGAGAGTTCCACTGTGTCATTGCGGTAAGGCTTGATGGCTCCTTCAATCATCTTCAATGACGCGGTCCAGGGGGAGATTTTCCTTCCCGGACAGATCTTTGTATTCGGCGGCTTTGTACTGCGGGCCAACTCACTTGGCCACCTTGAGCACATCGATAGCTACGCCCCTGGCCATCAGGTCAGGTTTGGAAGCTTGAACTACACTGCCGACATCCATGGAGACTTGATCTTCGACAGATTCGAGCCCATGTTAGGTACGCCAAACAGTCGTGACGAGCATGACTTAGTTCTGCCATCAGACAGTGTTCGAGAGATCGCACCTGCGGCGGCCCCGGGAATCAATCCGGAGCAGATCACACCTTCTGAGGACAGGTGGATGGACCCCGCCATGGAGGCCGCACACTCATCGGTGCTGGAGCCAAACACTGATCCCACCCCCTGTGAGGGTGGTGTCATCGGACCCTCGGACTCGTCTTCGGCTATAGGATCCGAACCGCGTACGTCCGTGCCTATCAAATCTGATTGGCCACCGGTCATGGAGTTCACCTCCGCGGACATTTTTCAGCACTCGGCCTTGGGTGATGTGCTAAATTCATTAAGGTTTCTCTCCTTGTCAGGAGATTCCTGGCCGAACTATGTTCGGCTCGAGTGGGAAACGGACGACGAAGAAATTTGTTCCCCACCCACCACCCACTTAATAGCCACTGTCGATGACTTAACCGACGTGCTTGACTTCGACTCCGAAGACATCGATGATATGGACGACGATGTAGGAGAAGAATAGGAACCACCGCCTATAGGGCACTGGACAATCACCTCACCATATGATATATATATATATATATGGTGGACACCCCCAAAGAAATCAATGGCGATGAGGCAACGGAAGATAACCCCTTGGAGAAGCAATCTAGGCACCGGCGTCATAGGCGCCGCTCCAAGCCCCGCCATAGCAAAAATAGTGATACCGGCACAAGAGATAACAATTCGGATGGTGCCGAAGACGAAAACAATCCTGCCCAACCAGGCTTCGAGTAGGCCGAGCAAGAGGATGGGAAAGCTAGCCCTAAAGAACATGCAACATACGGAGAATCAGAGGATGATAACTACATGCCTCTCTCCGAAGACGAAGTGAGCCTTGGCGACGAAGAATTCATCGTGCCTGAGGATCCCGTCCAGCAGGAGTGCTTCAAGCGCCGGCTTATAGCCACTGCAAAAAGCCTGAAGAAAAAGCAGCAACAACTTCAAGCTGATCAAGATCTGCTAACTGATAGATGGACCGAGGTCCTGGCTGCCGAGGAACACGAACTCGAGCACCCTACAAAAAGTTACCCGAAGCACAGGTTGCTACCTCAACTTGAGGAGGAGGCGCTAAAGCCCACACTACCAGCGCATGATGCGGCTGACCGGCCTCCCCGTGGCCGGGACAAGGCGAAGTACCAGCCCGAAGTCCAGACCGCACCCCGTTGCCAATCAAACAATAATACTAAGGCCCGGGGCTATCGAAGGACCTGCGAGACGTATTGGAAAACAAAGCAGGACAGTCAAGATCGATCTACGGATCACGGGGGCGCGCCACATCACGTGATGATGACCGTCACGCCAGATACAATATACGAAAGTCCGGCCGGGCCGAATACAACAGACCAGATTCATTTGAACTATGTCGGGATGTAGCCCAGCATAGAGGCACCACACATCCCCTATGCTTCACTGACGAAGTAATGGATCATGAATTCCTAGAAGGGTTTAAACCCGTGAACATTGAATTATATGATGGCACAACAGACCCCGCGGTATGGATTTAAGATTTCCTCCTTCACATTCACATGGCCCGCAGTGATGACTTACATGCCATAAGTACCTACCACTTAAGCTCAAAGGACCATCCCGACATTGGCTGAATAGCCTGCCAGCAAGCTCCATTGGCAGTTGGGAGGACTTGGAAGACGCATTCCTTGACAAGTTCCAGGGCACTTATGTGCGACCACCGGATGCTGATGACTTAAGTCACATAACCCAACAGCCTGGAGAGTCAGCCAGGAAATTCTGGACTCGGTTCCTAACTAAAAAGAACCAAATTCTCGACTGTCCGGATGCGGAAGCCTTAGCAGCCTTCAAGCATAACATCCGTGATGAATGGCTCGCCCGACACCTCGGCCAAGAGAAGCCAAAATCCATGGCAGCCCTCATGACACTCATGGACCGCTTTTGCGCGGGCGAGGACAGCTTGCTGGCTCATAGCAACATCACACCAAAAAACTCCGACGATTCAGACGCCAGAGATAGCAACGACAAGCCACGACGCAATAGACACAAGCGTCGCAACAATGGCGACAACATCGAAGACACGACAGTCAATGCCAGATTCAGAGGCTCTAAATCCGGACAGCGGAAGAAGCCATTCAAAAGAAACAATCTGGGCTCGTCCAGTCTGGACCGCATACTCGATCGCTCATGCCAAATTCACGGCACCCCCGATAAACCAGCCAACCACACCAATAGAGAATGCTGGGTGTTTAAGCAGGTCGGCAAGTTGAATGCCGAAAACAAGGAAAAGGGGCTGCATAGCGATGATGACGAGGAGCCCCAGCCGCTGAACACAGGAGGACAGAAGAAATTCCCTCCCTAGGTGAAAATGGTGAATATGATATACGCAACCCATATTCCCAAGCGGGAACGGAAGCGTGCACTAAGGGATGTCTATGCGATGGAGCCACTTGCCCCAAAGTTCAACCCATGGTCCTCTTGTCCGATCACTTTCGACCGCAGGGAACATCCTACCAGTATCCGTCATGGCGGTTCGGCCGCATTGGTCCTTGACCCCATCATCAACGGATTCCATCTCACACGAGTCCTAATGGACGGTGGTAGCAGCCTGAACCTGCTCTATCAGGATACAGTGCGCAAAATGGGCATCGACCCCTCAAGAATCAAGCCCACAAAAACCACCTTCAAGGGTGTCATACCAGGTGTGGAGGGCTGTTGCACGGGCTCAATCACACTGGAAGTGGTCTTTGGATCTCCGGACAATTTCCGAAGCGAGGAGTTAATCTTCGATATCGTCCCCTTCCATAGTGGTTATCATGCCCTACTAGGACGAACCACATTTGCTCGATTCAATGCGGTACCGCACTACGCATACCTCAAGCTCAAGATGCCAAGACCTCGCAGGGTTATAACAGCCAAGGGAAACACAAAACGCTCGCTCCGAACGGAGGAGCACACTGTGGCCCTCACAGCAGAAGTACAAAGCAGCCTTCTTAGGCAGACCGCCAATTCGGCAATAAAGCCCACGAACACCGTCAAGCGAGTCCCGAGTACCCTACAACAGGATCGTCCGGCATGTCCAAAGCTCGACTAGCAATCCAGCCTCTGCCCTAGTCCCAACCAAGTGGCGAAATTTGTGCCGTGCATACATAATTACGCACTCAAAATACCATGGGCATGGGTGGAGGCAGGGCTACGACACGGTCCACAATGCGGCTCAACCGCCCGAGGACCCGAATTCCTTCATCATTTTCTTTCTTCCAGGACCCTACTCTCTGAAAGCCCTTTCAGGTAGCCGGATTATCGGACTCATCACAGGAAGGAAAGTCCAAGGAGGCAAGAAGCTTTGACATATAAGGGAATACTCAGGTGGTCTCTGATAACGATCATTATACCTGTTTAACATACCCACGTGCAGCTTACCCTTGGCTAGGACATGTCAAATAGTCCCATTTTGCTTATCGCACTACTTGTATACATACGCTTTGACGTATTATTTAAATAACAATTGTAAAATATACAGTGTCAGCTTATTATTACACTTTCTGTATGTTTTTCCTTGGCGGCTTATTTACTTCACACCGCACCCGTACACTTTGGTACGTTTAGTTCGCCAGGGGCTTCAGTGTACCCCATAACACGGCAAGAAAAGTCCGAACACTTTTGACAGTGCGGCACCCCGAACTTATAGCACTATATGCATCAGCTCTGAATCATGTCTTGGGTCAATAGTTGGGTTTGCCTGGCTCCCATGTTTTGGTACCTTATGTTTTGCTATATCGGCTAAGGTAGCACAGGGAGAACTACTGCGATTGTGTCTCGGTTCTTCCGGACGAGCACCTCAGTAGAGAAAGCTGAAAACTGACTGTCATGATGAGGCGAGAGTTGGCCGTTGTTCGAGAGGTCTCAAATCCTTCAAGATTTTTTCTGCTTCAGGCGAGGAACTGGCCTCGTTCAATTTAGGCGTGTAGAGCGCCCCAAGTTCGGTTTTCCGAATACTAGGGGCTTCGCCAAAATTTAAAATTGTAGACTTCTATGGCTAAGTGAGAGTGATAAAGTTGTATAGTCCGATTGCCTTGTTCGCTGCGTTAAACACCTCCTTAAAAGGACCAAAAATTTGGATAAAGAGTGTTTATATTTATCCCGAACACCCCAATACTAGTTACATGGGGGCAGAATCCGACGACTGGCCAACTCTCAAGATTTTATAAACGGCCGCACAGAAGGTAATATTTTAAATAAACAAGCGCCGTATAGCGCACATGAACTCATTTTCACATTACGGGATGATATGAGTACATTCATTCAAATATTACATCCTTAGCACATTCATCCGCCACAAGGCGGGCACCCTTAATGACATTGTCATAGTAATGTTCGGGGTGGCGATGCTCCTTGCCCTTTGGCGGCCCCTCCGTCACCAGCTTCTCAGCGTCCATCTTCCCCCAGTGCACTTTCGCACGGGCAAAGGCCCTGCGTGCACCTTCAATGCAGATGGACCGCTTAATGACTTGAAGCCGCGGACAGGCATTTACCATATGCTTTACAAGGCCGAAGTAGCTGCTGGGTAGGGGCTCGCCAGGCCACAGCCGGACTATAAAGTCCTTCATGGCCAGTTCGGCCGCCTTGTGCAGTTCGACCAGTTGCTACAGCTGGTTGCTCAAGGGCATTGGATGTTCGGCCCCAATATACTGGCGCCAGAACAGCTTCTCCGTCGAGATCCCTTCCAGCACGGTAGAACTCTGCGCCATCTGATATGTTGCACGGCAGATCTGCGAACGCTCTTGGAGAGATCTGAATTCGGGTAAGTAAAAGGAAATTCTCCTTCACATGCTTGCTTTGCATAACGAAAGCCATACCCGCCGCTATCTTCTTGGAAGCCTCAACCTCCTGGAGGGCCTTATGGGCTTCAACCTTGGCGTCTTGCACGCTCTGACGGGCCTTCACAAGCTCCGACTCTTGCGTCTTGGAGTCACGCTCCAAGGACTCAAATTTTTTGACGAAATCCTGGAGCTCTTGCTGGACCTCATCAACCAGAGCCTCTTGTTTTTCGCGCTCGGCGTGCTCCTTGGCCGCTTTGTCTTGGGCCTTGGATAGCGCCTTCTTAAGGGCCGCCACTTCGGTCATGGCCCCTATTATATACATGATGCTTCGATTAGCGTCCACAATTTTCCCTTTATATAACATTCAGACTGGGTAGCACTTACATTTGTTCTCCTCGAGCTGCCTCTTCACGAGGCCGAGCTCTTCTTCGGCCCACCCCAGTTTCTGCTTCAGTCCGCAGACCTTCGTGGTAAGGGCGCCGGCAGCCAGCAGCGATGCCTGCTTATTCACATAGACACAATATGATTAGACTCTCGGGGATAATATTTGATCCTCTGTTCGGCCTTTCTTTTCGAACACCAAACAGATCATCAGGGGCTACTATCTATACTATGATACTTTCTCATAATTTAATTACTTACCTCAAAGCCTGTCAGGAGGCTGGCGCAGGCTTCGGTCTACCCGCTTTTGGCAGACTGAACCTTCGCAATCACCATACTCATAAGAGTACGGTGTTCTTCATCAAGGGAAGCGCTCTGAAGCGCTTCCACCAGGTTATACGATACCTCTGGATGGACAGAAGTCATCAGCACAGGCGGCTCGCCCCCCTTAGCGAGGGGCTGCCTACCTGAACCCGGAACCACTGGAGGTTCCGGCGCAGTATCCGGCTAGGGGCCAGACTTGCTGCGGCCCCCATCATTAGAATCCATGGGGGTCTCCCCCCCCATGTGTCCGGCTTCTGGGATTTCGCCTTGGGGCATCTCCAGAACCGTCTCCCCCTGTTCTGGTATCCTCTAAGACAACACCTCAGTCTTGTCTGCGGGCCGGGGGGTGGTGGCCATCGGGAATGAATAACTATTCATCTCCGACTGGCTCAGAGAGCCATCCGAGGAGGATACGTTGATATGGGCCTTGGACGGACTGCACAAACACATTTTGACATGATAAGAAGCCATAAAGCTAAGCATGCTAGAAGTATTATGGTATTCGGATACTTACGACTTTGCCAGGGGCTTGTCCCTGGGTAGCCACTCCTCGTCGCTGTAGGCGGCTGTGGTGGAGTGGTCTAGAGGGAGGTTCCTTCCCTTCTTGGACCCTTCGGCCTTCCCGGATGGGGCGGCCTTCCTCTTCTTCTTCCCCTCGGTTTGGGGGGAGGGATTTCCTCTTCCTCCTCCTCGTTTTTAGTGGAGGAGTTCGCCTCGGTGTCTTTGAACGATGAGTCTGACACAACCTTGCGTCGGAGACCTTTCCTGGTCCCCGTGGACTTCTTCTTGGCCTTCTTCTCCGGCACCTCATAGGGCGCCGAAAACAGCATCTCCGTCAGGAGAGCAGTTGCTGGATCTGCAGGCAACTGAGCTGGACAGTCCATCCGCTCCGCTGTCGCCACATAGTCCTGTTAAATCAGTTTGATGGCTTAGATTCCTCTCACGAACATACTGAGGAAAGGCACATCTTGTGAAATATAGAGAGCTTACCGGATTGGCAGGGCGCTTTGTGCTGAGTCCGCGGTCCTCGGTGGTGGGAGGGGGTACTTCGGCGGCCTTGAACAACACCTTCCGGATGCCTTTGTGCATCATGTCGAAGAGCTCTCGCAGCGTCTGGTGTTTGGCCGAATCGAACTCCCACATGTTGAATGCCCATCTTTGACACGGGAGGATCCGGCGGAAGAGCATGACCTGGACCATGTTGAGAAGCTTGATCTTCTTGCTTATCATATTCTTGATGCAGTTCTGGAGTCCGGTCAGCTCTGCAGGTGCACCCCAGGCTAAGCCCTTCTTCTTCCAGGAGGTGAGCCGCATGAGAATGCCAGATCGGAATTCAGGGGCCGCCACCCAATTGGCGTCGCGCAGCTCGGTGATATAGAACCACCCCGATTGCCACCCCTTCACGGTCTCCATGTAGGAGCCTTCAAGCCAGGTGACGTTGGGCATTTTGCCCACCATGGCTCCTCCGCACTCCGCTTGCTAGCCGACCACTATCTTCGGCTTCATGTTGAAGATATTTAGCCACAGGCCGAAGTGGGGCTTGATGCGGAGGAAAGCCTCGCACACGACGATAAACGCCGAGATGTTGAGGATGAAGTTAGGGGCCAGATCATGAAAATCTAGCCCATAGTAAAACATGAGCCCGCGGACAAATTTGTGGAGGGGGAATCCCAGTCCGCGGATGAAGTGGGTGAGGAACACAACCCTCTCATGGGGTTCCGGAGTCGGAACGATCTACCCTGCATCCGACAGCCGGTGCGCGTTGTCTGCTGCCAAGTATCCGGCCTCCCGGAGCTTCGTTATGTCCTCCTCCATGACGGAGGAGGCCATCCACTTGCCTCCCGCTCTGGACATGTTTGGAATGGCTGTACGGAGAAGGTGAGAGCTGGGGCGCTGGAGCTCGAGCGGGTGAGAATGGATGAGCGAAGGAAGAAGAAGGCGTGGGTGAAAAAGGAGAATCCTTATCTCCTTATAAAGGCGATAGAAACAATGCACCTCCCCACTTGCCCGTTAAAATCGCTTATTCCCCAAGTGCCATGATTGATGGCGCGGTTGGGTTACCCACACCCGCATTGATGAGAATCCCATGATAAGGGAACACGATCTCTACTTCGACAAGACGTGCCAAGGAAACCGCCTCGCAATATGTGCAGTGGCTGGTTGAGAAAAACGGTTCGAATAATAATCGGGCCGTGGCGTGACATCACGCTATGAAAGTTGTCAGTAGATTAGATTTGTGGAATATTGTGCTCTCTACGGTGGTATGTGGACTTTGTTTTGCAGAGCCGGACACGATTCTTGTGTTCAAAATCTTCTATGGAGTATTCGGAGGAGGAACCCGCCTTGCAATGCCGAAGACAACCTGCGTGCCGGACTCATCGTCATTGAAGCCTGGTTCAGGGGCTACTAAGGGAGTCCTGGATTAAGGGGTCCTCGGAGAGCCGGACTATATACTTTGGCCGGACTGTTCGACTATGAAGATACATGATTGAAGACTTCGTCCCGTGTCCGGATGGGACTCTCGTTTGCGTGGAAGGCAAGCTTGGCAATTTGGATATGTAGATCTCCTTTTCTATAACCGACTCTGTGTAACCCTAGCCCCCTCCGGTGTCTATATAAACTGGAGGGTTTAGTCCGTAAAAAAACAATCATAATCATAGGCTAGCTTCTAGGGTTTAGGCTCTACGATCTCGTGGTAGTTCAACTCTTGTAATACTCATATCATCAAGATCAATCAAGTAGGAAGTAGGGTGTTACCTCCATCGAGAGGGCCCGAACCTGGGTAAAACATCGTGTCCCCTGTCTCCTGTTACCATTAGCCTTAGACGCATAGTTCGGGACCTCCTACCCGAGATCCGCCGGTTTTTACACCGACACCTATTACCGCTCTTTTCTCGTGCAATGGTGAGTGAATAAACACCCAGCCTGAGAATAACCCTCTTAGCATGGAAGATACCAACTACCTCCTGTCGCTCTATGAATAATCCAGGAACACAAAAAGGATATTTATTTGAAGGTTTTAGAGGTGGCACATGCAAATTTACTTAGGACGGCAGGGTAATACCGCATGTAGGTAGGTATGGTGGACTTATCTGAATAACTTGGGTTTCAAGTTTTTGATGTACAAGCAGAGTTCCCACTTAGTACAGGCGAAGGCTAGCAAATAGGTTGAGAAGCGGCCAGCTAGAGAGCAACAACGGTCATGAACATGCATTATGCATAAGTAAAATTGGATACTAGCATTAGTAGGATATGAACACCATGAACATAGATATCATAGAGGCTATGTTGGTTTTGATTCAACTACATGCATGAACATGTGCTAAGTCAAGCCACTCGAACATTCAGAGGAGGATACCATATCATCATACTATATCACAATCATTTTGACGCAACGTTGACATCCAAGATAAATCATTATCCACTACTAGCTACTTATGCATGGCATGAGAAACTATAATCTCTAATTGTCATTGCAAACATGTTTGATCATAATAGGCTAAATCATGGATACTAGGTTAAACATATTTACAAAAACAGAACAAGTCGCGTCCATACCCGTTTCTCTCTGCCATGGCCAGTTCATCGAATATCGTCATTATTGCCTTTCACTTGCACGACCGAACAATGTGAAAATAATAATAGTGCAAGAGTGTTGTGGACTAAGCTGTAATCTGCAAACATTTTATTCAAAAGGAGAAGACAAGGTAATATGGGCTCTTCAGATCAACAATAATGCAAATGAGAGCCACTCAACATTTTCATCGTGGTCTTCTCCTTGGTATGACTCAATAAAAAGAAAAGAAATTTAGAGAAACACACTGAAATATTTTTGGAGTTTTTGTTTTTTTCGTAAACAAGCAAATAAAAATGGGTCCACCACAGAGTCCTTATTAAACAACATTATATAAGTGAAATTATGGGGTTCACCTCTAAGGATCTTATGATGTTTCATAGCATCAAAGTCTAGGTACTGCATGGGTAAAATAGGATCATAGGGCAAAGGTGAAACACCCAGTTCTCATCGTGGTCTTCTCCTTGGTATGACTCAATAAAAACAAAAGAAATTTAGAGAAACACACCAAAATATTTTTGGAGTTTTTGGTTTTTCGTAAATAGGCCAATAAAAGAGAAAAGCAAAAATGAGAAAAACTATTTACACGGGAAAGCTCCCAACAAGCAAAGGAAGAACAAGGAAATCTTTTTGGGTTTTCTTTTTAGTGCTACAACAATTTAAACTAGGAAGAAAAATTAAAAAGAAGCAAGAAACATATTTTTGGATTTTCTCAAAGTTTTTCAAACACACAAGAAGAAAGCAAGAAAATAAATTTAACATTGATATTACAATGAAAAAGTGTGAACACCGACAACTGGAATGAAATGTGTGTACATGAATGTAATGTCGGTGGGAATACGTACTCCCCCAAGCTTAGGAAGGTCCAATGTTGAAGTGCTGGGGAGTGGGCACCTGAGGATCCCACTGCTGAGGCTCTTCCTGTGCCGCAGCCAGGTTGTTCCGATAAGCGATAATGTCCTCAGGCATAATCCTGTATCCGCCCCTGGCAACATGATCAAACAAAGCAGGTGCAGGCAAGGGAATAATACCACGAGTTTTCTCACTAAAAACTAAGTTAGAGGGAATATCAATATCAGGGTAATCAACTGCAATAAACTGGTGGTCCTCCATAGCTGCTCTATCTAAGTAAACCTTGGGCAAACGATGGTCATGCTGGCGTATCTGCACGTTAAAGTGAGTCGCTAAATGAGTAGAATAAATGCCCCATTGTATTTTACCCTTGGATCTGTTGATGTGAAGGCGACGTGCCACTATAGCTCCCAAGCTATATGTGTTGTCGCCATACAGTGCGCGATGTAAAACAACAAAGTCTAGAACGCTAAGTGCACCCACCTTCTCTCTAGCAAGTAAGCATTTTGCAATAAATATAGCAAAATAATGCACAACACGAAAATGCAAGATAGTAGCAATGGCACTCGATATTCCCCTATCACCCCCACCGTCAGAGTACGGTAAAAACCATCAAACTCCACGGGCCTAGGCTCTACCAATTCACCATCAGAAGGTAGCATGCATATGTCACAAAATTCAGTAAGTGGTATCTGGTGGTTTTCAGCATATAAATTAAATGACACCTCAGGGGGATCAATTCCTAGAATGGAAATGAAAGTTTTGCACAAAGGAATTTGTGAGGAGATGATACTGTTCGCATTTAGCTGCGATGAAGTCGGTGAGGCCGGCATTAGCAGCATATTGTGTGAACTCTTGAAGGATTTCAGCCCCTTACAAGAGCGGATTATGCGGCCATTCGCATGGCCGTAACTCCACCAATTGCCGGGTATGAAGATAATTGCTAGATGACTCCCCAATAACTCCCTCGGAGCTCTTTTTAGAAGCAAACTTCCTAAAGAAACTCATCTTTTTCCTATGAACAAAATTCTGAAACGTCCATTTTGCATCATGTTTTCCTACTATTATATTATGTTGTTTTACTGTATAATAATGCTTTTTGGAGAATTCTGGCAGCTGGAAATCTGGACTTGGAAAATCTACGTCAAGCTACCTATTCTGCAAAACTCCAAACGAGCTGAAACTCCCCGAGGATTTTTTATGTAATATTTAATAAATATTGGAGCAAATAAGTACCAAAGGAGGGCCACCAGGTGGGCACAACCCACCTGGGCACGTCAGGAGGCCCAGGCGCACCCTGGTGGGTGCTTCCCTCCTCGGCCCACCTCCGTTGCCCACATTCTAGTATATAAGTCATTTTGGCCTAGAAAAAAAATAAGGGGAGGACATTCGGGACGAAGCGCCGCCGCCTCAAGGCGGAACTTGGGCAGGAGCACTTTTTCCTTCTGGCGGAGCGATTCTGCCGGGGGAACTTCCCTCCCGGAGGGGGAAATCAGCGTCATCATCATCACCAACAACTCTCCCATCTTGGGGATGGCAATCTTCATCAACATCTTCACGGAACCAACTCCTATCAAACCCTAGTTCATCTCTTGTGTTCAATCTTCGTATCAAAACTATAGATTGGTGCTCGTGGGTGACTAGTAGAGTTGATTACATCTTGTAGTTGATTACTATATGGTTTATTTGGTGGAAGATTATATGTTCAGATCCATTATGATATTCAATACCCCTCTGATCTTGAGCATGTTTATCATTTGTGAGTAGTTACTTCCGTTCTTGAGGTCACAGGAGAAATCATGTTGCAAGTAATCATATGAACTTGATATGTGTTCGATATTTTGATGGTATGTATGTTGCTATTCTCTTAGTGGTGTCATGTGAATGTTGACTACATGACACTTCACCATATTTGGGCCTAAGGGAATGCATTGTGGAGTAGCTATTAGATGGTGGTTTGTGAGAGTGACAGAAGCTTAAACCCCAGTTTATGCGCTATTCCGTAAGGGAACGATTGGATCCAAAAGTTTAATGCTATGGTTAGAATTTATTCTTAATACTTTTCTCATAGTTGCGGATGCTTGCAAGAGGGTTAATCACAAGTAGGAGGTTTGTTCAAGTAAGAACAACACCTAAGCACCAGTCCACCCACATATCAAATTATCAAAGTACCGAACACGACTTAAGCCAACCTGATGAAAGTGACTAGATGAAATTCCCGTGTACCCTCAAGAACACTCTGCTTATCATAAGAAACCGTTTTGGCCTGTCCTTTGCCTCAAAAGGATTGGGCTACCTTGCTGCACTTTTGCTACTACTATTGTTACTTGCTCATTGCAAATTATCTTGCTATCAAACTACTCTGCTACTTATAATTTTAGCACACACAGACAGTACCTTGCAGAAAACCACTTGCCATTTCCTTCTACTCCTCATTGGGTTCGACACTCTTACTTCAAGAAAAATCTACAATTGACCCCATATACTTGTGGGTCATCAAGGCTATTTTCTGGCGCCATTTCCGGGGAGTGAAGCACTCTTGGTAAGTGGAAATTGGTAAGGAAACATTATTACTATGTGCTGAAATTTATTGTCACTTGCTACTATGGAAAACAATTCTTTGAGGGGTTTGTTCGGGGTATCTTCACCTCGACCGGAACCACATTTAGTTACCCCTCAACCTACTGCACCTACTGAAAATATTGAATATGAAATTCCTTCGGGTATGTAAGAACAACTACTAGCTAATCCTTATGCAGGAGATGGAACCGAACATCCTGATATGCACTTGATATATGTGGATAAAATTTATGGATTATTTAAGCTTGCAGGTTTGCCTGGAGATGAAGCTAAGAAGAAGGTTTTCCCTTTATCTTTGAAGGGAAAAGCAATGACATAGTATAGACTATGCGGTGATATTGGATCTTGGAACTAGAACCGTTTGAAATTGGAATTTCATCAAAAACAATATCTTGTGCATCTAGTTCATCGTGAGCGGAATTATATATATAATTTTTGGCCTCGTGAAGGATAAAGTATTGCTCTAGCTTGGGGGAGGCTTAAGTCAATGTTATATTCATGCCCCAATCATGAGCTCTCAAGAGAAATTATTATTCAGAATTTTTATGCTCGGCTTTCTCGTAATGATAAATCCATGCTCGATACTTCTTGTACTGGTTCTTTTATGAAGAAGACTATTGAATTCCGGTGGGATCTTTTAGAAAGAATTAAACGCAACTCTGAATATTGGGAACTCGAAGAAGGTAAAGAGTCAGGTATTGAACCTAAGTTTGATTGTGTTAAATCTTTCATGAATACCGATGCTTTTCAAAAGTTTAGCACTAAATATGGACTTGACTCTGAGATAGTAGCTTCCTTTTGTGAATCTTTTGCTACTCATGTTGATCTCCCTAAGGAGAAGTGGCTTAAATATCATCCGCCAATTAAAGAAGAAGTTAAAGAACCGGTAAAAGATAAAGAAGAAATTATCATTTATAATGTTGATCCAGTTGTTCCCACTGCTTATATCGAAAAACCACATTTTCCTGTTAGGGTGAAGGAACATGCTAAAGATTCAATTGTGGTTAACAAAAGTTATGTTAGAACACCCAAACCTTCTGAAAAAATCAAAGTTGAACCTAGTGTTGCTATGGTTAAAGATATCTTAGTGGATAATATTGATGGGCATGTTATTTACTTTTGTGGTGAAGCTTCTAGAATTACCAAACCTGAAGGAAAATATAAACATAGACCAGTTGTTGGCATGCCTGTTGTCTCAGTTAAGATAGGAGATCACTTTTATCATGGGTTATATGACCTAGGTGCTAGTGTAAGTGCTATTCCTTTCTCCTTATATCAAGAAATTAAAGATGAAATAGCACCTGCTGAAATAGAAGACATAGATGTCACTATTAAACTTGCTAATAGACATACTATATCACCAACTGGGATTTTTAGAGATGTTGAAGTCTTGTGTGGGAAAATAAAATACCCTACTGATTTTCTTGTTCTTAGCACCCCACAAGATGACTTTTGTCCCATTACTTTTGGTAGACCTTTCTTGAACACTGTCAATGCTAAAATAGATTGTGAGAAACAAACTGTCGGTGTTAGCTTTGATGATGAATCTCATGAGTTTAATTTTTCCAAGTTTAGTAAACAACCTCATAAGAAAGTTTTCCTAGTAAGGATCAAATTATTAGTCTTGCTTATATTGATGTGCCTCCTACTGATCTTTTGGAACAATATTTGCTAGACCATGAAAATGATTTGCATATGCATGGAAGAAATGAAATAGATAGAATCTTTTTCGAACAACAACCTCTGCTTAAACACAATTTGCCTATTGAAACTCTAGGAGGTTCTCCTCCACCTAAAGGTGATCCTGTGTATGAATTAAAATAATTGCCAGACACTCTAAAATATGCTTATCTTGATGAAAAGAAGATATATCATGTTATTATTAGTGCTAACCTTTTTGAACATGAAGAAGAAAGACTATTGAAAGTTCTAAGGAAGCCCAGGGCTGCTATTGGATATACTCTTGATGATCTTAAGGGCATTAGTCCCACTCTATGTCAGCATAAGATTAATATGGAACCTGATGCTAAACCCGTTGTTGATCACCAACGTCGGTTAAACCCGAAAATGAAAGAAGTGGTAAGAACGGAAATACTGAAACTTCTGGAAGCAGGTATAATCTATCCTATAGTTGATAGTAGATGGTTAAGTCATGTTCATTGTGTCCCTAAGAAGGGAGGTATTACTGTTGTTCCTAATGATAAGATTGAGCTTATTCCACAAAGAACTATCACAGGCTATAGAATGGTAATTGATTATAGAAAATTAAATAAAGCTACTAGAAAGATCATTACCCTCTGCCTTTTATTGATCAAATGTTAGAAAGATTATCAAGCACACACATTTTTGCTTCCTTGATGGATACTCTGACTTTTCACAAATACCTGTTTTACAATCTGATCAAGAAATGACCACTTTTACTTCTCCTTTTGGAACATTTGCTTATAGACGCATGCCTTTCGGTTTATGTAATGCACCTGCTACCTTTCAAAGATGTATGACTGCTATATTCTCTGATTTTTTTGAAAAGATTGTTGAGGTTTTCATGGATGAATTTTCTGTTTTATGGGAAGTCTTTTGATGATTGTTTAAGCAATCTTGATCGAGTTTTGCAGAGATGTGAACAAACAAATCTTGTCTTGAATTGGGAGAAGTGCCACTTTATGGTTAACGAAGGTATTGTCTTGGGCCATAGAATTTCTGAAAGAGGCATTGAGTTGGACAAAGCCAAGGTTGATTCAATTGAGAAAATGCCATGTCCTAAAGATATCAAAGGTATTCGTAGTTTCCTTCGTCATGCTGGTTTCTATAGGAGGTTTATCAAAGACTTTTCTAAAATTTCTAGGCCTCTTACTAGTTTTTGCAAAAGGATATTCCCTTTGTGTTTGATGATGATTGCATGGAAGCGTTTGAAACACTAAAGAAAGCCTTAATTATTGCACCTGTTGTTCAACCACCTGATTGGAACTTGCCTTTTGAGATTATGTGTGATGCTAGTGATTATGTTGTTGGTGCTGTTCTAGGACAAAGAGTTGATAAGAAACTAATATTCATTATGCTAGTAAAACTCTAGACAGGGCTCAACGAAACTATGCTACTACTGAAAAAGAATTCTTAGCAGTGGTGTTTGCTTGTGATAAATTCAGATCTTACATTGTTGATTATAAAGTAATTGTTCACACTGATCATGCTGCTATAAAATATCTTATGAAAAAGAAAGATGCTAAACCTAGACTCATTAGGTGGGTACTTCTACTACAAGAATTTGATTTGCATATCACGGATAGGAAAGGAGCAGAGAACCCCGTGGCTGGTTACTTGTCTAGACATGAAAATATTCTTGATGACCCACAACCAATTAATGATAGCTTCCCTGATGAACAACTAGCTGCAATAAATGTTTCTGATAGTACACGTTGGTATGCTGACTATGCTAATTATATCGTTGCTAAATACATACCACCTAGCTTCACATACCAACAAAAGAAAAAATCTTCTATGATTTAAGACATTACTTTTGGGATGACCCACATCTTTATAAAGAAGAAGTAGATGGTATTATTAGACGTTGTGTACCTAAGCATCAACAGGAACAAATCCTACAGAAATGCCACTCCGAAGCTTATGGAGGACATCACGCGGGAGATAGAACCGCTCATAAGGTATTGCAATCTGGTTTTTACTGGCCTACTCTCTTCAAGGCTGCTCGTAAGTTTGTCTCATCTTGTGATGAATGCCAAAGAATAGGTAATATCGGTAAGCGTCAAGAAATGCCTATGAATTATTCACTTGCTGTTTAACCATTTGATGTTTGGGGATTTGACTTCATGGGACCTTTCCCTTCCTCTAATGGGTATGCACATATTTTGGTTGCTGTTTTATATTTTACTAAGTGGGTAGAAGATATTCCAACCAATAGTGCTGATCACAACACCTCTATTAAAATGCTTAAGGAAGTTATTTTCCCAAGGTTTGGAGTTCCTAGATATTTAATGACTGATGGTCGTGCACACTTTATTCATGGTGCTTTCTGTAAAATGCTTGATAAGTATGATGTTAATCATAGAATTGGGTCACCTTATCATCCTCAGTCTAGTGGTCAAGTTAAACTTAGCAATAGAGAAATAAAACTAATCTTACAAAAGACTATTAATAGGTCCCGGAAGAATTGGTCTTAGAAATTAGATGATGCACTTTGGGATTATAGAACAGCTTACAAAAATCCTATGGGCATGTCTCCATATAAAATGGTTTATGGAAAAGATTGTCATTTACCTCTTGAGTTAGAACACAAAGCATTTTGGGCAATAAAAGAACTCAATTATGATTTCAAACTTGCTAGAGAAAAGATGTTATTTGATATTAGCTCATTAGATGAATGGAGAACCCAAGCTTATGAAAATGCTAAGTTATTCAAAAAAAAGTTAAAAGATGGCATGACAAAAGAATCCAAAAGTGTGAGTTCAAAGTAGGTGAATGTGTTCTTTTGTACAACTCTCGTTTCAGATTCTTTGCAGGAAAACTCCTCTCCAAATGGGAAGGACCCTATGCCATCGAGGAGGTCTATCGATCCGGAGCTATCAAAATAAATAGTCTTAAAGGGACTAACCCAAAGGTTGTCAATGGGCAGCGAATAAAACACTATATCTCAGGTATGCCCATTAATGTTGAAAGCAATGTTCTCCAAACTTTGACACCGGAGGAACACATAAAAGAGTCCTTCCGGAACACTCCAGAATCGTGAAAATAAGGAGGTACGAGATACGGTAAGTAATCAGACTCCGAAAAATCCACAAAAATATTTTTTGTTAGTTTTGGAATATTTAGAAAATTAGGAAAATAAGAAACTTCCAGGGAAGTGACCCTGGTGGGCATAATACACCAGGGCATGCCAGGCATGCCTGGCATGCCCGAGTGGGTTGTGCCCACCTCGGGTACTTTCCGGTGTTCGTTTTTCTTCCGTTCTGCTTGTTCCCCAAGATAAAAAATCTATATATACCTCCTGAACCTATTAACCTCCATATCGCAGATAAATCTCCTATTTTCTTTTCTCTCTGTTTTCCTGTCAGATTTGAAATTCTATCTTCCCAAGACTCGAAGGGTGAGAGTTATGTTGCAGAATTTATCACAAACCCCAAGGTTTATGGGGATGTGGATCACTATGACCGGACCTCAAAGGAAGAAGAAGACTCTGATCCTATGAGGAAGGAGGAGACAAGCTCGGAGGAGGATGAAGTTCCATTGCCCCAACATGGGGACATGCAGGTTGAATTTAAGAAGTCAAGTCTCCCCAATAAAGCAAAGAGGCCTAAGATCCAGTTTATCCCTTTTCGTCTCTTGCAGGAAAATAGGCAATATTTATGCAAAAATGCATTGGAGCTTGAGTGGGAGATCTGAGAACTGAAAGATGAGAACTCCGTCCTCAAGCGTAGGCTGAGGAAGAAAGGCAAGAAACCATCTACTTCACCACCACTGTTTTCTTCATCACCACCAAAAGAAAACTGAGTATTGGATATGGGCACTCGCCTTGGCTTTCGCCAAGCTTGGGGGAGGTCCCCCGGTATCGTATCAATCTCCACTATCTTTTGCCTTTTTCTTAGTTCGATCAATGGTTATCTTTTGCTATTAGATGAATAAAATTTTAGTTCGATCCTTCCTTTTTATGAGTTTGCTTAGTGATCAATCCTTGTAATCGTGTGCGAGATATAATAAAAGTTTAGTTTGAGTTTTGCCTTCTTTACTTTCTCGCTGCAATAAAAAGAAAGGAAATAAAAGAAAAATATCATATGCTAATCTTATGGTAAGTGATGACATTACACAAGGAAAAGTATGAGTAGAAATTTTTATTGTAGATTGACAAACATAGCATTGGTCAATGATGCAACACATGAAAGAATTAATAAGGGAAGAGAAGATTCACATATAAAAACACTATCATGGAAATCATTTGTGATTGTGAGCACCCATCAAAATATTATATGCCAAAGTTGTTGACGTTGGACAAGGAAAACAACTTAATGATTTATGTTTGTTCATATTCACGAAGAAGTCATATTGTCATAGATCCTTCAACATGTGGTGCTTGCCCCTATCTTTGCTAGCCAAAAACTCCGCACTAAGTAGAGATACTACTTGGGCATCCAAAATCCTTAAACCCTATCTTGTTTGAGAGTCCACCATACCTACCTATGGATTGAGTAATATCCTTCAAGTAAGTTGTCATTGGTGCAAAAGGGCAATAAAAATTGCTTATAAAAATGTGAGATCATTTAGTGTAAGGGAAAATTGAGCGTTGTACGAAATTGTGATGGTGAAGAATAAAAGCGACAGACTGCATAATAAAGGTTGCCATTACAAGGGGCAATATAACATTGACGTTCTCTTGCACTAAGGGGTTGAGCATACAAACAAAAAGCGCATGGAAACCTTTGCTTCCCTCTGCGAAGGGCCTATCTTTTACTTTCATGTATTTACTTTAATGCAAGAGTCAAAGTTTTTCTATCTATTCCTTTTATTTTTCTCCTTTGGCAAGCATCATGTGGTGAGGAAAGATCTAGGCACATATGTCTAGTTGAATATGAGTGGCATAAGTTATTATTGTTGACATCACCCTTGAGGTGAGTATGTTGGGAGGTGAAATTATAAGTCCCTATCTTTCTTTGTGTCCAGTTGAAACATTTTGCTCATGTGTACGCGGTGAGTGTTAGCAATCATAGAAGATTAAATGATGGTTGCGTAGGTGGACTTGCCTAAAGGCTCCGATACGTGACCCTTCCTAAAAAGATGATGAATTGTAGTTGCAAAGTTAACTGAGAACATAGTTTGGTTTACAATAGAGTTTATGCTTTATACTTCATTGTTGTGATGAATTGTCACTTGTTCATGAGAAGTCTATGATAAAAGTTCTACAATAAAAGTTTTGTATTAAAGTTTGTTGCTATTATAATAAGTCACATGATGCTGCTATGTCCATATTTTTGTTTTTATCGACACCTCTCTCTCTAAGCATGTGGGCATGTTTTTCGATTTTGGTTTTCGCTTGAGGACAAGCGAGGTCTAAGCTTGGGGGAGCTGATACGTCCGTTTTGCATCATGTTTTCCTACTGTAATTTATGTTGTTTTATTGTATAATAATGCTTTTTTGAGTAATTCTAATGTCTTTTCTCTCATAATATGCAAGGTATGCACCAAGGGCGAGAATTCTGGCAGCTGGAAATCTGGACCTGAAAAAGCTATGTCAAGCTACCTATTCTGCACAACTCCAAATGAGCTGAAACTCCTCGAGGATTTTTTATGGAATATTTAATAAATATTGGAGCAAATAAGTACTAGAGGAGGGCCACCAGGTGGGCACAACCCACCTGGGCGTGCCAGGAGGCCCAGGCGCGCCCTGGTGGGTGCTGCCCTCCTCGGCCTACCTCCATGCCAATCTTCTGGTATATAAGTCATTTTGACCTAGAAAAAAATAAGGGGAGGATATTCGGGACGAAGCGCCGCCGCCTCGAGGAGGAACTTGGGCAGGAGCACTTTTGCCCTCTGAGCGCGAAAGCCTTTGCACGTTAGTGCATCCGTTTTCTTGTTCTTTCTCCGGGCTTTGACCATGGAGCGATTCCGCCGGGGGAACTTCCCTCCCAGAGGGGGAAATCAACGTCATCATCATCACCAACAACTCTCCAATCTTGGGGAGGGCTATCTTCATCAACATCTTCACAACACCAACTCCTCTCAAACCCTAGTTCATCTCTTGTGTTCAATCTTTGTATCAAAACTATAGATTGGTGCTCGTGGGTGACTGGTAGTGTTGATTACATCTTGTAGTTGATTACTATATGGTTTATTTGGTGGAAGATTATATATTCAGATACATTATGCTATTCAATACCTCTCTGATCTTGAGCATATTTATCATTTGTGAGTAGTTACTTTCATTCTTGAGGTCACGGGAGAAATCATGTTGCAAGTAATCATGTGAACTTGATATGTGTTCAATATTTTGATGGTATGTATGTTGCCATTCTCTTAGTGGTGTCATGTGAACGTCGACTACATGACACTTCACCATATTTGGGCCTAAGGGAATGCATTGTGGAGTAGTTAATAGAGGGTGGGTTGCGAGAGTGACAGAAGCTTAGACCCTAGTTTGTGCGCTATTCCGTAAGGGACCGATTGGATCCAAAACTTTGATGCTATGGTTAGAATTTATTATACTTTTCTCGTAGTTGCGGATGCTTGCGAGAGGGTTAATCATAAGTAGGCAGTTTGTTCAAGTAAGAACAACACCTAAGCACCGATCCACCCACATATCAAATTATCAAAGTACCGAACACGAATTAAGCCAACATGATGAAAGTGACTAGATGAAATTCCCATGTACCCTCAAGAACACTCTGCTTATCATAAGAAACCGTTTTGGCTTGTCCTTTGCCTCAAAAGGATTGGGCTACCTTGCTGCACTTTTGCTACTACTATTGTTACTTGATCGTTACAAATTATCTTGCTATCAAACTACTCCGCTACTTACAATTTTAGCACTCGTAGACATTACCTTGCTGAAAACCACTTGTCATTTCCTTCTGCTCCTTGTTGGGTTCGACACTCTTACTTATCGAAAAAGGTACAATTGACCCCATATACTTGTGGGTCATCAAGGCCATAGTAAGCATTCCAACTACTTAGAACTCTAAGAATTTAACATGCAAGCCCATCTACATCAGCACCAAGAGTAGCTAATTATTCAAAATATTAACCATTAAAGCAAAAACTAATTGGACATATGGAGGAGTTACATACCAAGCAACAATTCCCCAAAACAGTTTCAAAAATGGAGCTTCGAGCAAAGAGATCAAAATCCGCGGTTTCGGGAGCAAGAACACGAGACAGGGAGAGGGAGAGAGAGAGAGAGCAATGGTGATTTTTTATAGACGAATGTGGTGATGTGGGAAGAAGAAGTAAGTGAGGGGGCCCATGTGGGGACCACAACCCACCAAGGCGCGCCTGGGGGTCTTGGCGCGCCCGGGTGGGTTGTGCCCACCTGGTGCACCTACCTCAGATATTATTTGCACCATAAATTCTTAAATAATCAGAAAAAAATCATATTAAATTTTCAGGGCATTCTGAGAACTTTTATTTTGGGGTCATTTTTTATTGTACGGAAAACTCAAAAAACTGACAAAGCATGGCATTTTATTTTATTTAACTTGTAAAAACAGAAAACAAAGGTAGAGACACAAGGTAGTGCTCACTAAATTCATCAACTTCATACATCTCAAAAATGATCCATTAATAAGGTTGATCAAGTCTTATTAACAACCACTTTCGATTAGCATGAAACCGAAGAACTTTTGTAAATCTCTAAGTTACCTCAATGGGGATATGGATGTCCCCAGCAATAAGCATTTCATATTTCTTTTTAACAGTAGGTAGAGGTAGTTAAAAACTTCCAATAGTGATCGTCGAAGATTTTTCAATAACATTAATGCCATTCACTTGGAATTGTTTCTTCGGAAAGTGCACCGTATGCTTATTACCATTGATATGAAAAGTGATCTTGCTTTTATTGCAATCAATAACAGCTCCTGCAGTATTCAAGAAGGGTCAACCTGATAGAGGCGGGGTGTCCCGATCTTTCGATGAGACGATAACTATCGATTTGGTGGAGACGACTTTGACGATCCAACTACAAACGTGCACGACGTTGCGCCTTAGCAATCGCTAAACCAACTCCGAGAGGTTATTGACCACGCTGAAGCACAATCAACCTAACGACGAAGGTCTATTCCTGCAAGCAATCGAAGAACAAGCAAGAATATGATAAAGCAATCTGAATATTGTGAATATAGATGAAGTATTGATAAAGGTGGGGATCCGTAAGAGGTCTTGGTCTGGTCATTGGACACAAACAAAGTACACGAAGTTGCAATGGCTAACTTTTAACTAAACAAATCCCAAGGGAAAAGCTACTAGATGGATCTACTTATATAGGAGCAAGGGGTGGCGGCCTAGGAGGTGGGAGGACGTCCAAAGGCAGCCTAAAACTAACCCTAGGTCGTACAAGGCCAATGGGCCCGAGTGGAGGTGATGCAACACCTTTGGACTTGTTGTTTGACTCGGATTCTGCTGCAGCGTCTGATTGTTTCGTTGATATCTCAACGCCCCGGACAAATTGGAAGGTGAATCCAATTGGGCTGGAAAGATCACAAAATCTAGAATCCAACAAAAAAAGAATCACCCAATTCGGAGTCCGTATGAAAACGTTGTTGGCGTTTTGAGTCAGGTGTGTCTCTGCAGTCCGAATCTGAATCCAGAACGTGAGAGACTTGGACTCTATGTTCTCTTGGCCCAAAAGTGACGTGAGAGAACTTTTTGAACAGCACTTAAACATATCTTTCTCTCTTATCTTCATATGTGAATTGTACAAATGTCCCATACACATGCAATTAGACAAAACACAAAAGTGTGTGAAATATTTTTGTTCTGGATAACATAAATAGATTATTGAATAGTTTGCACTAGAAATCACGTGACAAATATGCATGTATGCAATATTTTTGGTCGTATCCAAGGTAGTCATGTCCTCATCATCCTCCCCTTTTTAAAAATGAAGCCGTCCTCGGCGTTGCTTAATCTGAAATGTGCCTAATAAAAGAGACAAGGTATACATGTTGTATATGTATATGTCATCCATTCTTACTTCCCTTGATTTTTGCACATATGACACATGTATACATGAGTAACTTTCATGGATCATAAAATATAAAGCCAAAATATTATCATAAGTAGAAGCCATGAAAATATTGCAACTCAGTTGGCACATATAAGTGAAGCTCTTATTCCTATCAAAAGATTGGCAATATTTATCATTAAACCATCCCAACATTGGTGAATAAACCTTACTTGCATCAAATTTACATGCTACAACATGCTTAAATAAGCAAACATGCAGTAAGTCATTGGACACAGAATCATCACAAGGATTAGAGGTCATATCAAAATGATTAAACATTGGTTCTTTTGCATCAATAGTTAATTCAATGGGTGCACTCAAAATTGTTGGTATTTCAGTTGTTTGATCACATGATGCATTCATGATAGTAACATGATTCTCTAAAATAGGTGGCGTGCTCAAATCAACAGGTAACTCAACACATGATGTTTCTAAGTTAATTAGGGATGCATCATTCTCATGTGAAGTTATATCATCAATACATTTACTGTTACCTTGTCACAAAGACGTAGCTGATGTCGGTATGGACAATGACAATGTACCATACACTTGAGATGATGTCGCACTCACAATCTGAGGTGTGGCTGCTCTAGTAGGTGCAACGGTGGAGGAATCAACCGATGGTAGTGAGCATGAGTTGGAATAGTAGTTGTTGTAGTCACCCAATGCATCCTCCTGTAACTGTCTCTCAAAGGTACAAGCACGAACATACATACCAGTAATGCAACGAGGAATATACCTAAATCTTGCCTGAATATCATTGTTCAAACTGCCAAAAAATCTATTCATTGTATCATCCTCAGATTCTTCTATGTCACAACGATGCATATAAGATTTGAACTCTTGGTAGTAAGCATGAACAGTGTTATTGCCTTGTTTAAATTCTTCAAATTTCCGAAGCAATTCACGACGATAGTAAGGAGGGAAAAATTGTTGTCTCATTACATGTTTCAAATCTTTCCAAGTTGTGGGTTGGTTATCAATGTTTTTCTTACAATGCACACTCCACCAAACAGAAGCAAAACCAGTAAATGCTCTAGTGGCAGCTCGTACTCGCTCAAGTTCAGAAAAGTCATGGTAACTAAAAACTTGTTCTACTTCAAGCTCCCAATCTAGATAAATAGCAGGATTAAATCTATCCTCAAATGATGGTAAAGAGATAACCTGACCATGTGCTTGTGTGTGTTGTCCCAACTCTTGTGATGGTGAAGATGTGTTCGTCATCCAAAAACTTCTATCTCCGGTACCTGTCATGATTAGTAGAAATAAGAAAACAAAACTCGAGAATAATGTTCCTATGAACTACTAGGATGTGGCTATAACGTGCTCACAGTAAGCAAATATCAATATCTTCCAAGTTCTTACCATGCGGCAGGTGGTGACAGGCAACCAGCAGTGTTAAGTAACTCTGAAGATTGTGTAAAGCGATTGCCAGGGGAACGTACGTATACACGGTGTCGAAATATGTGGAGCTGGGTTGGCTATATATGGTAGCAAAAGATTAGCAATTATCAACTCAAAGATGCAATGTTGAATAAACGCTCAACGACGGTACTGTGCTGGTCCTAGGCTAGACCGGACTAGAGACGCGAGCCTAGAACACTAATGAGGTCACGACATAGCACAACTAGCATCAATGAAGGATAAGTAGCTCTGGACAGCAAGATATAAGTGAAGATCACAACGGCAGTAAAGATAATGATGAATAACAACTGCCAAGCAGGATATATAAAAACTCTCTCTTCAACTTTCCTCTTGAAAAGTTTGCTACTAACTCAAGCTTTCCAATGCAAAAAGAATCATTCAATTCCGAATTGATATGAGGAGTCAAAGAATTCTAAAACTGGCCTGAAAAAACTGGAACAAACTGTATGCGCGAACTTCGGAGGGCAAAGAGACCTATTTAGCAGATGATTTTGCGACGCCAAATATTGAACTAGCTTTTGCAACTATTCAGGTGCGTCTAGTCGCTAGCTTTAATTTGAATACTTGTGGAGCCAAAACAGACTTCGTATGAGGAAGTTATGCCTGTTTTACTGAACAGTGCACAAAACAGATTCCAGTCTGAATTCAACTACGAGATTGAGTCTAGATAGATCCGAATTTTGTTTTTTTCTCTTATCTTTTTTTCCTCACACTTTTTTTTTCTATTTCTTTCTCTCTCTTTTTTCTGACTTTTTTTTTACTTTTTCTCTCTCTCTCTTTTTTTTCTCTTTTTTTTTCTCTCACTCTTTCCAAAATAAACTAGATAAGATGCAGATTGGATCAAGTGAAGATGTGAACGATCTCAACTATGATTATGACAATGAACGATGGGTAGAACGTGGTGGAAATTGATGGATGGGTGGTGGACAGCGGAAGGGATAACGATGCAGCAGCGGCGTGACTAATATGAGCAGAACTCGAAACTCTAAACGAACTAGACACTAAGACCAGCAACTCGACACGGCGATGCAACCGATAATTCAATAATGCATACAATGAAAAGAAAATTGCAAAGGCTCAGACTGGCTTGGACAAAGGATGAATAGATCTAACTTTTTTTATGTGGCTTTTTCTTGGACAATAGGTAAGAAAATAAATCTAATCTAGGGAAAACTGGAAATTCTCACCGAGTAACCTGAAAACTGATACCACTTGATAGAGGCGGGGTGTCCCGATCTTTCGATGAGATGATAACTATCGATTTGGTGGAGACGACTTTGACGATCCGACTACAAACGTGCACGACATTGCAATGGCTAACTTTTAACTAAACAAATCCCAAGGGAAAAGCTACTAGATGGATCTACTTATATAGGAGCAAGGGGTGGCGGCCTAGGAGGTGGGAGGACGTCCCAAGGCAGCCTAAAACTAACCCTAGGTCGTACAAGGCCAATGGGCCCGAGTGGAGGTGATGCAACACCTTTGGACTTGTTGTTTGACTCGGATTCTGCTGCAGCATCTGATTGGTTCGTCGATATCTCAACGCTCCGGACGAATTGGAAGGTGAATCCAATTGGGCTGGAAATATCACAAAATCTAGAATCCAACAGAAAAAGAATCACCCAATTCAGAGTCCGTATGAGAAAGTTGTTGGCATTTTGAGTTAGGTATGTCTGTGCAGTCTGAATCTGAATCCAGAACGTGAGAGACTTGGACTCTATGTTCTCTTGGCCCAAAAGTGACATGAGAGAACTTTTTGAACAGCACTTAAACATCTCTTTCTCCCTTATCTTCATATGTGAATTGTACAAATGTCCCATACACCTGGAATTAGACAAAAGACAAAAGTGTGTGAAATATTTTTGTTCTGGATAACATAAATAGATTATTGAATAGTTTGCACTAGAAATCACCTAACAAATATGCATGTATGCAATATTATTGGTCGTATCCAAGGTAGTCATGTCCGCATCACAACCTAGGATAATCGACATGTTGTCATCCTCGGGCATCTCAAGTATAACAAAGTCAGTCAAAATAGTAACATTAGCAACAACAACGGGAACATCCTCACAAATACCAATAGGTATGGCAGTTGATTTGTCAGCCATTTGCAATGATATTTCAGTAGGTGTGAGTTTATTCAAATCAAGTCTATTATATAAAGAAAAAGGCATAACACTAACACCAGCTCCCAAATCACATAAAGCAGTTTTAACATAGTTTCTTTTAATGGAGCAAGGTATAGTCGGTATTCCCAGATCTCCAAGTTTTTTGGTACTCGATCTTTAAAAGTATAATTAGCAAGCATAGTGGAGATTTCAGCGTCCGGTATTTTTCTCTTATTGGTGATGATGTCTTTCATGTACTTTTCATAAGGAGGCATTTTTAAGATATCAATCAAGCGAGTGCGCAAAAAGATTGGCCTAATCATTTCAGCAAAGCGTTCAAATTCTTCATCATCTTTATTTTTAGTTGACTTAGGTGGAAAGTGCATAGGCTTTTGAACCCATGGTTATCTCTCCTTACCGTGTTTTCTAGCAACGAAGTCTCTTTTATCATAACTTTTATTCTTGGGTTGTGGGTAATGAAGATCAACAGCTGGTTCTATCTCAACACCATTGTCTGGATCTTTATTATTCGGTTGAGTGTCTTCATGATCCTCATCATTATATTTTTCATAATCAGAAGGTGATTGTTCATTAACAAATTGAGTTTCAGCATCAGAGATAGAAACTTCATTATCATTATCTGGAGGTTTCTCTATTTCAGCTTCACTAGAGGCATGCAAAGTCCTATCATTTTTCTTCTTATTTTTCTTTTTAGAAGGACTAGGTGCATTAGTGTTAATTCTTTGAGAGTCTTGTTCAATTCTCTTTGGGTGTCCCTCAGGATAAAGTGGTTCCTGAGTCATTTTACCTCCTCTAGTTGCTACCCTAACAGCAAAGTCACTTATATTATTGTTCATTTCATCAAGCAACTATCTTTGAGATTTATCAACTTGTTCTAATTGAGTTTGAACCATAGAGGCATGCTTTACTACACCTCTAACATCATTTGAGATTCTGAATAACAAGTCACTTAAGCGAGCAATCATATCAGAGTTGTATTTCAATTGTTTCATAACATTTGCATTGAAGTGATCTTGCTTTCTAATGTAATTATCAAACTCATAAAGGCATTGACTAGGATGTTTATTACGAGGATCATCACTATCATTGAATTTCATTAAAGATTTTACCTCTACCACCTTAGGTGGTACCGGTGGTTGTGCTTCAAGCCCATGTATTTCTTCAATAGGTGGTAAATTTTTAACATCCTATGCTTTAATACCTTTTTCCTTCATAGATTTCTTTGCCTCTTGCATATATTCAGGACTGAGATATATGATACCCCTCTTCTTCGGAGTGGGTTTAATCGTTGTTTCAGGAGGAGTCCAATCATCATAATTTTTCAATATGTTATTCAATAATTCTTCAGCTTGCCCAATAGTTCGTTCCCTGGAAACACAACCAACACAACTATCTAGGAAATCCCTAGAAGCATCGGTCACTCCATTATAGAAGATATCAAGTATTTCATTTTTCTTAAGAGGATGATCAGGCAAAGTATTAAGCAATTGTAGAAGCCTCCCCCAAGCTTTTGGGAGACTCTCTTCTTCAATTTGCACAAAGTTAAATATTTCCTGCAAGGCAGCTTGTTTCTTATGAGCAGGGAAATATTTTTCAGAGAAGTAATAAATCATATCCTGGGGACTTCGCACACAACCAAGAGCAAGAGTATTGTACCAAGCTTTAGCATCACCCTTTAATGAGAACGGAAATAATTTGAGGATATAGTAATAGCGAATCTTCTCATCATGAGCAAAAAGGGTGGCTATGTCATTCAACTTAGTAAGATGTGCCAAAACGGTTTCAGTTTCATAACCATGGAAAGGATCAGATTCAAACAAAGTAATTATCTCTGGGTCGACAGAGAATTCATAATCCTTATCATCAATAAAGATAGGTGAAGTAGCAAACTTAGGATCACATTTCATTCTAGCATTCAAAGATCTTTCTTTATACTTGCATAATAATTTTTCTAGATCATCTCTATCCTTACAAGCAAGAATATCTCTAGTTGCCTCCTCACTCATGGCATAACCTTCCGGTACCTTTGGCAATTCATATCTAGGAGGGCTAGTTCTAGTAGGTATTTCAAGATTTTCAGTTTCAAGCTCATCATCAGTTTCAACAATATCATGTTGTCTTACTTTAGCAATTTTTTCATCAAGAAATTCACCTAGTGGCACATCATCATCAATCAAGGTACTAGCATCATCATGAGTAGCATTCATAGCAAAAGTAGCATCATCACAACTTGCGACATATCAGAATTAATAGCATATGGTGGTGTTGCAAGTTTACTTATAACAGAAGGTGAATCTAAAGCGGAGCTGGATGGCAGTTCCTTACCCCCCTCGTCTTAGAGGGAAAAATCTTAGTCTTAGCATCCTTCAGATTCTTCATAGTGACAATATGGTAATAATCGCAAGTGACTCAACAAATATAGCTCTGCTCCATGGCAACGGTGCCAGAAAAAGGTCTTGATAACCCACAAGTATATGGGATCGCAACAGTTTTCGAGGGTAGAGTATTCAACCCAAATATATAGATTCGATACATGGGGAGCCAAAGAATACTTGCAAGTATTAGCAGGTGAGTTGTCAATTCAACCACACCTGGAGATTAATTATCTGCAACAAAGTGATCAGTAGCACAATAATATGATAGTTTTGATAGTAATGGTAGCAGCAATAGTAACAGTAACAGTGATAGCAGTGGTTTTGTAGCAGTAATGATAACAGCAACAGCAGTAGTAACTTAGCAAGAAACGATATAAGGTAAATTTGTAGGCATTGGATCGGTGATTCTTTGCATGATATTCATCATGAGACAGTCATAACCTAGGGCGATACGGCACTAGCTCCAGTTCATAAATATAATGTAGGCATGTATTCCGTAAATAGTCATACGTGCTTATTGAAAGAACTTGGATGACATCTTTTGTCCTACCCTAACGTGGTAGTGGGGTCCTATTGGAAACTAAGGGATATTATGTCCCCTTTTTAAGACAGAACCGGAACAAAGCATTAGCACACGGTGAATACATGAACTCCTTTAACTACGGTCATCACTGGGAGTGGTCCCGACTATTGTCACTCAGGGGTTGCCGGATCATAACATGTAGTAGGTGACTTTAACTTGCAAGATCGGATCTAGAACATGGATATAATGGTGATAACATAAACGGTTCAGATCTGAAATCATGGCACCCGGGCCCAAAGTGACAAGCATTAAGCATGGCAAAGTCATAGCAACATCAATCTCAGAACATAAGGGATACTAGAGATATGGCCCTAACAAAACTAACTTGATTACATGATGAATCTCATCCAACTCCTCACCGACCAGCAAGCCTACAAAGGAATTACTCGCTCCCGGTGGGGAGCATCATGGAATTGGCGATGGAGAAGTGTTGGTGATGACGAAGATTGAAGACCCCCCTCTTCATAGCCCCAAACGGACTCTAGATCTGGCCTCCCGATGAAGAACAAGAGACGGCGGCGGCCCCGTCTCGTGAAACGTGATACTTCTTTCTCCCTAATTTTTCTGGAAAACTATGATTTTATTGCGTTGGTTTCAGGGTCAGCGGGGCCACCAGGTGGGGACAACCCACCTGGGCGCTCCTAGAGGGGGTGGTGTGCCCTGGTGGGTTGTGCCCACCCAGGTGCCCCCCTCTGGTGGTTCTTGGCTCCAGATATTCTCTTTTATTGTATAAAAAATCCTCACAAAGTTTTGTTCCATTCCGAGAACTTTTATTTCTACACAAAAACAACACCATGGTAGTTCTGCTGAAAACAACGTCAGTCCGGGTTAGTTTAATTCAAATCATGCAAATTAGAGTCCAAAACAAGAGGAAAAGCGTTAGTAAAAGTAGATACGATGGAGACGTATCAGTGATGACACAACATAAAAGTAAATAGATAGTCCCTTCGCAGAGGGAAGCAGTGATTTGGAGAGGTGCCAGAGCTCAAGTTTTTAAAACAGAGGTAAATGAAATTTTGAGGCATGCACCTTTCTTGTTTACTTCGCGACCATCATTTATCAATATCTTCCATGCTAAACACATTACTAGCGGTTCCCAAGCGATAAAGTAAATGTTATTGCTCCATAGGAGTTTTTATTTGATTATTTATAAGTTCTTTTTGCAAGTGGGACTGGGAATCCCTATTACCGGCCCTTTCTCGTGCTATGGTGAGTGAATAAACACTCATCCTGAGAATAACCCGCTTAGCATGGAAGATACCGACTACCTCCTGTCGCTCTATGAACAATCCATGCACACAAAAAGGATATTTATTTGAAGTTTTTAGAGGTGGCACATGCAAATTTACTTAGGACGGTAGGGTAATACCATATATAGGTAGGTATGGTGGACTCATCTGGAATAACTTGGTTTTCAGGTTTTTGATGCACAAGCAGAATTCCCACTTAGTACAGGCGAAGGCTAGCAAATAGGTTGAGAAGCGGCCAGCTAGAGAGCAACAACGGTCATGAACATGCATTATGCATAAGTAACATTGGATACTAGCATGAGTAGGATACGAACACCCTGAACATAAATATCATAGAGGCTATGTTGGTTTTGATTCAACTACATGCATGAACATGTGCCAAGTCAAGCCACTCGAACATTCAGAGGAGGATACCATATCATCATACTACATCAGAATCATTTTAACGCAATTATGACATCCAAGATAAATCATTATCCACTCCTGGGTACTTATGCATGGCATGAGAAACTATAATCTCTAAATCTCATTGCAAACATGTTTGATCATAATAAGCTGAATCATGGATACTAGGTTAAACATATTTACAAAAACAGAACAAGTCGAGTTCATACCCGTTTCTCTCTGCCATGACCAGTTCATTAAATATCGTCATTATTGCCTTTCACTTGCATGACTGAACGATTTGAAAATAATAATAGTGCAAGAGTGTCGTGGACTAAGCTGGAATCTACAAACATTTTATTCAAAAGGAGAAGACAAGGTAATATGGGCTCTTTGTTAGATCAACAATAATGCAAATGAGAGCCACTCAACATTTTCATTTTGGTCTTCTCCTCGGTATGACTCAATAAAAAGAAAAGAAATTTAGAGAAACACACTGAAATATTTTTGGAGTTTTTGTTTTTTCGTAAACAAGCAAATAAAAATGGGTCCACCACAGAGTCCTTATTAAACAACATTTTATAAGTGAAATTATGGGGTTCACCTCTAAGGATCTTATGATGTTTCATAGCATCAAAGTCTAGGCACTGCGTGGGTAAAATAGGATCATAGGGCAAAGGTGAAATACCCAGCTCTCTTGCTAAGCGTGTGGCATAAATTCCACCATAAAAATATCAACTACCAGCTTTGTGTTGCAACCTGCGTGCAACAATCGCTCCAAGATTATAACTTTTGTCGTCGGTGAGAGCGGTGCGTATGAGGCTCAAGTCTGGAGCACAAAGTGTATTACAATCTTGTTTGCCTACAATACATTTTCCATTAAATAATGCAAAGTACTGGATTGCGGGAAAATGAATGCTCTTTATTCTACCTTGTGTCACCTCCCTAGTCTCACCATAGCAAAGATTAGTCAAGAATATCTCAAACTCAGACCTTGGCGGTTCATCGAGCGAGCCCCAGAATGGGATTTTGCAGTGGTGAGCATATCTCTCTAAAGATATGCTAAATGGAATTTCATACAATTTAAATGACACCCTAGACTCATGGGGATGGAATTTAAATCCTTTGACAAATGATTCAGCTAGAGTGAGGTGTTGGTTGCACTTATGTGAAACGTAGGGACCGAGATCGTCATTGTGAACATATTGCTCAAATTCCTCCTTAATGCCCACACTCACCATATAATCTTTGCATGGCCATAAGCATGTTTTGGTGGCGGCATCTCGTATGGAACTTTCATTCGGTTCAACATAAGACCGACGAGCGGAGCTGCTGCTAGAAGATGCCTCTGAGGATCTCATCCTCGAAGAACTCCTTCCAAAGAAGTTCATAATGCTCCCGTACAATTTTCCGAAAATTTTTGCGACACAAAAATTTGTTAACAAAACTTTACAAGATTGTAAGCAACTACTCATAGGGATGTATAGAGGCCATAACAATCATTCAAACTACTTAGAACTCTAAGAATTCAACTTGCTAGCTTAACTACAGCAGCACCAAGAATAGCTAATTATTCAAAATATAAACCACTAAAGCAAAAATTAATTGGACACATGGAAGAGTCACATACAAAGCAACAATCCCCCAAAATAGTTTCCGAAATGGAGCTTCGAGCAAAGAGATCGAAATTCGTGGGGTTGAGAGAAAGAACGCGAAAGAGAGAGCAATGTTGATTTTTTCTGGAGGTAGGTGATGTTGTGGGATGAAGATATAAGTGATGGGGCCCACGTGGGGACCACAACCCACCAGGGCGCGCCTGGGGGTCCTGGCAAGCCCAGGTGGGTTGTGCCCACTTCGTGCACCTCCCTCTGATATTATTTGCACCAAAAATTCTTAAATATTCAGAAAAAATCGTATTGAAATTTAAGAGCATTCTGTGAACTTTTATTTTTGGGTCATTTTTTATTGGACGGAAAACTCAGAAAACAGACAAGGCATGTCATTTTATTTTATTTAACTAAGAAAACCAGAAAACAAAAGGTAGGGACAGAAGGTAGTGCTCACTAAATTCATCAACTTCATACCTCTCAAAAATGATCCATTAATAAGGTTGATCGAGTCTTATTAACAACCACTTTTGATTAGCATGAACCGAAGAACTTTTGTAAATCACTAAGTTACCTCAACGGGATATGAATGTCCCCAACAATAAGCATTTCATATTTCTTTTTAACAATAGGTAGAGGTAGTTGGAAACTTCTATAGTGCTTGTTAGAGGATTTTCAATAACATTAATACCATTCACTTGGAATTGTTTCTTTGGAAAGTGCACTGGATGCTCATTACCATTGATATGAAAAGTGACCTTGCTTTTATTGCAATCAATAACTGCCCCTGTAGTATTCAAGAAGGGTCTACCAAGGATAATCGACATTTTGTCGTCCTCGAGCATCTCAAGTATAACAAAGTCAGTCAGAATAGTAACATTAGCAACAACAATGGGCACATCCTCACAAATACCAATAGGTATGGCAGTTGATTTGTGAGCCATTTGCAAAGATATTTCAGTAGGTGCGAGTTTATTCAAATCGAGTATTTTACATAAAGAGAAAGGCACAACACTAACACCAGCTCCCAAATCACATAAACCAATTTTCACATAATTTCTTTTATTGGAGCAAGGTATAGTTGGTATTCGGGGATCTCCAAGTTTTTTAGGTACTCCATCTTTGAAAGTATAATTAGCAAGCATGGTGGAGTTTCAGCTTCCTATATTTTTATCTTGTTGGTGATGATGTCTTTCATGTACTTTGCATAAGGAGGCACTTTTAAGATATCAGTCAAGCGAGTACGTAAAAGACTGGCCTCAGCATTTTAGCAAAGAATTCAAATTCTTCATCATCTTTCGTTTTAGTTGACTTAGGTGGAAAGGGCATAGGCTTTTGAACCCATGGCCCTCTTTCCTTTCCATGTTTTCTAGCAACATAGTCTCTTCACTACAATAAAAAGACACATTCGTGACATTTTGGGCTGAATGAATTTTTTTTCTGTCATACTTATGACACTTCTATGACGATAATTGTGACAAAACCCGGTATCATCATAGATGTGGTGGGCTCCTCCTTCTATGACAAAAAATCATGACAGAAAATGGGCTTTTCGTCCTGGGCGGGCCGAAGACGCAGCTGCATGACATTCTTTGGGCCTTCCATGGCAGAAAAAACCGTGGTAGAAGCGAGGGCGAGGAAAATATCGGCGAGTTCCCGGTTATGGTGGGTGGTCGGGAGCCGAGCGATGCGCGTTTCTCTTGTACACGTACGCACGTGGGTGCGAGGCGTTGGGATCTAACTGAACCCGAGCGAGGTGTTCGCCTAACTGAACCCGAGCGATTGCATTGCAGGCTACGCATTACTGAACCCGAGCGATCGATCGATGACTGTTAACTGAACCCGATCGAGCGATTCCTTCGCTACTACTGCTAACTGAAGCCGATCGATGCTGCCTCTGGATGAACAGTGAGCGTTGTTGGGGGTTTTGGATGAACAGTTCCCGGTGGGGGTTGGATGAACAGGACCCCGTGGTGTTGCCGCTAGATGAACAGGACCCGGATTGATCGAGCCGGTTGGGCGTGGATGAACAGGACCTCGTGGAGGGCTGGATGAACAGGACCCCGTGGAGGGAAGGTTAAACAGTAGCCGGTGGAGGGCTGGTTGAATAGTAGCCGGTGGAGGGCTGGATGAATAGTAGCCCGTGGAGGGGTGGTTGAACAGGAGCCCGTGGAGAGGGCTGGTTGAACAGTAGCCGGTGGAGTAGCACGCAGTGGAGGCTAGATGAACAGGAGCCCGTGGATGAATAGTCGCAGGTGGAGGTTGGAGGAGGTCGACGATGGATGAACAGTAGCCCGTGGAGGCTATAGGAGGTCGACGATGGAGATGAACAGTATCCCGTGGAGTCCCATTTTGCGGTATGCCACACCCCTCCCGATGAACAGGACCCTCGTTTCGACCGTAGCGCTCCAACACAAGTCCATTTCCTTTGTTTTGCCGTACGCCACACCCCTCCCGATCAACAGGACCCCGTTTCGACCGTAGGAGGTCCAACACAAGTCCGTTTCCTCCGTTTTGCGGTATGCCAGACCCCTCCCGATGAACAGGATCCCGTTTCGAACATGGTCGGTCAAACACAAGGCCGTTTCCTCCATTTTGCGGTATGCCACGCCTCGTTTCCATCGGCTATTCCATCCAAGCCGGTTGGCTCCCACGCGTTCCGTTGCCTCCCGATGAATATGATGCATTCCGTTGCCTCCCCATGAACACAATGGCGCAGTTTCTCCATTCCGACCCAGCCATATACACGAGCCCTGGCCGTACGTATGCGCGAGTAGGCGTTCCAGACCCCGCTCGTATGTACGTACGTGGTCGTATTTACTTTCTTACACCCTGGCCGCTGTACGTTCGTGTACATGCTACGGGCGCGCCTCTAATATGACACGTGCGCGCCTCTACATCGACCAGTATGTACGTACACGTTCGCGACTAGAATGACAACACTATGTACGCTTTGACCAGGTGGGTCCCGACTGTCAGGCACTTCCTTGTGTGCGAAGATGTAGCTGGTGGGTCCCAGCAGTCAGGGGGGCGAATCGTTCTTTTTGCCCAGACGCACTTCCTTGCGTGCGAAGATGTAGCTGGTGGGTCCCAACAGTCAGGGGGAAACTTTTTTTTCACTAAATATGGTTGCCTGTCCGGTGGGTCCCTGCTGTCAGGTGGAGGAATCATTATTTTCCGCGTAATAAGGAGGCACTTCCTTGTTGTGGTCATGGAACCAGCTGTCAGCCTCTCCACGTATAGTACTCTTTTGATGGAAGTCGGTCACGCCGTACCGAGAGCACCAAGGCAGTGGACGATGGCGAGGCCTAGGAAGGGGACGATGCGGAGCTGGGAAAGATGCGGTAGTGGATGCCCACGCAAAGAGGAGTACGAGGGTTCACTGGTTCGGCTGCGGTATGAGGCTGTCGTCGCCACAGAATAATAGGGGGTGTGGGTGAGTAGAGGGATGGCCTGGCTAACAGTGGGAGTAGTAGGGGCGGTGAGGCCTCCGCGGCATCACAGCCAGCCACGGGAGACAGGAGCATGCAGCACGACCAGCGCCGGTTTGGGCGGCTGGAGCAAGAAGACCAGAGGTTGAAGAAGCACTATGGCCGTTGGATGGACATCGTACGGTCACTGAGCTAGAATTGTTCATATATTGACGAAGTTGACAAAGCCCTCTGTCCCCGTCAACTTAGTAGGCCCGCAAGTCAGCCTCCCACTATGGTGGGTCCCAGCTGGCAGGGGGTATCCATTTTTTGTGCGCAATAAGGAGGCACTTCCTTGCGTGCAAAGATATATTTGGTGGGTCCAACCTGTCAGCGGAGGGAACATTTTTTCACGAAATACAGATGCCCTTCCGGCGGGTCCCACATGTCAGGTGGAGGAATCATTGTTTTGCGCGTAATAAGGAGGCATTTCCTTGTGTGCGGCAGTGGACCCAGCTGTCAGCCTCTCCATGTATAGTCCACTTCCGATGGATGTTGTTCATTGACCACGTTGACCAGGCCGCACCGAGAGCACCAGGGCGGTGGACGACGGCGAGGCCTACAAAGGGAATGACACGGATCCGGGGAAGACACGATAGTGGCTGCCCACGCGGTGGAGAGTACTATGGTTGACTGGTTCGGCTGCCGTCGCCGGAAAATAACAGGAGGTGTGGGTGACTAGAGGGATAGTCAGGCCAAGGATGCGAGTATGATGGGGCCGTGAGGCCTGCCCGGCAGCATAGCCGACCACGGGAGGCAGGAGCAGGCGGTTCGGATGGCGCTGGTTTGGGCGGCTGGGGCAGGAAGAACAGAGACTGAAGAAGCACAATTGTTGTTAGATTGACATCTAACAGTCTGACGCTCGTAGAGTCGATTGTTGACTAAGTTTCCTTTTTGAGAAACCTTGTGTATGCATGAACTTAGTAGGCCCACAAGTCAGTCTCCAAATCTGTGGCAGACAACATAGAGCCCATTTGCTATTTTTTAATAATTTGCAGCCCATTTGCTAATTCTTAAGTAATTTATTACAACCCATTTTCTGCCCAGGACCACGGTCAAAAAGTTCAACCTTATTTTGCATATTCCTATGGAGTCTGAACTGTTGTAATCCCGAAATGATAAACATTTTTTTAAGAACTTATCGATTTTCCAAAAAAATCGTTTTGTTTTTGTAAGCAAATATGACGTGGGACAATTGAGTTGGTTTAAGGGATAACCAGTGGTAAAAAAATCAGCGTTTGGAGGGAAAACAACAACAAAAATATGGATGTAAATATGAAAAGGGAATTTTATGTATTTTCAATATAATTATACATGTATATGAACTAGTAAAACTATAGGAAGATATTAGAAAACAGATGTAGGACATGCGTTTCAAGAGGAAAATAGAACTGGGTTGTGTGTTTGATTCAGTAAGAAAACTGCTTGCAGATGTTATAAGACAAAATATAACTAATGTTGGCGGGCCAGAGGCCAGTAGATACCTGCTGGATCTTTGTGCCCCATTGTTGTCATGGGCTGGGCCTGTTAAAAACAAAACAAGCCTGGGCAGTCTACAACCCAGTTGAAACTTGCTCGACCTGCAAAAACAATATACCTGCTCAATAAACGAGATAATTCTGCAAGTACAGACTGATAATTGGGATGCAGCAGGGATATTGTTTTTTCGTCGTGATAATAAGTGCATGCACTTGTTTCGAAAAATTTGGAGAACTGGGAATTCAAACGACAGGTGCTTATGCTACCCATCAAATAAAAATTAGGTTCCTGAAAATTCATTTCGAAACAAATGATTCAGCTTTATATCCACGTCGACCCTCGACATGATGGTTGGAAGCAAATGCCAAGTTCATACCAAAAGATCGTTAACAATAATAACAACTTGCGGACGACAAGGTAGTACAAGTACCAATACCAAACTAACTTATAATCTTTTTACTCATGGCCCTAGTGTTCGTCTGGTAGAAAATATTGCAGAGGACCAGCTCTCGCTCCTTCTCTTGCTCCAGGTCCCCGAGGTGGCACTGGTGCATCACCCAGTTGGTCCTCTCTGGTCGAATTTCTTGTTGGTGTGCAGTACCAGAACCTTTTGTTGCCCGTCTGCCGGCCGTTGACCATCACCGGCAAGGTATTGCCGGTTTTGTGCCACATCGCGTGCATGCCGCACTCCGACTGTATCTTGCGATGCGCCATGTGCCCCTTTTGAATGCCCTGGAATTGCACTGGAAGAAATGCTTGCTTAGGCCACTGAGTGTGATACATGCAGTATTGTCGAATACAGGTTTTAGTGTACGTAGTTGGCATTTTCAAAACATCTTTGGCATGTTGCAGTCACTTGTTTCACTTTTTATTAACTGTCAAATTGTAATTGCTTCACTAGGTCTGTGTCTAAAAAGGAAAATAGAGCTATAAACAAAGGAATATGTTTGTGCAAGTAGATGGTCGATCGGTGTCTTACCTCGAAGTTTCTCAAGATGGGTGTAGCATATGTCGTGCTCGGTATCGATGGTTGGTATGAACAAATGATGAGAAGGTGAGATCTCGCGCTGTCAGCACTCACTTTGGCCTCGAGGTGCTCGATCACCTCCTGATCCGTGTGATCGAACTTGACGCCAGCCGGCAGCACCGACCAATCCTTCTTCCACTTGCATCAGTTAATTCCATTTATATGGTACTCAATGTATGATCAATTGATTGTTTTAAGTGAATGATGAAAGATTTCGACAGATAAGTGGTACTCCAAATCTAAAGTCCAGAATACCCGAACATGCCGTCGGGATTCTTGTGTCACCTCACATGCAGCGTGTTGTCACGTCAATTCAATGTGTGGACACGATGAATAATTTGACCGACGTATACTAGTATTGCTACTGTACTACTTACTAGTCGTATTTAGTGTCACAATTTATACATAGGTTTAACTAACAAGTACGCACTTGAAGCCTAACTGATATATATATATATATATATATATATATATATATATATATATATATATATATATATATATATATATATATATATATATATATGGCTTCTTCACAGCATCTCCATCATCATTATCAGTACATCCTACGCAGGTGAGTTAGGATGCACTTGATCCCAGAAAGGTATCTATCCTTCAAACCAGAGGAGTGCTTCAAACTAACAACAGTACATAATATCCAACAAAAAAGGGTCGTGCTACAGCAGCAGAATACATGGCTCAGTCTAGATATCAGTACGAATCAAGTTGTGCATATTTGCTGTTGGCATGAACCACATCGCCGCATGTCGAGTTTGCAAAAGTCATCCATCGCATGGAAGCTTGATACCTTTCACACACTAAAGATTATCTGGCAACAAGTTGTGTCGACGAATCTCTTGATATGGTGATTCATGAAACCCATGGTATGATGTGTAAACACAGTCCCCCCCTGCCGAGTGGAGGTTGCATAGCACGGTAATCATCACCGGTGATATGATCGACGATTGGTTGGATAATCGGATAATTGAGCCCGAGGAAGATGGAGTGGTTGCCGAGGCTGTAGACCCGCCTCCAGTTGAACACGCCTGGCCCAACGGAGCTGGGATCTTTCTCAAACACGAAGCAGCCATAGCCATCAATGTCACGAACGCCCCAGGCATTGTACTTCATGTGGTTTGATGTAATGGTTTGGTCAATTTGGTACGTGTGAATGAGCATCAAATGACCGATGTCAGCTAAACGAGCGATAAACCACCACCCATCGGCTGGTATGATTCTAGGTCCTGGAATCATGAAGGCCAGCGCATTTGCATCTACTGCAACAATTCAAATTGGAGACCAAAAGGACAAAATAAACAATCATGTTCAGAGTATGTGTGTAATTAAGATTATTATAATAGTGACACATATCATAGACAGAGAATTGCAATGTTGTGGTCATAATCATACCCCGTGTTAAAAAAATAAGCCAATGGCTTTCATATTCTAGAAATATGTCATGGTTCAAACATCATGTAACAATGAGAGGAAAACGGCTATGATAGAGCCTACTCATATTCTACCATAACACTTACTACTACTGTTCTTTAATCAACTCTAAGAAATAACATGCGTTGTTATAAAAATCTTGGAAATGAGAGTAACATATAGCAATCATGATGTTATGCTCATAATATCTATTCTAACAATCATTAGATGCCAATTGTTCTCATATCAACTCTAACAATAACATGTGTGGTCATAAAAATCTAGGAAATGAGAGGAACATATAGCAATGATGTGGTTATAGACATACTATCTATTCTAAATTAGTAACAATGAACAGGCAGTTGTATTCATAAGGTAAAGATGAGATGAGATAGAACAATTATACGACGATAGATACCACTAGTATAGGCAGCCAATTTGTGCGTCGACCGCGTAAACGATGCCATCATGCACTATAGCATCAGACAAAAATGTTGCCTCTACAGGATTGACGATGAGCCATAACCATGTATGGCGACCGAATTCCAGATAGACTAATCCCATGTTGAACAAGGCAATGGGCTTGTAATCCATGTAGTCTTCTGATGGTGTGGGCACTTTGCAGATAACAACTTTCAGCAAACAGAGGTCGAGCCAAAAGCTTGACGCGTCTCGTGCGTAGTAGGCAGGAGTGTCCGGCGGGCCGCGAGGCTCGATGGCGACGGTATCCAATGATGGAAGGGTGATCTCTCGCTGTGTGTAGATATCCACGAGACGCCACGGACTATCGGACTGGTGGATGACACTACAAAAAAATACACTTCCGTGATGATACGTGTTTGTCACAGTAGGTCGCGTTTTTTGTCATGCATGTACATCCATGACAAATTTATGACAGAATCAAGATAGTCATACCTGTGCTGTCATAGAAGTGTTCGATGACATTACCAAAATTATCATCACGGAAGTGTCCACTTCCATGACGATAAATCGCGTGTCACAGAAGTGCTTTTGTCAAGGGTGACCGACATGTGGCATCCACCGTAACGGAACGCCGTTAAGCTATCGGGTCGGGTTTTGGATCCGATAACCCATTAACAGCCCCAACCAATGGGGATTTTCCATGTGTAAAATCATCATTGGCTGGAGGAAACACGTGTCGACTCATTGTTGGGACAGATGTCATCCACTCATTGGACAGAAGGCGCATATGATACATCGACACGTGGCATGACCAATCAAGTTTAAATGGGCCGGCCTAACTAAAGGCCCACAAGATTTGGCGGCCCATAATGGGCCGGTCCAGTTAAAAGCCCACGAGATTTTGTGGACTATAATGGGCTGGCCCAGCTAAAGGCCCACAAGATTTCGCGGGCCATAATAGGCCGGCCCAGGTAAAGGCCCACAAGATTTTTGTGTGCCAGAATGGCCGGCCCAGGTAAAGGCCCACAAAATTCTTGCGGATCATAATGGGCCGGCCCAGCTAAAGGCCCACGAGATTTCACCGACATTAATGGGCCGGCCCAGCTGTAGGCCCACATGATTTTGAGGACCCTAGTAGGCCGGCCCATTAACTGGCTGCCATGTTTTGGGCCAAATGCCGGTCCATAATTGATCCGGTCCATTAATGGCCTGCCACGTTCCAGGCCTAGTAGTGGCCCATATAAGATCCGGCCCGTTAAAAGCCTCCCACTTTCTGGGCCAAATCACGGCCCAGATCAGGTCCGACCCTTTAAGAGGCTTTGGGCTCAATTATGGCCCATATCACATTCGGCCCATTGACTAGACGCTATGCTTTTGGGCCCACTTACTAAAGGCCCATTTAGTAATTCGACCTGATATTAGTTTCAGCCTGTTAAGGGCCCATTTAACATTTCGGCCCTATATTAATTTCGGCCTGTTAAAAGCCCGTCATATAGTTGGGCCTAACTACGGTCCGGTTTGCATCCGGCCTGCTCGTAGCCGATATCTGATTGGGCCAAACAAGGACCAAGACAACTTTGGCCTATTAAAAGCCCATGAATTGATTCGCACAATCATGGGTCGGGGTCCATTTCGGGCTGCCGCCGGCCCGTGAGCTATTCGGCACGTTTCAGGCCCACCCTACTTCTCAGCCTCCTAAAAGCCCATTGAGTTTTCTTGCGAAAAGAGGGCCGGGGGTTACTCGGCCTATTAAAGGCCCGAATCGACTAGTGGACCAGTTTGACGGGGCCCATGATGCGGATAATACATCGTGATTGCATGACGGTCCGATTATGTACCGTAATTTTACGGTTTGGCCGGTTTACTGCGAAGACAGGATATATATACAGTAAAATAACTGCAGCATCGTGAATAAGAAAAAACCTAGACTATACAATAAAGAAATTGCGGCATATTACATCCACTGGGCATCAAAGTTCGCCACTATGATGATAAAGCACAAGCAGACAGCAGATTACATACACTGGGCATCAAAGATCGCCACCAGTGCAAATAAACATGCCGACAAAATAATATACAAAACCGACAGCACTTCAATAGAGTTCAAGAAAGGTTAGCCCTACTGGGGAGCTGCAGCGCAAGCAGCTGAGCAAGATGATGAGACTACGCTTGTTCAACACTTATATCTTCCTCACTCTGAAAGATAAACAAGCAGACAGATGACAGGTTTTGCACATAAAAGTATCAGTGCTGACAATTCATCACATTTCTTACTGACGAATAAAGTGACACAGTTTAAAATTGCATTAACACAATATGGTATTGTTCAGGTCAAGACATGGTATGAATTGACATTGTGAAGGAGTTGGCAGCTCCACGACACCACTGGATTACAGATCAAGAACTCATAAGTATCAATGGTTAGTGTGCTGTCAATTTATCCCATTTCAGATTGGTAAATAAAGAGGCGGTTTAAATAATAGTAGAATGATACACAACAAAGTTTGAAGGCTTGAGAAGGACAAACTTACATTACTGGTGAAGACAGGCTCTATAAAGCCCTTGTCCATGCTGATGGGGGGGGGGCAATTCAAGAAGTTTAGCATGAAATGTTCTTCATAAGAATTGCCTTTATTCTACATTTTGTTAAGAGTAAATATAGATGTGATAATATACGAAAAATGGAGAATATTTAAGATAAGATGAAGAGTGATGCTACATAACCAAGTAGCTATAAATGTATGTGCAGTGATACAGGCAAAAGGCACAGCCAAGAGCAATGCACAACTAAACTTCTTCAGTACCAACCTTATGGTAAGAGTAAATATAGATCTGATGTGTAGAAAATGGAGGGCAAAGGAAAATAAGCTGCAGAGTGATGGTACATGAACAACTACCTGTCAATATATGTACACTGATAAAGGACATCATGTACTTACAAGAACAATGCAGAGCTAAAAAAATTCATTGGCATTGGATATATTCTACACTAATGTAACCATTCATACAGATCAGATAATTTGGAGCGAACAATTGATAAGCAAGCTATCATGCATACTGCTGTCACATAATGAACCAGGTATGTATGCAAGTACAGTGATACAGGACAACATGTACTAACAAGAGCAAAGCAGCGGGCAGCATATTTGCGATATCCTGTCGTTCTTTTCAAACCGGAATTCTTCTTCGAGCTGATTTCCAGCAAAAAAGATCTGTAAGGCACATGCGGAAAAGTAGAAGGTCAAATTGTCATGTCATTTCATATACAGTACCTCATCCTGGGAATGAGACCAGTGCATAACAAGGTTTTTCCATTCAATGTCTTCTAAATTTAGCACAGGAGACTTCACCGGAAATTCGTTTATAGACTTGCCATCAAAGTGTGATTTCCTTAGGTAACACCGATACTGCTGCAATGCTTCCTTGAAAATCACAATCAAGCTTTGCTCGTCATGACTATCCAGATTGACCCTCACCTAGTTACAATAATGTATTGTAAATCTTGATGTGTTCGATCAGCAGAAAACAGGAAAATAATAACCATGAATGATAGCACTTACACGTAAGTTGGACAGGAAAATGTGAAAATGGTGTTTGTCTTCACTATAATCTTCCCATGATGGGAATATATGCATGTAGTCCCTAACAACATTGAAATCATTGTCTTTTAAACTGGGAATAAATGGAATGGGGTTCCAATCTGCAGGAATTGGCCGTCTCTGCAGTTGGGATAGGTCTTCGGCCGGTGGACTTGCTGTACTTTTTGCTGGAGTGGGATTTTTCTATGGTACGGCTGGTGCTATGGCAAATGAAATTGGTATACCTTTTGCTGGAGTGCAGGTCTTATGTGGTGGGGCTAGTGGTGTGGCCAGTGAAGTATGGGTACAGTCTGCTGGAGTCGGTCCTATGTTTTGTGTCACTGGTTGTACAGCCAATATAAGTGGGGCGCTGTCTGATTTCTCCAGCACCACCACGTTTTTCAAGGACTTTGCTGGTGCTCCTTCAGGTTCAGCAATCACCCTCTTCCTTTTTGATGTCTGATGCACAAGAACAACATTTGAGTGAAAAAACATGGTACGACGACAGATGGAATATGTATTGATAATGGATGGGCATAGCATCTCGAGTTATATGATGAGTAAACTAAGCAGATGGTGGTGCAACAAAGTAGAAGAAATGCAAGACAACATATGCAAGATACGCGCAATCAATAAAACCTTGCCAAATTAGAACAGGCACCTTGATGGGTGAACAGGACAGGCCATCTGCCTTTGACTCCTCGAGTTTAGAACAGTCATTATAATGATATTCTGAACAAGAATCAATAGGTGGGGAGCGTATGAGTTTCATTGCTTCCAAAATGGGACTCAATGCCTTGGTGCCAATTTTGTAAGTCATTGCAGTGTTCCACAATATTCTTCTGATGCGCGCATTCTGATATTCACTGTAATTGCGTATAATATCTGAGAACCATGAAAACATAAATAGTTGTGAGATTATCTTTGTAATGCAGATGATATTCTAATATAGGGGCGCCCCTGTAAACACTTATGTGCTATCACTGGATTCTGATGAGAGAGCTCATGTGTGATGTAATATCGTGCGCGCATTTATATAATCTGGCACAAGTACACAAAAAAATAGGCTCCAGAAGTAAGGATAGCTGGCAGATGATAGGTTCATAATATACTGTATAGATAGTTTATTGCCAAACCATGATAACAAGAGCACACAGCAACTAGGCAGATCATAGTGTACATAACAGGGGTACACCATAACCACGATATATAAATCGGGAAAGTGGAACTGGCTTGAAAATACGGTGTTGTATTGCCGCTAGTAATTGAAAGCCTATCGATCGCGTACATGCCAGCACTATCGAACATGGTAAAGAAGAGCAAGCAGATTTTGGATAATAAAATGTTGGTTGCGCAGTGCCCACACATGATGAACCAGAGCGCATTAAGAATGCAACTCCCAGCTGTCTCTCAACCATTTCAGGCGGTTGGATGAAGATCCTACGTCTCCTAACCCTTCTTCTTCCTCGTCTGTGATTCTTCCCATACAGAACACCGCACGAGCCGCTGGCCGGACCACCGGCCCCCACCTCCTGTGTTCCTCCGCCACCCCCACCCCCCACCCGCGTCGAGTTTTATTCGTTCGGCGAGGCCCCACAACCACCCGAGCCCCTTGGATCGCACCGGTGAACTCCGGCGAGCTCTAAAAAATCGACTGACCCAATTTTGAAATTTAGTCTACTGTGATTTAACTAGTGTGCAATATAAAAGGGGAAAACCATAAGCATTGGGAGTATAGTGTTGAGCGTGCCATGGAGGATCTGAAGGTGCAAACCGGACAAAGGCAACTTTGCAACCAAGACAAGAAATCAGAGTAAAGAAGTGGCGATCTATTTTCTTGCTGCGATAAATAAGTTGAGCATATACGAAAGAGTACCGCCTCTGGTGCGGCGCCGTGTACGCATCTGGTGAGAATTTGACGGTCTTGCGGTAGCGATGGCTGTCGGCGGCGTGGAAGCAGATCTAGGAGGGTAGACGGTGGCGGCGGGGCGTGGTGGACGAGACGGTCGTCGGAGCGGTGCCGACAAGGTGGACGACGATGGGGATGAAGCGAGAGGTCGGGATGCAAGGTGTTGGGGAACGTAGTAATTTCGAAAATTTCCTACGCACCCGCAAGATCATGGTGATGCATAGCAACGAGAGAGGAGAGTGTAATCTACATACCCTTGTAGACCGAAAGCGGAAGCGTTAGAACAACGCGGTTGAAGTAGTCGTACGTCTTCACGGCCCGACCAATCAAGCACCGAAACTACGGCACCTCCGAGTTCTAGCACACATTCAGCTCGATGACGTCCCTCGAACTCCGATCCAGCCGAGTGTCGAGGGAGAGTTCCGTCAGCACGACGGCGTGGTGACGATCTTGATGTTCTACCGTCGCAGGGCTTCGCCTAAGCACCGCTACAATATTATCGAGGAGGACTATGGTGGAGGGGGGCACCGCACACGGCTAATAGATCTCAAGGATCAATTGTTGTTGTGTCTTTCGGGTGCCCCCCTGCCCCCATATATATAGGAGCAAGGGGGAGGCGGCCGGCCTATGGAGGAGGCGCACCAAGGGGGGAGTCCTACTCCCACCAGGAGTAGGACTCCTCCTTTCCTTGTTGGAGAAGAAAAGAGGAGGAGAGGGAGAAGGAAAAGGGGGCTGGCCCCCTTGTCCAATTCGGACCAGAGGGGGGGCACAGGCCTCTTTCCTTTTGACCTCTCTCCTCTATTCCCGTATGGCCCAATAAGGCCCATATACTCCCCGGCGAATTCCCGTAACTCTCCGGTACTCCGAAAAATACCCGAATCACTCGGAACCTTTCCGAACTCCGAATATAGTCGTCCAATATATCGATCTTTACGTCTCGACCATTTCGAGACTCCTCGTCATGTCCCCGTTCTCATCCGGGACTCCGAATTCCTTTGGTACATAAAAACTCATAAACTCATAATATAACTGTCATCGAAACCTTAAGCGTGCGGACCCTACGGGTTCGAGAACAATGTAGACATGACCTAGAACTATTCTCGGTCAATAACCAATAGCGGAATTTTATCGGTCAAACCGCATAACAACATACGTTGTTCCCTTTGTCATCGGTATGTTACTTGCCCAAGATTCGATCGTTGGTATCCAATACCTAGTTCAATCTCGTTACTGGCAAGTCTCTTTACTCGTTACATAATGCATCATCCCGCAACTAACTCATTAGTCACATTGCTTGCAAGGCTTATAGTGATGTGCATTACCGAGAGGGCCCAGAGATACCTCTCCGACAATCGGAGCAAAACCTAATCTCGAAATACGCCAACCCAACATGTACCTTTGGAGACACCTGTAGTACTCCTTTATAATCACCCAGTTACGTTGTGACGTTTGGTAGCACCCAAAGTGTTCCTCTGGTAAACGGGAGTTGCATAATATCATAGTTACAGGAACATGTATAAGTCATGAAGAAAGCAATAGGCACATACTAAACGATCAAGTGCTAGGCTAACGGAATGGGTCATGTCAATCACATCATTCTCCTAATGATGTGACCCCATTAATCAAATGACAACACATGTCTATGGTTAGGAAACATAACCATCTTTGATTAATGAGCTAGTCAAGTAGAGGCATACTAGTGACTATATGTTTGCCTATGTATTCACACATGTATCATATTTCCGGTTAATACAATTCTAGCATGAATAATAAACATTTATCATGAAATAAGGAAATAAATAATAACTTTATTATTGCCTCTAGGGCATATTTCCTTCACAAGGATCCCTGTCCGAAGGCATGGATGAGAGAGGTCGATCTCTTGTAATGGACGGCGGCGTCGGAGTATCAGCTCCGGCATGGTGGAGGACGACGGCGGTGGATGGGGTGGCGGACGGCGGCGGACGGAGGAGGGTGGGGTGGAGAGGGTGTTTTGGCGCCCATGGAGTACGGATGGGGAAAAGGGAGGTAGAGAGGAAGGGGGGAACCATGTAGTCAGGGCACGCTTGTCTCAAATGCGAGGAAATTTACAAACTTAGCCCCCGTTTCAAATTTCTACTACATCACAGCAACATTAGTCGGTTGGGGATAAGACGGTAATCTCGCATACACCGAATATTTGCCGACGAGAGTTTGTTTTTGGCACCCACCGTGTATGAATATGAATTGGGGAGGGAGTCAATTTCGGCCGAGGGCACACTGTGTTTTGGCGCCCACCGTGTATGAATCTGGGTGAGAGGCGGTTACGTCATGTTTGGGTGAAATTACAAACCTACCCCTATCGAAACCTATAGAAATCCAGCAGATAGGCTTAGCGAGGCAGGGATAGGCAGTAGTGATTTCCATCTCGCAATTTTTGGTTTCGGGCGGTTACTACGACTTTCCCCGCTTCGTTCAAATTTTGCATAGTGCACGTTTAACATGCCAACTCAATTCAAATCCCGTTTGTATTCTACTATTTTTTTCAGGCAGGATCCATTTTCAATTGGAATTACATTCTATATACATCATTTTTTTTACATATATACTTTCAAAAGCACAACACCATTTATACATAAATATGGTTTACAAATGGCATGATCTCAGATTCATAAGGTTGTATCCATCAATTTGGATTTTCAAATATTTGAAACCACTTTATGTTGAAATCCAATGTATGCATTCCTCGCTAACTGTCTCCAATTAATGTGTGTTTCATGCGGTTTTTTTAACTTCTCAAACATGTATAATGTGTTTCACACACGCAACATATAGTGTAATCCCGTTTAGACACTAATTGCATATAAACCATGCATTGTTTGTAATTGAAGAATCTATGGATCACCAATATTGATAAACTATATAACATTACACGTGTGCCCAAATTCAAATGAATATGCATGTTTGATACACCAATTTGCGTTATGATATTATCGATGTCGTGATCTCCAGTTTAAATATTTGAATCCCCTTTAATCCAGATATTCGTCTCATATAGCTATCACTCATGCTTATATAGGACTATCTCTCTGGACCTATACGCGTTCATCGTCTCTCAGGCATCTCTCGTGCTACCTGTATGTCGACAATGATCTTTTATCTTCGTAACACACTGGCAGTACTCTCTCCGTCGACCTTCATCACTCTATCTCTCTCTAAGTATATCTCGCTCCCTGCTATGTGTCTCTAGCTATGATTCTCCATGTGGAATCTCTTTCTCTCACACAAACACAAAACTTTGTCTCCCAGGGTCTCATTTCTCTCAACTGTTCCCATGTGTGCCACTCGCACACCCCTCATACAGAGATGTCTTTCGCTCCTTAGATATGAGAACCTACGACTCTTCCTCTTCCATATCTCTTTCCCACACACAAACACAAACTGTGTCTCCCAGGGTCTCATATTTCTCCATTATTCTCTTGTATGTCGCTCAAACACACCCTCTCTTCCTAGACATATCTTGCGTTCCCTCATATGTCTCTCTAGCTGTCACTCTCGTTGTGAAATATCTTTCTCTCTCGCAGACACAAAACTCTGTCTATCTGGATCTCATTTCTCTCTGATATTTGTTTGTATGTGACTCACATGCACCCTCTCTCTATCTCTCTCACACCCACACACATAACCCAGCCTTCTGATCCACTCGACTCCTATCTCTAGCGCACAATAGCTAGCATCTGTATCTTTCTATTTATATGTTTCTCCATCAACCTTCTTTCTCGCCCTCACTCTTGATTCCTATCACGCACACTACATATGTTTCTCTCTACATGCATGCAGTCAAGTGCCCTCTCACACACATATATAACCTCACCCTTTGAACCACCCGACGGTCATCTCCGACACCCAAACTAACGGATGTCTCTCTAGCTAGCATCTCCATCTCTGTATCTATCTGTAGTTTCTCCATTAACATTTCTTTCTCGCACGGAGTCTTGCTTCCTATCACCCACACTATATATGTCTATCCATACATATGCATTTATAGGTTGATCTCTTTTGCACAATCGTTGCGCCTCACCCCCTCTGCTCGCCATAGATGCATGCTCCAGCCCACGTCACTATCTCTTAAAGACAAAAACACATGCTCAATTGTCGGGCCTTCTTCCTTGCATTCTCACACGCATGCATATTGTCATACTGATCCGTCTCTCCCATGTCGTTGATCTTAGGACTTATGTCTTCTTTCTTTTATCTCGATCATGCACGCGCGCACACACACACATCCCACATATACATGTATACCTCTCACACATGCACGTTCAAGGTCTCTATGTCTCCATACGTAGTTAATTACCCTCAATCCTAACGCCACGTCGAATCGTTCTCCTCTTTTGTGCACATAACTTCCGCCTGGATGGGCAAAACACACACTCACA